>NC_060123.1:485489950-485795476 GCF_021461395.2 Schistocerca americana
AATAGTGTAAAACGGTGTCTTCGGGCTTATAATACGAGTAACTTTTTGACTTATAAGACTATGCCTTAATCTGCTGCTGAGGCCTTGATATTATGGTTCCGTACAATCTGATCAAAAATATCCAGACATCTATTAGTTGATGTTAATATGGGGTACGTCGACACTTCACCCTTTTTTGGAATCGTCTCTCCTCTCACTGGTTTAGGCGGTCCGATACTAATTCCTGTCCTGCGTCAACCTTTTCATCTCCGAGTAGCACTTGCAATCTACCACTTCAGTTATTTGCTGGGCATACTGTAGCATGTCTTTCTCGACAGGTTTTACCCTCCAAAACACCCTCTAGTATCATCGAAGATATTCCCTGATGTCTTAACACATGTCCTATCATCATGTCCCTTCTTCTTGTCAGTATGTTCCGTATATTCCTTTCCTCGCCGATTCTGCGGAGAAGCTCCTAATTTCTTACCTTATTAATCCACCTAATTTTCTACATCTCCCGTAATACCACATATCAAACGCTTCTATTCCCTTCTGTTCCGGTTTTCCTACAGTGTATGTTTCACTACCATACAATGCTGTGCTTCAAGCGTACTTTCTCAGAAATTTCTTCCTCAAAGTATAGCCTGTTTGACTCTAGACTTCTCTTGGACAGGATGCCTCTTTTTGCGATTAACTAGCCTGCCTTTTATGTCCTCTTTGCTCTACCCATCATGAATTATTTCGTCTATTTTGAGATCCGAAATTCTGATCTAAATTTTCTCGGTGTTCTCTTTCCTACTACTTCTCATTTCTTTCGCCTTCCTACGATTTACTCTGAACTTATATTCTATACTCATTAGACTGTTCATTTCATTGAACAGATCCTGTAACTGTTCTTCATTTTCACGAGGACAGTTATATCATCAGCTAATCTTATCATTCACATCCTTTCACGCTGAATTTTAAGCCCACTATTGAATCTTCCCCTTCATGGCCGCTTGAAGACTGCTAAGGACACTTCCAGTGATGTCTCTGAAGGTCTAAAAGAGGAAATGCAGACTCTGGAGTATGAAGTACGTAATGCTCTAAAATTTCTTCACAACCTTCCGCTTTTTCCGTTTTCTTAAGCCTGCAGGGGGATCACATTCCAACACTGAAAAATACCCCCATACCGTAACATCACCTCATCCGTACTTCACTGGCAGACTACCTGATGACAAATGAATGTTCTGCAGGCATTCGCCAAATCCAAACCCTTCCATCGGATTGCCACAGATTATAGCGTGAATCATCATTCCACATCCAATCATCTACTGCCCAGTGGCGTCGCTGTTTACACCACCTCAACTGCCGGTAAGTATTGGCAACAGAAATGTGTGGCTTAGAAGTATCTGCTCCGCCGTTGTATCCAATTATCTTTAATTTACTAAGCACAGTCATTATATTGGCTGGAATGCTGCTGGCATTTTGGATCTCAGATGTGATTCTTTCCGTTGAAGTCGAGGGATTTTTTTCACCCGACCCTCGAAATGCTCGACGATCTCTGAACGTGAGTACATGAGGACTGCCTGGTCTTGGTTTAGTTGTGGTTGTTACTTCACATTTCCTCTTCACAATCATGTCAACATAGCCCTTACGAGTTCGATAGTCAGATGAGTAATCCACGTTCGAAATCAGAGAGCTACTTCTGCTGTTACTGCTTAGTTCGAAATTTAGCGCGGACTTCAGTGCGAGATGCTTGTAATAGTTTCCACAACGAAACGTGGCAGAGAAACCAAGGAGATTCTGGTCGTATGTGAAGTATGCAAGCGGCAAGACACGAAAAATGGCTTCTCTTGAAATACTATCGGAGACAGTGCTGCCAAAGCAGAGTTACTAAACACAGCATTCCGAAATTCCTTCACCAAAGAAGACCAAGTAAATATTCCAGACTTCGAATCAGGAACAGCAGCCAACATGAGTTATTTAGAAGAAGACATCCTCGGAGTAGCGAAGCAGCTTAAATCACTTAGGAAAAGCAAGTCTTCCGGCCCAGACTGTATACCAATTAGGTTACATTCAGAGTGCACAGATGCAAACACTCCATACTTAACAATAATACACAACCGCTCTCTCGACGAAAGATCCGTACCCAAAGAGTGGAAAATTGCACAGATCACACCAATATTCAAGAAAGGTACTGGGAGTAATCAACTAAATTGCAGGCCCACAGCATTGACGTCGATATGCAGCAAGATTTTGGAACACATATTGTGTTTGAAAATTATGAATTATCTCGAGGAGCACGGGCTATTGACACACATTCAAGATGAATTTAGAAAACATCGTTCTCGTGAAAAACAACTAGCACTTTATTCGCACGAAATGTAGAGTGCTACTGACAACCGATTTCTAATTGATTCCGTATTTCCGGGTTTTCGGAATGTTTTTGACATTGTACCACTCAAGCGACTAGTAGTCAAACTGTATGCTTATGGAATATCGTCTCATTTATGTAACTGAATTCGTGGTTTCCTGTCAGAGAGGTCACGGTTCGTAGTAACTGACGGAAAGTCATTGAGTAAAATAGAAGTGATATCTGCCGTTCCCCAAAGTAGTGTAATAGGCCCTTTGCTGTTCCTTATCCATACGAACGATTGTGGAGACAATCTGAGCAGCCGTCTTAGGTTTTTTGTAGATGACGCTGTTGTTTATCGACTAATAAAGTCAGCAGAAGGTAAAAATTGAAAAATGATTTAGAAAAGATATATGTATGGTGCGAAAATTGACAATTGACCTAAATAAGGAAAAATGTGAGGTATCCACATGAGTGCTAAAAGGAATCCGTTAAACTTTGGTTACTCGATAACTCGGGCAAATGTAAAGGCCATAAATTCAAATAGATACCTAGCAATTACAGTTATGAACAACTAAAATTTGAAAGAACACATACAAAATGTTGTGGGGAAGGCTAACCAAAGACTGCGTTTTATTGGCCAGTCACTTGGAAAATGTAACAAATCTACTAAAGAGACTGCCTACACTACGCTTGTCCGTTCTCTTTCACAATACTACTACGCGGTGTGGATCTAGCTATGCCAGATAGTATCGACGGAATACATCGAAAAATTTCAGAGAAGAGTATTGCGTTTGTGTTATGGCGAAATTGTGGAGAGAGAGTCACTGAAATGATACAGGATTTGCGGTGGACATCATTAAAACAATGGCTTTTTTTGCGGCGGAATCTCCTCACGATATTTTAATCACCAACTTTCTCCTACGAACGCGAAAACATTTTGG
This sequence comes from Schistocerca americana, assembly GCF_021461395.2. Taxonomy (NCBI): domain Eukaryota; kingdom Metazoa; phylum Arthropoda; class Insecta; order Orthoptera; family Acrididae; genus Schistocerca; species Schistocerca americana. Next base: position 485,493,209 of record NC_060123.1, read on the forward strand.
TGACGCCGACGTACATAGGGAGAAACGATTACTATAATAAAATAAGGGAAATCAGAGCTCGCACCAAAGATTTAAGTGTTCGTTTTATTTCGCGCGCTATACGAGATTGCAATGATAGAGGATGGTGGTTCGATGAACCCCTGCCAGGCACATAACTGATTTGTGGAGTATCTATGTAGACGCAGAGTACTGACAACTCGATGGTCCCAGCGTCATTTTATACTATCGGATGCGCCTCTCGTGGCTTGCAGTTTTCAGTACCGCATTAGATAGGGGTGACCGGATACTTCTACTTGGATGGGATATTTAAAGAAATAATGGAAATCATGAACCTGAATAGCCAGGCGGGATATCGAATCTCGCGAATGCGAGTCCACTGTCGTAACAACGGTATCTCACTGGGCTCGAAAGAATGAAGAGCTGGCTGTGCACTGTTGGCGAAGTGCAGACTGGAGCGTCACCTGACCGGGTGAGAAGTAAATGTAGCATTCACACCTCGCAACTTCGCCCTGACATTCGACACTGCGAACAATATCTCTTTAATATTGAGGTATGTTTGGATTGGCGTTGCCGAGTCGAAAAAGTAATGCTAATAGTTATTCGTGGTAGTAAATGTTTCTCAGGGCAATGATTCCTGCTTGCCCTCAAAACAGGAATCTGAGCGATATCGGTGAGAAAGCAGCTATAGATGTGAAATAGTACAATATTTTCTTCGAAGATAAAGGAAAATACTTAGAAGCGGATGATCTATTACACCGACTTGAAAAGCACGTTCCTAAATCAATAATCGTATTGTTATAGCCTGCACAAAATTCCTTGCTAAATTAAGTACACTCTTTTTAATAGATATGTTAATCGTAGAGTTAACGTATGACCTTCATTTTTCGAAATGAAACTATGGTAATTTCTGCTGCATCTGTCGTGATTGTAAAAGCGACGGAATTAAGTAGTGTTTCAAGTTAGTGATTTCGGAGAAACTAATATATTTAAAATTTTTATTTTATCTGTTTTCGACGTGAAACCGACTACTGTATTAGGCGGTTGTACGGAAGTGTCGCCTAAAGTCGAGGCGGCGTTCCTTCTCGAGGCCGCTAAGAGAGAGTCCAATTACAAAATCGGATTGCTCTGAGCATTATGGGACTTAACTGCTGTGGTCATCAGTTCCCTAGAACTTAGAACTACTTAAACCTAACTAAACTAAGGACATCACACACATCCATGCCCGAGGCAGAATACAAATTCGGAGTAGTGGAGAAAATTTTTCACTTAAACTGATACTAATCACGCTTGGCTACATGTGATTGGCCCGACACACTAGTATCTGAGGATGATTCACTAGTTCACTACGGTAAAAGTTCTGCTCTTGTTTCTGCTAGAGCCTTAAAAGAAAGGAGGTCGTCAAAAATAAAGTACAAGTGCAAAACACACAATTGAGTTACAGAGTGGCGCAAATGAAACTAGTCCGTGTAAGTATAACGGAAATGCAGTGAAATTACAGGAACGATGGGCTGAAATAGACTTAACATTTATTTAGAATGAAAAATACAGTAAAAAATACATTTATAGAAGATGATGAAAGCGACCCCTTGCAACATCAGTACAGAGCTGTGGTGTACACGAGCAAGCATATTCAGATACATGGTGCGTAAAGTTCGGATATCTATTGCGGCAACTAAAGGAATTCTTTACATCCGAAGGTGAGCCAGTTTTCATACAGACTCTGTATTGTCCTCTTTGCTGGTAGTCTTCTGCCGGATTCTTGACCCCGAAAATTTCGAGGGCGTTCTTGCTCGAACCTGTTTCCACATATAATGCTTTCATAATTTCAATTCTTTCTTGTATCGAGAAAATAATTTTGCGGGCCGGAAAGAGGAACGTCTAACTTCGCTGATGAAATAAACTAAAATGAAGACAGAAAGATGCTAACAATCGATTACTGCGTAAAATTGTGCGTCGTTGTAACTGACTCTATTTCAGAAGTTGAAGTGTATTGCAATCGTAGGGAATATTCAAAGTGGAGGCAGGCTAATTTTAACTGTGCCATCCTGTATAAGGGTTGTGTAGTGTCTATGACATTTCGTTAGGAAACGTCTTGGTACACTCTTAGGCTCTTCGAAGAATGGAAAATATTCGCGTTAACTTAGAGAGAAAAACAAGTATTTTAACTTAACTGAACTAGAGTGAAGCAAAACACTGTTTATGCAGAGCCAAGAATAAACGCAAGAGGTTCACCTCCCGTGGGCATGAGTAATGGAAGACGTCTCTTGCCCGAGCGCACATTTTATTCCGTGCAGTCGCTGATGAAAGGTGTTATGGTGGACCACCAAGGTATAATCAGAGAGCTGGTATTAGCAATGAACGTTATTTAAAATGTATTTTAACCGACTTACTCTATTGTATAAGGACCAGAGGAAAGGAGAAGCCTGGTACTCATTCTGAAGTACACTGTATTAAAGGTTAATGTGAAGATGTATGGACGAAATGATAGAACCCTGGTTATGAATGCTTCACGTTCTTTGAGGAGAGAAATGAGCTCTTTTTCTAGCTAATTCACGAAATATTCGGGGAAGAGAATCCGAGCACGGCGAAGAAGATTCTTAGCCGGGACTGAACAGCAGGGCCAGCTGCACGAGATAAAGTTATAGGCGACGGTAGTATCCAGACGATATTAGCAAATAAATCCAATCTACCAAAGTCGTGTGCCGTTCCAGGAGGACGTATGTAACTGGTAGGTTTGACGTCTTCTTGTGAGTACTAGGCACATCACAATTGTTAAACAATAACTTCGAGTCATTACAAAATTATATCAGTAACAAAGAGCAAATTACAAATTAATATTCTTATAAATACTGCCTTAAAATTCAACTTGTGTCATCAAGTGGTCGAAATGCCCATCGTCTACTGCAATTCACGCTTGTAGTCGCTGATATAAGGACAGACTGAACATATTCTTTCGATATCATTGAAAATGCTGCAACAGTGTGATATTTTAAATCCTCTTGGGGTGTCAGAACTTGTGCATAGACCTCATCTCCAGGGAAAGAAGTCCAGTGGTCTCAAATCAAGCGATCGTGCAGGCCAAATAATAACACCTTGGCGACGGCGTCGATAATCGATCACCTCAGAGATACTCTATGTTGAAGCAGCATGTCCAGGCGCCAGTGAGGCAGAAGGAGTAAGAGACGCTTTCTGTAATTATGAGGCCTCACCGCTACGCCAGGCTCTTCACATATCGCCGCACATTACAGTCCAGTCAGAGTCTACGAGAGTATCAACAGTTTCGCCACATGCACAGATACGCGACATACTTCCACATCAGCTTACAGAGACCAGTGTCGCCAACACCGCTCAGTCAAGCATGTTTCCTGTTTATATGGACGAAGTCTGGAGTACCACCAAAGGACATATATTTGGCACGCCTGCAGTAAATAGTTTGTGTTCCTTATCTGCAGACTTATACTGCACGCGGCTCAGTGATTTCAGCTGCTCTTGTCCATTAATTTCAAGCGTGCACTCGCAGCCACAGCAACGAGAAGCAAGAGACAAGTGTATGGTTTTTTTTTCTTAATGAAGTGTCATGTTCATTGACTGGTCACTTATTAACTAGTTTGTGTCTCCAAAGTAGGACATTACAACCTTCACGTCCAGTCTTGCGATAAGGAAAAAGGTATATGAGAGTTTTCCTAGCCACAAGGGATTAGGAAGCCTGGCACCTGTCGTGTTGGTATCACATACGTCTACGTATTTCAAGTGGTATTTCCTCTAGTAGAGTTGACAGCACTTTGGTAGTAAATTTTTTCTTGTTTTTCGGCCTTTAGGATGGAGTCATGTAGTCTCTATCAATACTGCACCAATCTTTCCTACTCCACTGCCTCTGATGTTCAACCTACCTCAGTCAGTGTGAATTTTAAGTGGCCCAGTTTGCACACAGTCCAACAGCTGTTTTGATGTCGTGAGATTTGGAGCTGATTTTATGTGAATTTGATTCCCTAAATTCAAATACTCGTATGATATTAGTTTTTACCAAGGAGTTCACATTTCTAAGAACTTACGTTTTATTGAAATACGCATTGTACTCTTTTAAGTTAAATTCCTGGATGAGATAAAAAAATTTCACAGTATCTTATATAAATATCACCATATACCTGTGTGGAGAGACCAGAACCAGAATTCTTGAAGATAAACATAGACAACATTGTTGAAGAAATTAATCAGAACAGAAAACTTGACTGAACTCGCGAAGACGATTGACAGTGCAAAGCATTGGGGTCAACCTCCTAGGAAACGAAAATATGGATGGTGGAGGGCAACTTGTGATCAGGCCATTGAACGTAGAATCCAGGCCTGGAAGATGTTTAGTAATAACAGACCAATAGAGACTTGGCAGGTTTCCCACAAAGTCCAGAACCAATCCTCCAAAGATATTAGAAGAGTGGAATAAATCTGCAACAAAAGTGGACTAAGTGAAATCGAGGAAGACATCAAGAGAAATGACACGAGAAATTTCTACAGAATATTCAGGGAAAATATAAGAGGTTATCAGCCTACAAATAATCTGCTTCTAAAGAACAGACTGATCTCTGGAAACAAATACGAATGAAAATTGCATGATTCTTAAAAACTATTTTGATAAACTCTTCGTTTGCGAGAACATTAAGAAGCAGTACACTTAAGGAAAAATACCAAACTCAGAACGAAACTGCCTACGATAAGAGAGATAGATGTGATTATAAAACAACTAAAAAACAACAGTGCCCCAGGAGAAGGCGGCATTACCTCCGAGATCTAGGAACTGAATCAGCAAACATAACGAAGAAAATTCATTAAATTCTCTCTGATATATGAAGTGCCCCAGGAGAAGGCGGCATTACCTCCGAGATCTAGGAACTGAATCAGCAAACATAACGAAGGAAATTCATTAAATTCTCTCTGAAATACGGAGGACACAGAAAATTCCACGGGAATCGAAATGTGCGTTCATTTACCCTTCAAAAAAAAAAAAAAAAAAAAAAAAAAAAAGGCTACAGACTCAAACAAATACTGAGGAATCTCATTATTACCGGTCATCTACAGAATTCTCTCTAAGGCATTACTCAACACGCTAGAACCACAAACCGATACAAGGAGAGGTGAATACGCTTCAGGAAAAGGAGGTCCTGTGTTGAACAGGTTTGAATCTGCGAGCACTCTGAGTGCCGGACAGACGAACAACACTGTAGTCAAATTCGTGGATTTTAAGAAGGCCTATGGCTCCATAGACAGACAGACTCTCCTTGACACACTAGAAGAATATGGAATAGGTAGAAAAAGTAAGACACTAAAACAACAAATACTTACAGACACTATATCGAAGATGAAATTTATGGGAAAAACTCAGACCCACTCGAGATACATACAGGAGTCAGACAAGGAGATGGGTCTGTCACTGCTTTTACTCAACGTGGTCTTGGACAAAATTATCAAAGAATGGGATGAAAAAGTAAAAGTGATTTAGTTAGGAAGAACATGGTCAAACAAGCTATCATAAAATGCCTGGCATCTGCAAATGACATGGTGGCAATACTCAGCAACAATAGACAAGAAGCATTGGAATACTTACGCGAAGTCTCTGCCAAAACGAACCTACAGATATCGTATGAGAAAACGTGGCAAATGGAAAGAAAGAAAACTACAACCAAGCCGTGTACACAAAATGTGAAAAAGTTAACATAGTGGAAAAATTGAAATATCTTGGGGAATATGTACAATAGGAGGATCAAGCACGGCATTCAACATAGAACGAACAGAAAAACTTCAGAAAGCGTACAAATTTACATGGACGCACTAGAATAAAAGAAACATTTCAGGACAGGCCAAACTGAGGCACTACAATACATTTGTACTACCAGAACAATTCTTCGCATGAGAAACGCCCACAATCAGAGCAACAGACATTACAAACACAGAAAAAATAGAACGTCAAATCTTCAGAGAAATTTTTGGGGCAGTACTCAGATATGATATATGGATAAAGAGACCAACCAAAGAATTATAAGAAGACAGGGATTATTAGAAAACGCCGACTGACGTTCTATGGACACATACATAGAATGAAAAACAATCGACTCGCAAAGATGATTTTTGATGTAGTAAACAGCACAATAAAAAAATTGGTTTCAAGAAGTAGAAGAAGACCAGTAGGGAAATTATAAATGAAAGACACAAATTCAGAAACAAAATTATGAACACGAAATTTGAAGTAGAAGAACGGAAGGAAACAGGCAACATATGGACAGAGCAAAGGGAACAGGAACACATCCAAAGAATGAAGAGGTTTTGAGAAGAGAAAAAGAAGAAGGAAACAAGATAAAAAATTAATAATCATGTAACATTCAAGTTGATCACTTTCCCGTGGACACAAATGTGCACTAATAATATGAAACATAACTGTATTGAAAAATACAGAAAAAGTCACCAATGAAACCATTTAGTCACTATTACACGTCGGAAATATCTTTCCCGTGACATTCTTGAATGTATTCTGGAAGAGTCCCTTTTTAAACTCCAGCATCTATCTCCCATCATGTGCATGTACCACCTTCGTTGCCAGATGTCCATGATATTAAATGTTTTTTTTTTTTTTTTTTTTTTTTTTTTTTTTTTTTTTTTTTTTTTTTTACTCATGTTACAGAATTAGAGCACCATTGGGGAACTCTGAATGCTTAGAAATAAGAGAAGGACTTAAGAAAGGAAGTATTCTATCTCCTGCACTTTTTAATGTTGTGACGGAGGGAATGAACAGGGGAGTTAAAGATATAGTAAAAGAAAAAGACAAAAAGATGATTTTTGCAGATGATATGGTAATATGGGGTGATAAAGAGGTAGATGTACAGTTACAGCTTGATGCGTGGAAGGAAATAATGAAAAGGTGTGGATAAAAAATAAGAGTGAAGTAATGATATTTGGAAGAGAGAAAGGGATCAACGGAAATATTACCTTGAATGGAGAGCCCCTCAATGTGGTAGAAAGTTTCACATATTTAGGGAGTGAAATATCTAGGGATGGAAGAATAAATAACGAAATTAATAGGAGGTTACAGAAGGGAGGCAATTTCTACCAAACAATAAAACACCTAATTTGGAATAAGTAAGTTTCAGAAAAAGCAAAACTCCTTATGTATAAGAATTATTACTTCCCTATTGTCACCTATGGTAAAGAAACATGGACAATGACAGAAAGGGACTGGAGCACTCTGCAAGCAGGGGAAATGAAATTTCTCAGAGCAGTTAAGGGAAAAACAAGAATGGACAGAATAAGGAATATAGAGATTAGAAAGGATCTTAAACAAGAAAGTATGAGAGAAGAAATTGAAAAAAGTGATTAAGATGGTATGGGCATGTTAAAAGGATGCATGGGCAGAGACTCCCCAAAATTATGGGAGAACTAAAGATGGATGGGAAAAGACCTAGAGGGCGTCCAAGAACACGGTGGAAAATTGGAGTGAGAATATCTGTAGAAAGGAGAGGTGTGGCGTGGCAGCAAATGGAGGAAGAAAAGTGGTGGGAGGACCGATCCAAATGGAGAGGACTCGTCAGCACCCAGACCCAGCAGTAGCTGGAGCGGGATTCGGATATAGATAGATAGATAGACTCATGTTACACCCGAGGGATTTGAGACTATTGAGCTTCTCGTTTACAGCGTTGCGTTTGTCCAAAAACACTCCGACAACTGCAACAAATGAAGTCAAGGCTTTTTGCGCAGCCTCATTCATCGAATTTACAAAGGTAGTTGCCTCAATGAGTTGCGTTATTCGTCAGCCGTTAAATATTCCTATTAAATATTCAACTGCAGAATTTTTTCCTATACATGCAAAGCATGATCCATTCTTATAAAGTGTCATTACGGACAGCTTCATGACGTCCAGAATGATATGTGTAGGAGAGACTAAGGGGTCGTCAATGGTATTCTTTTTACTAACGTCCTTGTTTTCTCTCTTAGGCCACTCTTTTCTAACCCAGTGGGTATTTGGTGTGGCCACATTGCTGTCTAAGAAGAAAGTTGACCATTGCCAATTCTACTCAAATCGCCGACTGATGTTCAGAATACTCCATCTTCTCCACGACCAAAACTGTGGCGATACAAGGGGTGGACAAAACTATGGGTGCATAAAAAGCACAACCCTTTATCATGTCTAATGCTGTGAGGAAAAACCGTGGCGTTCAAAACGGCTGTCAGTCGTCACAGAATGGATAGATGAAGGCCATGTGCGGTTTTCAAGGGAATCTTATACCATTCTTCCTGAAAAATAGTGGCAACTTCAACTTACAATGGCGGAGGTGGATAGCGATCACGCACCCTTCTCTCCAAAATAGATCACTAAAACTAAAAGTAAACTCCGTCCGAACAGGCCATGAAGGCCCAACGGTACCGACAGGCCGCCATGTCATCCTCAGCCTACAGGCGTCACTGGATGCAGATATGGAGGGGCATGTGGTCAGCACACCGCTCTCCCAGCCGTATGTCAGTGTACGAGACCTTATCCGCTGCGTCTTAATCAAGTAGTTTCTCAGTTTGCCTCACAAGGGCTGAGTGCACGCCGCTTGCCAACAGCGCTCGGCAGACTTCAGATGGTCATCCATCCAAGTGCTAGCCCAGCCCGAACGCGCTTAACTTCGATGATCTGATGGGAACCGTTGTTAGCACTGCGGCAAGGTCGCTGGCAAAATAGATCACAAACGAACTATAATACTGAGGTCTGGTGACTGTGATGGGCAGAGGCGATGCGAAAATTCATTCTCGTGTTCACGAATACCGGACGATGTGAGCTGTGTGAACAAGAGCCGCTCATCTAGGAACACAGCATCACCATTGGGGAACAACCATTATACTATGTGATGAAAGTAATGCCACCCTTAAGAATTCATCTGCAACTATATCTACATACATATTACTTGTGGTGTTACCGCCAGACACCACACTTGCTAGGTGGTAGCCTTTAAATCGGCCGCGGTCCGTTCGTATACGTCGGACCCGCGTGTCGCCACTATCATTGATTGCAGACCGAGCGCCGCCACACGGCAGGTCTAGTCTAGAGAGACTCCCTAGCACTCGCCCCAGTAGTACAGCCGACTTTGCTAGCGATGGTTCACTGTCTACATACGCTCTCATTTGCAGAGACGACAGTTTAGCATAGCCTTCAGCTACGTCATTTGCTACGACCTAGCAAGGCGCCATATTCAGTTACTATAATCTGAACAGATAATATTGTGAATCATGTACCGTCAAGAGCGACGTTCATCATTAATGGATTAAAGTTAAGTATCAAACTAATTACGTCCGCTTTCTGAATTCTAAATCGTTGTCATGTTCCAGACCTAAACGTCAGTATAGTTCTTCCCTCCTCACGCCAGCCGGCGTGGACTAAAACGCGTGCATTTCGGCCTCCACTAGTCACACCGTGTTGGCTCTTCTGCCTACACAACATTACTCAAGCCACCGTGCGGTGTATGGTGGAGGGTACCTTGTGCCGCTACTAGCCATTTCCTTTCCTATTCCAACCGCAAATGGAGCGAGAGAAAAACGACCATGCGTCCACACGAGTCCTAATTTCTCTTATCTTCGTGGTCTTACGCGAAATGTACGTTGGCAGAAGCAGAATTATTCTGCAGCCAGCCTCAAATGCTGCTTCCCTGAATTTTTTCAGTTGTATCTCCAAGGATTTTTATTTCAATCCACAAATTGTCTCCGTAATACTCGCGTGCTTATCGAACCTACAGGCCACAAATCTAGCAGCAGTCCTTTGAAGTGTTTCTGTGTCTTCCTTTAACCCAACCTGGTAGGTGTTCCACACAGTCGAGCAGTGCTCAAGTATTCTACTGGTTAACCACGAGGCCCATGGAATACTACGACATGGTTGCCGAAATCATCGCCGAGACCCCTTCATGTTTCACTCTTCAGAAGTAAACTCGACCGGAAGTTGGAAACAATGTGAATCAAGACTTATCTGATCAAATAATATTCTTCCATTTCTCCATAGTATAGGTTTTTAAGGCTTCTTTTTATGGTTTTCTTGTTGCCGGCATTTGCATTACTGGTGAGTGGTTCTGGAATTCTAGCTCGGCCTACAATTCCCTGCTTATGGAGGTCCCTCCGTGTTATTTTGATGCTATCAGGATTCGCAAGTGCGACATTCAGTATTGCAGTGACTTTTGCAGCTGTTGTCCTCTTATTTTCAGTCACAATCAACTTCAATGACCGTCGATCGCAGTCACTCAGCACACATTTTAGTATGTGTTGTGGCTTAGCGGATAATGTTCTTCCGCTTCCGCTGTACACGGTGTAAATGTTTGATGCGGTGCCTTCTGTAACAACAAACACTTCTGTTACCTTGGTTACGGACGCACCCACAATACGAGCACCAACAATTGCCCACGTTCGAATTCACTTAGCTTCGACACAATACAGTTACAACTACATGGGACACCGTTGTGACCACGACTGACATCTGCAATGCACTGAGGACGTTGCACAGGTGCTGTTCGTGGTCAAATACAACACCGCAATCTGCAGGATTGGCTAGCATTTGCATTTATGGTGAAACATGCATTTATCGCTGTATTTTAGTATTTCGTCCATCACTTGTATGTTCCTCGTACATTTTCGTTGAGTGACCAATTGGTACTGAACCATATTGGTTTCCATTGTATTGTAAGGACATGTTTATAACTTCGCTTTGAGCTGTCAATAAAGAGGCGCCAGTCACCTGGAAAATATTCAAGCAGGCCTGCTTTTCCCAGGAGTCCTCTACTTTCGAGACAAAATACGAGGTTCTGTTATTGAGAGAAGAAGAGTGACAGATCATTTTCACGTGTAGCTAAAAAGTAATTTTGGTTCCTTGTTCCAGTAAGTTTTTTTCGTTCAATTAGGAAGCCAGTAACTTAGAAGCTTCTTTAAATGACTGGTGAGATCATTTAACTCATTCTGGTTGAACTATTGAGGAAATTATGACATATACTCGTAATAACTGTCACATTCATTAGTATCAGAGCGGCAACATTCATGCTCATAAATCTCTGGTGGCTGGTGAAACGCTGGGATCAGCACATTCTCTGAGTGAGGTACCGAGTCTTGCAGAGGCTAAATCAGTATAATTCCACGTGCTACGGTTGTATTATTTATTCTTGTAACATTTAACAGGTAAAAAGAACGGTCATCAAAGTGGTTTTTGGGTTCTTTCCAAACCACTTGTACTTCGTATTTCAGACTCCTTCTTTTTTCCGGCAGTCTACCGTCGTAAATGTTCTATATGAGATTTACAGATCTGATGCGATGCCCAGTTTTTATCCCGTAACTAAGCCTATCACCAAACTATCATAGATAAATTCTCTTCACAAAGTCACCAAGAGTTTTTTTGTTTTCTTGCAACGCGTGTGTTCTGGAAATATGTAGCAAAACACGTCAGAATGGTTTGTACAGTTTCTTCTACTTGCACTCATTTTATTTCTATTCAGCGACGTAAATACAACAGTCTACAACTCAGTACGTTTTGCATTAACTTTATAACAACGCCTTCGTAAAGAGAACCATCACACGAGGCCAGCTTCTTTCTACCTTGTCCGGCGAGAACTCTTGTGTTGAAGCTCAGATGCTCGCTCCATCCGGTAGATTTTTATGGAAATAACTGGACGGCAGACTGAGAATAGTGGAAATATACAGGAACCAACAACCTTCTACATCTGATTTAAACCTGCACAAAATGAACTAGAATCGCACATTTCGTGTAGAACTGCACGTTCTCCTGGTGAAATGACACGTAAGACAGGTGGAATACAAACAACGCTGGGCTGACTTATTCCAGAGGCTCGCACAGTTTCTCTGGAACTAACATGTGATTTATGTGCTATAGTCACCAGAGAATGTATTTCGTTCGCTTCTCTCATTGGAGCCTTGTTACTTCCCTCTGCCTAAAATTCCAGTGCACCTCGAATAACTTTTTGCGCATTGTGAAACAGTCATCATAGTTGTGTACCTTCTGTCGGGGTATCCTTGCGCTTTCAGCTCTACTGTATTAGTGTACGCTTCGCATTCCTTCTCCATTCTCCGTAAATAAGTAACATATCTAGTACAGAAGCCTCTTCATCTCCGAATAACTACTGCAACCTTCCTCCTTCTGAATCTACTTACTGAATTCATCTCTTGGTCTCCCTCTTCTTTTAGTCAAGTTGCGCCACAAATTTCTTGTCTCCTTATTCTATTCAGTACCTGCTCATTACCCATGTAATCTTCAGCATTCTTCTGTAGAACCACATCTCAAAAACCTCTGTTCTCTTCCTGTCGAAACAATTATGTTTTTCAAATCAACTAGCTCTCGACACACAAGAACGACGTAGATTGAATAGGAGCTACATTTCTCACTTTTATAACGGTATCCGATGTGACGTATTTTCTTATTTGGGTATGATGTTTCGAAGTTCTAAATATTGTAATTATTCCGAAACTACTAATCGACTTTTGAAGAGATCCATCTGTTTTACAAATTTGCTATAGTTTTACTCGAAAAAACAGAGTTGATACCTATGCTATCTAATTCGTATACAGCGCGTTCTAGGGGGAATGGTCAATATTCAGACTCGCTGAGAAAACCAGCGTTCACCAGGTATTTATTTATAGCTGTGCCCGAGACTTCATATGTGTACAACTTATCGCCCGCATCTCGTGGTCGTGCGGTAGCGTTCTCGCTTCCCACGCCCGGGTTCCCGGGTTCGATTCCCGGCAGGGACAGGGATTTTCTCAGCCTCGTGATGGCTGGGTGTTGTGTGATGTCCTTAGGTTAGTTAGGTTTAAGTAGTTCTAAGTTCTAGGGGACTGATGACCATAGATGTTAAGTCCCATAGTGCTCAGAGCCATTTGAACCAATTTTTTTTTTTTTTTTTTTGCAATTTATCTTGGACTTACAAAGCTTCTTTGTATACAGCGTTTGAAATATGATTGGGGACATGAGTAAAGAGCTTGTTTGCTTTACTAACATGGGAAAGAGCCACGTAGAGCTGGCCGTGCGAAAATCAAAAACACTAACGTCCTTTGTTTACGTCAGTGAATAACACAAGCTCACAGGCAATTGTACATTTTTAAAGCGAAACGGTAAATTGTTGGAAACAAGCAGGATTCGGGGTACAAAATCTCGCTGGCTTGTCACTTTCCATGAAAATTTCCGATTCCATGACATTACGTTGGAGAGCAAGTCTTTGTGAGTGAACGGTTCTGAGAAGCGAGTTAACACATGTGGCTCTCCATGAGAGTTATATCGCGCCTCGTTTTACGGAAGGAGTTTCTAAAGAGCGAATTTAAGCCTGACGCCTTCGACCGGTAGCAAATCTCTCTTCACAATCTTCACTGGACTCTTGACACCGCATAGTCATCAATTTTTTTTAGCCGTTCTGGTGTATTCAGAAGGACTAGTATGTTTTCAGGGCATTTTTATTTGTAAATAATATGAAATGAGAACATAATCAGTAGGCACCCAAATCACAAAGCAGACTTAATAACGTCGTTTTTTCTAACAAAGAATATAAATAAAACCCATGAAAATGTCGTAAAGTTCTTAATAAGCGAAGTGAAATCAGTAAATTTGTATGTCCTAGCCAAGTAATTTCGCTGTTGGTTTGTGTTCGTGAAGATAAGATTGTGGGGCATAATTCGGTAAATGACGTAAACTTCCAAAAATACTTCTGCTACCGAGTTCAAAAACCTAACAGGCCGTCGGTTGGTTCAGTTGTACCACACCGTTATGATTAAATATCTGAACATCTAAGCTCAAAAATGGCTCTAAGCACTAAGGGACTTAACATCTGAGGTCATCAGTCCCCTAGACTTAGAACTACTTAAACCTAACTAACCTAAGGACATCATACACATCCACGCCTGAGGCAGGATTCGAACCTGCGACCGTAGCAGCAGGGTGGTTCCGGGCTGAAGCGCCTAGAACCGCTTGGCGATCAACTAAGCTTTGTAGACTATTTTGCAAAAAAATTAAATTACTATATCTATTTTTCCAGTTACGATTTTGATAAAACACAGTCCTGTGTGCTATCCCAAGTTACACTCAATCTACCTATGAAAACCTCATAAAAATTTGTCTAGTGGTTTTGGAGATTAGCATGTTCGAACAGACAAACGGACAGATAGAACGGATTTACAGTTTTATTATTAGTATAAACATGGATTGGATAAAAAGTAGTGGCAACACTATTATATTTGATACTAGACTTTACTGACAACGATCACCGTATTACAGGCCCATAATATAATCGCCCCCCATCTCTACAGTCTATATATGTTGGCGGCAGTAGAATCGTTCTGCATTCGGCTGAAAATGCCAGTTCTCAAAATTTTCTCAACAGTGTTTATCGAAAAGAGCGTCGCCTTCCCTCCAAGGATTCCCATTTCAGTTTCCGAAGCATCTCTGCAACACTTAGGTGTCGTTCGAAACTCTCTCTCTCTCCCTATTCGTTTAGTCGGTTCCGACTCTTCGTGACCCCATGAACCAAATCACGCCACTTTTTCCTGTCTTGCACTTTCTCCCGTAGACCTTCCAGGTTGGAACACATTGCTTCTGTGACGCCATCGATCCATCTCATCCTCTGACGTCCTCTTCTTCTAGTTCCTTCAATCTTCCCCAGCATTAATGTTTTTTCCAGCGAGGCATGCCTTCGCATTGTGTGTCCAAAGTAGGTCAGCTTTTGTTTTAACATTAGACCTTCCAGGGAGAAATCTGGTTTAATTTGCTCCAATATTGATCTGTTGGTTCTCTTTGCAGTCCATGAAACTCTAAGAAGTTTCCTCCAACACCACAATTCGATGGAACGATCTCTGCTGACGGCGACTGCAGCCATGAAATCCGGAGACGCCTGTTGCTCGGTAGACAGGCGATGTCAAACCTTGACAAGGTTATAAGGTGCAGAGATATAACACTAGCAACAAAGATCCGTATTGTGAGGAACATTACTATCTTCAACTTCCTTGCACTGTTCATTAAAGAATATATTTTTATCTCTTCTAGCTAATTTCTGAAAATCTTTATTTAATTCAAACATAATTCGAAGGAGTCAATTCTTCGCCGTTCAGCCTTTCTAATGGTCCAGGTCTCACATCCATACATCACAACTGGAAAGACCATAGCCCTCACAATACGGATCTTTGTTGCTAGTGTTATATCTCTGGACCTTATAACCTTGTCAAGGTTTGACATCGCCTGTCTACCGAGCGACATGACCCACCGTCTAATTTCTTATGCTGGGTCGTATGTTGCCACTTAGCCGCTGTGACTGGGTCCGGGCTCCGGTGTGACTGAAAGTAACACCACACCGGCTGCCGTCCCCACTCACACCGTTGCCCGTGTACCGCCACGTGGAGGCGGGCTCTATTTGTTTACATCCATTTGATATCTTTTTTGTGCAGAATTACAAAAATATATAACTAATACAAAAACAAGTGAGATATTAATAAACAAAACGAAATTAAAGGAAGGAAGAGAATTGAAAAGAGAAGAGATAGGTATAATATTGCAGTCACCTAGTTGAGAGTGGCAGCCGGGTCTTGGAATGACCCTCAAGACGCTGGCCATCGCTCACCATGCCCTTAACATCTACCATCCTAGAAACTAACTTAACTAGAAGAGATTAGGGTACGTTAAAGCTAAGACCTCCATGTCCAGCCTGCTAAACTTTTTACGATATACAATAGAGGGGTACTGATTTTGTGATTGGCTCAAAGTTGCTAATGAAAGGGTACTTGTGGTAAAAGTAATAAAGGTAATGACGCTAACAGTTTGTGTTGAGCCTACAAGGCTCCTAGTAGAGTACATCAGGCCCAAGCACCTCGCGGCCCCGCCGACAACACGACCTGAACGGTTTTTCCCTGATCTACCATAGGTATCCGTCGGGTTAGGCTCAAAAGAGAGGAACCACAATTAAGATCCTTCCATCCAGACTGTGCGCTGCCTTTTAAAGGAAGGCGTAGGTCCCTTGAGGAGGTACCTAGCTTTAAGCTCTTATTAGACATGGAGGTTCTGTTAACTATTTACATATAAGGTGAAATCTGTTTTTAGGATTGTGTGTGACTTGTGCACCTCTTGCTGGTTGTTCCAGACTGTTCTTTGAAGAGGACTTGGTTGACACTATGGATCATCCGCGCTGGACGCTTCAATATCTGTGTTGGTGCCCTGGTCTGTATCTGTTTCTTCTTCATCACTCGTGGTGCTAATCATGTCTGTGTCCCCATGGGCATCATTACGTCTGTTTGGACCAACTTGCCTACGGTAGGGTCTGTTGCGCAAGTATTCTATTGGTTGGATCTTCGATATTTCGTCAGTTAGTTTGTTGAGTTCAGTCCACCTTTCCGGGTCGCGTATTATGGAATGTAGTTCGTTCTGTGTGTTCAATCGATTTATGTGTACTGTGTGTCTTGTGTTCGTGCGTTGTCCGCAGAAGAAGACAGTGTGTTCAGGGGAACCTTCTTCCCCGCATGTGCATCTATTAGTCTGCTGCAGACTCACGCGGTACAGGTGCGTGGGATAAGGGCCATGTCCTGTGATGAAATGTACCATACCGTGGCTGGGATCGATATGTTTTAATTTTAGTCTTTCCCGGACGTCGGGGAGGAAGTTGTATACACGGCGGCCCTTATCGCTGTTGGCCCACTCGCTCTGCGAGGTATTCACTCGCCATGCTCTGAGTTGGCGTGTTGTCTCAATCGGTACACCAGTGATCTGCCGAACCTGGTCTATTCTCCCCATCCTAAGCTAGTACATTGCTGCGCGGTACCTGATGGTGATGTCTATGTGGAAGATTCCCATGACGACACATAGTGCGTCATTTGACGTAGTGTTGAATGCCCCTGTTAGTCGAAGCAGAACACTTCTTTACCCTCGACGTACAACGGTTGTGTTGGTTGAGAGATTTAATCTGTGGGCCCACCTACTGGCAGCAAAGCATAGTACTGACTCGAAGAGAACGCAATGGTATGTTCGTGTGACTGACAGGGGTAGTCGGAATTGTTCCGAATTTAGCCTAGCCAGTTTGTGTAGTATCTTTTCTGCTTTGTGTGTGCATATTCGCACGTGTTCGTGGAAGTTCAATCGTTCGTCAATGTATACTCCTAGATAGCGTGTGACTGCTAGTCTTTTTATGTTTGTGTCCCCGATTTTGACTATTGGGTTCCTGCGTAGGATACCCTTTAGCAATGTATAAGTTGTTTTGTTTCCTGCTATCTTTAATTTATTATCTGTGCACCATTGGGTTATTGCCTGAAGTGTTTCATTAGCTCTTTCTTCTAGCTGGGCACGGTTGTTTGCTGAAACTACGACGAGTAGATCATCAGTATAAGCGACAACTCCATCTGTCAATATGTGCTCCTCTAGTAACTGTAGGAGCGGTTCTATAACTATGTCCCAGATGATGGAGCCGCAGATCGACCCTTGTGGACAGCCTTTTGTAATTCGTTTACTCTTTTTCTGGTTGTCCATTTGCCAAACGACCGTTCTGTCTCTGCAATAGTCCATGAAACTATTATACAGAGACTCCTGTATCTGCAGGTGTCGGAACCTCTTGAATAAGGCCAGCCACCAGAGGTTGTCGAAGCATCTGAGATGTCTATCATATTTGCAAGTGTGTATTTGGAGGGTGTGTCGTGTACTATTTGGAGTGCTCTGTTAATTGCGTCGTCTATAGATTTCCCTTCCCTGAAGCCGTATTGGTGTGGTGTTAGTCCCCGTAGTGTTCGGTGTGCTTGTAGTCTTTTGCAGAGTAGGTTTGCTTGTACGTTACCGAGTGTATTGACAAGGCAAATTGGTCTGTATGACTTGGGGTCTGATGGGTCTTTGTCTGGAGCCTTTTTGATGATAACCGCCTTCGAGGTCTTCCACACTGCAGGCACTCGGCCCAGACTTAATGCATCGTTTAACAACGTTGTGAAAAACGGGGTGATCTGCGGTGCAATTTGTTTCAGTACCTCAGAGTGGGTACCATCCGGTCCAGGCCCTTTTTTGTTTTTGAGTTCTGAGATCGCTGTCGCCACTTCTTCCTGCGCAAATGGACAGGTGACGGTTGGTGTGGCGCATACAGTGTCTAGTTCGCATCTCAGTGCCACGTGTTGTGGTGTGTCTGTGTTTGCGATGTCGTCAGGCAGGAGTTTGCTCACCAGGAACTCCGCTGTGCGTCTCCAGCCCTTAGTCATCGCACCGTCCTCCTGTCGCAGCGTTCCCAGAACCAGTGAGCTCTTAATTTTCTATGTCACGATTTTGTATGGTTCCTCCAAAATTTTAGTTGTGTTTGTGCCGCTACATGGCTATTCCAATGGTCTTTCCTGGTCTTATTCAGCTCAAGTTTGTATTTGTCCTTAGCAAGCCGGTAGTCTTGTAGTCGTAATTGTCTTTCTCTATCTGAAATTGCTCGTCGGTAAAGCTTACGTTCACGTTTTGACTGTTGTTTAAGTCGTGTTAATTGTGTAGTCCAGGGAATGTTTTGGTGTTTTGCCATTCTTTGTGTGGGTTTGCAGGTGTTCTGTGTGTGTGTGTGTGTGTGTGTGTGTGTGTGTGTGTGTGTGTGTGTGTGGTGATATCTGTCAGCATGTGTGCTTTGTAATCAACATTGCCGGTGATGTCTTGCGGTGTGTGCGCATGTATTTTTAGTTTGACCCTGTCCTAGTCTGTTTTGCCAAATAATAGTCTTTTTGGTTGTGTTTCTGTGTTGATGTTTGGTGTACCACTTAAGGTTAGTGTTATGATGTTGTGGTTGCTGGCAGTGATCTGGTCATGTACGGTCCAGTCTCATACGTGGTTGATGACAGAATTGTTAACGACGGTGATGTCTATGTTTGATGAATGACCGTTGTGTCCGATGTGAGTCGGGTGATGTCCTTCCTTGTTGGGTACGTGTAGTCTGTTTTCTTGGATGATGTCATTTATTGTTCTACCTCTGTCGTCAGTTCTACCGACTAGTAAATTTGTCTAAGTCGTCTGGTACAATATGTGATCGAAAGTATCCGCACACCGGGCTAAGACTGACTTACAAGTTCGTGCCGCCCTCCAGCGGTAATGCTGGAATTCACTATGGTGTTGGCCCACCCTTAGGCTTAGCCACCCTTAGCAGGCATACGTTCAATCAGGTGCAGGAAGGTTTCTTGGGGAATGGCAGTCCATTCTTCACGGAGTGCTGTATTGAGGAGAGGTATCGATGCCGGTCGGTGAGGAGTGGCACGAAGTCGGCTTTCCAAAACATCTCAAAGGTGTTTTATAGAATTCAGGTCAGGACTCGTGCAGGACAGTTCATTACAGGGATGCTATTGTCGTGTAACCACTCCGCCACAGGCCATCCATTATGAACAGGTGCTCGATAGTGTTGAAAGATGCAGTCGCCATACCCTAATTGCTCTTCAACCGTGGGAAGCAAGAAGGTGCTTAAAGCATCAATGTAGGCCTGTGCTGTGATAGTGACAAGCAAAATAACAAGGGGTGCAAGCCCCCTCCATGAAAGACACGACCACACCATAACACCACCGTCTCCGAATTTTACTGTTGACACTATATACGCTGGCAGATGGCCATTTGCCATTCGCACACCCTGCTATCGGATCACCACATTGTGTACCGTGATTCGTCACTCCACACAACATTTTTTCACTGTTCAGTCGTCCAATGTTTACGCTCCTTAGACCAAGCGAGGCATCGTTTGGCATTTACTGGCGTGATGTGTGGCTTACGAACAGCCGCTCGACGATTAAATCCAAGTTTTCTCATCTCTCGCCTAACTGTCGTAGTACTTGCAGTGGATCCTGATGCAGTTTGGAATTCCTGTGTGATGGTCTGGATAGATGTCTGCCTATTACACATTACGACCGTCCTCAATTGTCAGCGGTCTCTGTCAGTCAACATACGAGGCCGGCCTGTACGTTTTTATGCTGTACGTCTTTCACGTTTCCACTTCACTATCACATCGGAAACAGTGGACCTAGGGATGTTTTGGAGTGTGGAAATCTCACGTACAGACGTATGACACAAGTGACACCCAGTCACCTGACCAAGTTCGAAGTCCGTGAGTTCCGCGGAGCGCCCCATTCTGCTCTCTCACGATGTCTAATGAGGTCGCTGATATGCAGTACCTAGCAGTAGACGGTATCATAATGCACTTAACATGAAATAGTACGTTTTCGGGGTGTGTCCGGGTACTTTTCATCACATAGTGTATCTTTAAATGGTTCAGATGCTCTAAGCACTATGGGACTCGACATCTGAGGTCATAAGTCCCCTAGAACTTAGAACTACTTTAACCTAACTAACCTAAGGACATCACATAAATCCATTCCCGAGGCAAGATTCGAACCTGCGACGCTAGCGGTCGCGCAGTTCCAGACTGAAGCGCCTAGAACCGCTCGGCCACTCCGCCCGGTGCGTATCTTCCTAGAGTCACTCAACTTCGACACCTTACCGTGCACCACAGTATCATTAGCAAACAACAGCAGATTTGTGCCCACTCTGTCTGACAAATCCTTTATGTACATCGAAGACAACGGCGGTCCTGTCAGACTTCTCTGTGACACTCCTGACATTATGCTTGTCTCTGATGAACACTTGTTGTCGAGGACGGCAGTCCTGAAAACACTGCTGTGTTCTCCGACCAGTTGTCACTTCAGTCTTGGTCCACCCACGTTGTTCGTGTTTCCTAAATATAGTGTTTCGGCGCTTGAAGTGGCCTCCTGCGCTTTCAGGTACTACACACTGGAACTGACTCAAACGCAGCCGTCGCTAATCAGTGCACTGCTTCAACTGACCTGCTATCAGCTACAAACAGCTCGCACGCCATTTGATGCACATCGTTCATGTTTTGCAGTGTAGTCACTACTCTTTATCCAACCCACGTGGATAAATACGACAGGAACTATCGATAGAAGCGAAAAATCTAGTAAACATTGTCTCTAAAATGCACAGCTTTAGAGCTAAGAGTAGTTCATCAACTTCGATTCTGTGAAACAAATCTACTGCAAGCTCTTTGCTTTCCATATAGCAAGAGTAGGTAGTATTGGCCAAAACAAGAAAAAATTCCAGGAAACATGAGTTCTAAAGTGCGTACCTTAAGAGCTATGCCAACTTGTTCGTCTGCCTAGTATGAAACACACCTCCTCTACTGAATAAGTTCTCATAGCTCTTAATGTAAGCATTTTTGAGCCCATGGTTAGTAGGCATATTTGCTTCGAATGATCGTTCTTCTCTTATCCCTAAATATTGACCATACGTCCTGGGATACACTGTAGCTACAAAAACTTCTGTGCGTCGCTTAGCGGTGATTTTCTCGAACAGAATTACGATGTCGTAAACGTTTTAGGAAATATCTGAAGTTAACGGCTTACCTGATTCACTCTGCATACAAGGTGTTTATAAGAAGTTCACATATCCCTGCAGGAGGCAGTATTGTTCAAAAGAGGAAGAAAAGTGCCGATTATGATAGGTCCGGAAACCAGTACCTGTTAAGATATTGGCCGTTGAAGACACGCAGTCCACAGGCTGCATTTTATTTACAGATAGGAGAGAATTCACTAGAGACGGCATAGTAAAATAATATGTGCGTGTGAGCAGATGCATTCTATCGACTAATCATTGAAATGAGGCGTCAGAAAAGACTCAGTATCGGTATACATGCGACAGCATGCGTGTCCTTATATGTTCCGGAACGCTCCGCATAAAAACTGGATTTTCCGGTGTTCATACGCCTGGTTCTGTTGCTGATAGAAAGGTAGGATCAATTGGTTTAGGCAGCACTTGGGCTACGAACATTTGTATGGACAGGAGAAGGATCGTCTTAGCGTCACTATCCGACAGTACAGGGTCAAAATATGAGTATTACACGCTTCCTAGAGGTTAGGCAAATGGAGCAAATCGGTTGGTTCTTTTTGCATTTGATGTGGTCTATGATGGGCTTGATGGGACTTATGGAGGCACCATTAGTTCATGGGCATTACCTCGGAATACCCCAAAAAAGCATTTTTTACTATATTTTCGCCTTCACCAGAGGACTAAAACCCCGCCGAGGATTTCAAGACGGCTATACACAGCAAATGGTTGTAATTTCTGAGATGTCGAATGACGTTGAAAATTTTCTTGATATCTTTATATTTTTCCGAGACACAGAGGTTCAAACTTCCCTACTTGTACATGCACGTAAAATCCAGTGTGAGGCGTAAACGTAGTTTAGAAAGTGACGTAGCACGAATAAATTTTCTGTAACCTGTGCCCTTTACCATTTGGGAATCCCATGTTATAGTACTGAAGCACATGCAAAAGTTTTTTCACGTAAAATCCGGGATGAAATTTAAAATTAGTTTTGCGTTATTTCAGTTTCACATCTACATCTACATTTACATACATACTCCGCAATCCACCATACGGTGCGTGGCGGAGGGTACCTCGTACAACAACTAGCATCTTCTCTCCCTGTTCCACTCCCAAACAGAACGAGGGAAAAATGACTGCCTATGTGCCTCTGTACAAGCCCTAATCTCTCTT
Source organism: Schistocerca americana (assembly GCF_021461395.2). NCBI lineage: Eukaryota > Metazoa > Arthropoda > Insecta > Orthoptera > Acrididae > Schistocerca > Schistocerca americana. The sequence continues at coordinate 485,515,740 of NC_060123.1, forward strand.
ATCTTATCTTTGTGGTCTTTCCGCGAAATAGAAGTTGGCGGCAGTAAAATTGTACTGCAGTCAGCCTCAAATGCTGGTTCTCTAAATTTCCTCAGTAGCGATTCACGAAAAGAATGGCTCCTTTCCTCCAGAGACTCCCACCCGAGTTCCTGAAGCATTTCCGTAACACTTGTGTGATGATGAAACCTACCAGTAACAAATCTAGCAGCCCGCCTCTGAATTGCTTCTATCTCCTCCCTCAATCCGACCTGATAGGGATCCCAAACGCTCGATCAGTACTCAAGAACAGGTCGTATTAGTGTATTCACATAAGTAAAGTATCTAAATTTTACTGACCAATACATTTCCTTTCATACGAGTTACATACCCTGTTGCGGAAGGGAAAAGAAGGGAACCAGAGGAAAAATCATCCTATCGGAGATCAAATGATGTGGATAGGTTCCTGTTTATTTAAAAGACTCTGATTGAAAAGTGGGGTTCCGCTGCCTCATTCTGCCTTCCTCAGATCCTTTAAAAATTTTCTGAAAAATTTTGGCATGCAAACATATTCGTGCTCTTTGTGCTGAGAGAGAAGGAGACAGAGGCAGTTTCAAAAAGATGGAAAAGTACTAAACACTGAAAGATAGTAGACAGTTGTTGAGTTATAGAAAGAGCGAAGGAGACAATGTCAGTGTGAGAGAAAGACAGGGGCACAGTGGCAATGAAATATAGTTGACAGTGACACAACAGTGCTAGGATAAGAGTGAGGGAGACTCTGCCAGGGGAGAGGAGGAATAAAGAGAAAGAGAAAGTGAAAGTGGGTGAGAGCCAGTAACAATGAGAGGTAGGAATGCCAGCGAGGGAGAGGGAGATAATGAAGTGAAAAGAGGCAGCACCAGTAGATAGGAAGGAATGAGATAGAAGCGGTAAGGGATAGCAAGAGGGTGACAGTTACAGTGATAGGAGGCTGTAGTAGCTGTAGTAGGACAGAACGGAGAGGACTGTGACTTTGACAGAGGAGATAACGACAGAGATACAAAGAGAGATAATGGCAATGAACTGGACTGAATGAGTGAGTGAGAAAGACCAACTGGGAGTGGATGGTTATGAGCGACTTACAGCGATGGACTAGTCGGTGTGAGTTAGTTAAAGTTAGGGGAGCTTGTATGAATTTGAAGTGATGAGCTCCATGTTAAAATGGTCGCATGCCAAAATTTTTGGGAAAATTTTTAAAGATGCTGAGGAAACTGACATGAGGCAGCTGGTACCCATCTTTTCACTCAGTGTCTTTTAAATAAACAGGAACATTTTCCCATTTTTGGGCTGCGATAGGAGCATTTTTCCATAGATCAGTGCATAGGATGGAATTGTAGGTGACGGAAACATGGGGCCATACAATTTACCGAGCATTTCTTTAACTTGCTGTTAAGTTATATATAATTTTTAATTTATCGGGGGAGATTTTTTTTCTTATCACATTTAGTTACGTGCATAAGTAAATATGAGCCGGGTTCTTGAAGGGCCGTTGTTAGTCATGTATCAACTTTAGATTTTGAACGTGGTGACTAAAATATAGTTGCCGTTAACTGAATTTAATGTAATTACGTTAATTTCTATTTACTGATTGCAAAGCAAGGCTCGAGAGAATTTCGATTGTTGCCGTGGAGCGGCCAAGATAAAACTTACTGAACTCATGGAATCTATACGATTTAAAAAATGAGCTTTAACGTTAAATTAATTAGCTGTTGCAATTTAGAAAGGTTCTTACATGAAATCTCCCGCATTTACAGTTACTGTTAACACTTTGAAAAATAAATTAATACTTCAGCGCGTAATGGCCGAGCAGAGCTGAATCGGAAGATGAGCTTCCCGCAGCGCAAATTACTGAAAAAAATGCTTATTAAAAATACTCAGCCGCTGCGACCATTTGACAACTATTACAAAGAAATTCATTTTGTGATAACAGTAATTAATTTATTTTAGCAGAATACAGAATAACTTACATAAAATATGTGTAGCCGCTCAATGGCTGCCTTCCGTATCGCGAAACAAAACAGTGTGTGTACCATAAAGTACGTCCTTCCTCCTCGGCCGTACTATCGCGTCTCTTTACGATTCTTTTCTATTTTCATAGACATGTTTTAAATAAAGATGCTACTTTTAAATTATCGCTGCATATAAAATTTTTTTCAAGAACATTAACTGTGTCTTTTATACTAATTATGTTCATTAAATACGTTAAGTGTTTACAAATCATTTTTAGTTCACCTTTAACACTTCACAATACTGTTCACTGTTTACAACCGATAAAAACGCAATATTTATGTGACGTACCGTCACATTGATCAAACACTTCTACTGTCTCCTGTCCTCTCTCTCTCTCTTCCTCTCTCTCTCTCTCTCTCTCTCTTCCTCTCTCTCTCTCTCTCTCTCTCTCTCTCTCTCTCTCTCTCTCTCACTGGCAGCGCTCAGGCATACACACACACACACACACGCACACACACACGTACAGAAATACCCACACAGACATCGATAAGTACTTTCTTGTGAAGAAATCTGCCTCGATTTGCCGCTTCCGTGCCTCAGCACGCAGGTAAACACCGAGAGGCACGCACGCGACCATTGTTCCCCGTCCTCATTACAGTGAAAATGTTTGGCTAACACCGGCGGAGATCTGTCCCTAGAGAGCACTGCTGGTGGGCGTAACTCGCGGGTTATGACTGGGCCGTGGCACGTAATAGCTGCTAAAGTGTTGCTGCAGACGTGAATGGCGGCAGCGCACGCCACCTCTTCATCCCGCCCGGCCCCTGGGCTCCGGCCGCTGGGCGAGAATCCACACGAAGTACTCTCTTTCATCTACATTCCTCACACAAGCGACATCGCTCGGCACCGGGGAATAAAAGCCAATAGAAATTATTTTAAAATACGCGGATGAGTCCGTTTTATCAGCTGTCAAGTTCATTTGTCTGCAAAATCAGCGTTTGTATAGATTTGGTGTTTGGAGGTTAATTAATGTGAAGACTACAGAACCACAAGTAGCGAAAGACACAGATATCAACAGTAGTCTCACAAGTCATAAATGATATATTATTTCACCGGAAGCTAGACATATGCTTGAAAACTATATGTTAAAACGCGCAGTAGTTACAGAGACTCATTTTCTAAATATTTCGTAGATGTACATGTCGAAACACTAGATACTTAAGTTTTGGACATTCATGAATAGGAATTATGTAGAACAATACACACGTTAAAGAATAAATAGAACTGGGACACCATATCCGTTATGGACCCTAAGATGTGCTAAAAAAAATCTGAAAATCTCTTACGTAATTAACTACAATATTAGAGAAAATATGTGTCCAGTTGACCCCCCAAAAAAAACCATGATTAGGCCGTTCTAAGAGAAGGGAAATAAGGAAGGAGTCTTAAATTAAATATCAATATATTAATTCACACCTATAGTAAGACACTTGCTTTCAACATAGAGCTCTTTCCACGAGACATCTCCTACAAGAATGGAAGCATTATTTCTGAAAAGGCTAAACATCACTAGTGCAGTTACACAGTTTTTGCATGAAGTGTATTGTCTGCTAGATCACAAGATGCAAACTGCAGGTGTGTTTATACAAGTGGCTAGAGCTCAGCCACAGTAAACCATAGATTACTCCTAAAAATCTAAAGTATTGTACATAAATGACATAGAAAATAAATAATCAAATTAGACAGTCTGATTCCACTACTGTGACACTAACATAGCGCGTATCAAAGGACTCAGTGCTTAGTTCCTCTCTCCTCCCCGCTCATACATTAACTAGATGGTGGATTATGGCACAACACAATAAGCTATGCGAATGCCACCTCAATGTTGCTCCACGGCAGAGAGTGATGGAGCTGGAATCTCTTTTACGATTATGGTAGAACGGGAATAAATAATTACTTCAAATCATTGGAACATCTTCGTGAACGTCGGTAAATCTGTTACTGATGTTTGAAATAGGCAGTTCTCACAACGTCGGTATAAATAATGTATGTAGAGCTTATCGGGAACTCGCAACTGTGTATTTCTTGGCTTGTATGTGAATGAGGCCTTCCGGTGTGTGAACAAAGTTGATTCCGTATACGGTTATCCAGCAGCAGCTTTTTTCTCCTTAACCACCTACAAAAGTCAGTCTCTAGCTAACATTAAGAATGTACAAAGTGTGCTTTTTGTATGGCATCCTCAACTGTGCAAGTCCAATTTGAAAGATGAAGAAACTGGAGGACATATGCTTGATTCACAATTTTTATTGGATACACGACCGGTTTCGGAACACTTAAAGTCTCCTTATCTGGTGCAAAAATTAAATCACTTAATCATTTGAGGTCATCCTCACCCCCAGATAATTAATTGATTTTATTTTTTATACCAGATGATGTACTTAACACTAGATAAATAACTTAAGGGTTTGAAGGATAGGATTGTGCAACGGAAAAACACCTAAATAGAATATATTCGTTACAATGAATGGCAATAGGACTTATAAGTGGAGCTGGTCAGAGACAATATTGGGGTGACGTGTTTTTGTGTAGTATAAACGCTTTACAGCATATTATATTATTTAAATAAATTGCGTGTTTTATTCTTCGAAAACCTGAAACAAGTATAGTGATGTACGTGATCACAACACCAGAACAAAGTGGAGGTAGTTCAAGGTAGGTGTCCGCATAATGATTCTCTGACGTTTCGGCCACTGTTTCAACCGACCTTTCTCAGGGTCTTACTACAGTAATCGTAGTACCATGAGGAGGGCCATTTGCGACAATGACCGAAACGTCGGAGAATCTCATATATTGACAATGCGGTAACATGACCTGAAGTACTGTATTTTATTGGCGGTTACAATGGCCGCGGAAGCCTACGTTTACAAAATGTAGTTTCGAAAAAGGACCAAAATAAAAATGACGGATAAAATACCGGTCATCAATGGTTTATATGACGTAAGGAGCTGCTAAACTGTCTACGAAAAGGAAAGAAGAACGGTTCAGAAACTCAATTAAAATACGTTTGATATAAAAATGTATTACTTCAAAGAACTTTAAATCGGAATTATGACGTATTGTATTATATTGTTTATATTATGAAAGCAGAAGCATATAAACTACGGTATACAGCAGATATAAGATGTTTCAGTTGTTTTAGTAAAATATATGTTAAGTAATACACTCCTGGAAATTGAAATTTGAACACCGTGAATTCATTGTCCCAGGAAGGGGAAACTTTGACACATTCCTGGGGTCAGATGCATCACATGATCACACTGACAGAACCACAGGCACATAGACACAGGCAACAGAGCATGCACAATGTCGGCACTAGTACAGTGTATATCCACCTTTCGCAGCAATGCAGGCTGCTATTCTCCCATGGAGACGATCGTAGAGATGCTGGATGTAGTCCTGTGGAACGGCTTGCCATGCCATTTCCACCTGGCGCCTCAGTTGGACCAGCGTTCGTGCTGGACGTGCAGACCGCGTGAGACGACGCTTCATCCAGTCCCAAACATGCTCAATGGGGGACAGATCCGGAGATCTTGCTGGCCAGGGTAGTTGACTTACACCTTCTAGAGCACGTTGGGTGGCACGGGATACATGCGGACGTGCATTGTCCTGTTGGAACAGCAAGTTCCCTTGCCGGTCTAGGAATGGTACAACGATGGGTTCGATGACGGTTTGGATGTACCGTGCACTATTCAGTGTCCCCTCGACGATCACCAGTGGTGTACAGCCAGTGTAGGAGATCGCTCCCCACACCATGATGCCGGGTGTTGGCCCTGTGTGCCTCGGTCGTATGCAGTCCTGATTGTGGCGCTCACCTGCACGGCGCCAAACACGCATACGACCATCATTGGCACCAAGGCAGAAGCGACTCTCATCGCTGAAGACGACACGTCTCCATTCGTCCCTCCATTCACGCCTGTCGCGACACCACTGGAGACGGGCTGCACGATGTTGGGGCGTGAGCGGAAGACGGCCTAACGGTGCGCGGGACCGTAGCCCAGCTTCATGGAGACGGTTGCGAATGGTCCTCGCCGATACCCCAGGAGCAACAGTGTCCCTAATTTGCTGGGAAGTGGCGCTGCGGTCCCCTACGGCACTGCGTAGGATCCTACGGTCTTGGCGTGCATCCGTGCGTCGCTGCGGTCCGGTCCCAGGTCGACGGGCACGTGCACCTTCCGCCGACCACTGTCGACAACATCGATGTACTGTGGAGACCTCACGCCCCACGTGTTGAGCAATTCGGCGGTACGTCCACCCGGCCTCCCGCATGCCTACTATACGCCCTCGCTCAAAGTCAGTCAACTGCACATACGGTTCACGTCCACGCTGTCGCGGCATGCTACCAGTGTTAAAGACTGCGATGGAGCTCCGTATGCCACAGCAAACTGGCTGACACTGACGGCGGCGGTGCACAAATGCTGCGCAGCTAGCGCCATTCGACGGCCAACACCGCGGTTCCTGGTGTGTCCGCTGTGCCGTGCGTGTGATCATTGCTTGTACAGCCCTCTCGCAGTGTCCGGAGCAAGTATGGTGGGTCTGACACACCGGTGTCAATGTGTTCTTTTTTCCATTTCCAGGAGTGTATATACTTTCAAGACCGAAGTTGTGAAGTCTTTCTGTCCCCATGGCGCATGCTGCGTCTTCAAACAACTCGAGTTGTGTGTGAATGTCACACTCCTCCACGATCTAGGGGAAGCTGTTCTAGCCAGGCAGTAGTAGCAAAGTGTCTGATCTGCCTATTACGTTGCTTTTTCTTTTCGCAAAGCTTAGCAATCGGGTGAGGCTTGATTTCGCCATCGAGCGTGTATTTACAAGTTTCGTCTTAAAATTCAGTCCAACAGGGAGTGACAGGGAATAGCAGAAGCTGCAGTTAGAACGAATGGGAATTACAGGAAGCCCGTTAGCCATAACGTGCGGTTAGCTTACAGTCGCCTGTCCATATTTCTGGCTGCCACTCCACGCTGCTTCGCTGAATCTCACCGCTGCCGTTCCGCCGATGGTAGTTGTAATTCAAAATGGCTCTGAGCACTATGGGACTTAACATCTGAGGTCATCAGTCCCCTAGAACTTAGAACTACTTAAACCTAACTAACCTAAGGGCATCACACACATCCATTCCCGAGGCAGGATGGGACTTAACATCTGTGGTCATCAGTCCCCTAGAACTTAGAACTACTTAATCCTAACACTACCTAAGGACATCACACACATCCATGCCCGAGGCAGGATTCGAACCTGCGACCGTAGCAGCCGCGCGGTTCCGGACTGAGCGCCTAGAACCGCTAGACCACCGCGGCCGGCAGTTGTAATTCCAAGCACTATCATATCCAGTTTCCGGCCACCGTAAGAACACTAGTACTGTTTCTCATTGTTGTCATCACAAAATGGTTCAAATGGCTCTGAGCACTATGGGACTCAACTTCTGAGGTCATTAGTTCCCTAGAACTTAGAACTAGTTAAACCTAACTAACCTAAGAACATCACAAACATCCATGCCCGAGGCAGGATTCGAACCTGCGGTTCCAGACTGCAGCGCCTTTAACCGCATGGCCACTTCGGCCGGCCGTTGTCATCACAGTAAATCCCGAAGAACCGAATAAAAGTATTGTGGACCTATACGTCTGCATTCCTGCCGCTCTCCCCTCCCTCACAACATTTCTGATTTTCAGCCGTAGCTAACGATTTTCTCACTCTCTTTTAGAACCCTTATCTGAACTTAGTTTTGTTTATATCACGTACAGTTTTGTCACAGTGACATCGTTATAAACTAGAAAATTAGCAGCACAGAAGTAACTGCAATGAATAGTACATTATTTGTGAGTTCCGTGCTTCAATAAGCAAAAAAAAAAAAAAAAAATAAATAAATAAAAATAAAAAATAAAATAAAATAAAAAAAAAATGCCTTATAGGATAGCTTTGTTGTCCATCTAATGTTTTTTCTGAGGAAGGGGTAAATACATCAAGCCAAAATTTATGTCACATACTGGAATCTACAGTCCCTCGACGGTGTAAAAATTTGAAACTTCTGTGTCAAAGCAATCAAAAGATACGGCCATTTGTTTCACATATTTTGATAGTTGCAAAATCAGTCATCAAAACGTATAGAATACTTCCCGTTGACTTACAATCATGAAATTTGACAAAAAGGAGGATTTCACAGAATAACAAAAGGAGGATGTCAGGAAAATGTAAATCTGTAACTATATCACATGAAAAATATCTTTCGTCGTGTGTTATCCGGCGCAAAACTTAAAATTGAAACAATCAATAGTTCTGCATTCGGGGTGACGAGGTCACAATGGTAAAAGTCAAAGATCAGGCGAGGAATGTATTATTGCTCATATGACACGTTTCTTAATCTATCAGTAATCACTCGTGAATATCTGACGATGGATAAATACCGAAACGAGTCATATGAGCAATAAGGCATTCCTTGCCTGAGGTTTGACTTTTGCCACTGTAACCCAGTAGCCTGAAAGGAGAGGTACTGATTTTTATAATAATGGTTGTCTGCCTCGTGCATGACTTGGGTCACATTTATGTTATAGAAATTAAAACATTCTCAAAAATGTAGGGATATCTCTGGGACCAATATCTTGCTAGTATCAATGTCGATAACAGGTAAAAACGGTCGAAATTCTGGATTACCGGAATGGATGAAATGACTATATATATAATTATGTTTTTGGCTATACAGATAATTAAATTTGTGCGGAATCCTCAATGCATGAGTCCTACTCACACCTGGCCAATTTTCTTTTACTATGAATCGTGAAAACACATTTTTATTACAAAAGTATTATATACAATTTAACTCTTTGACCACCTCCGTAGTCGAATGTTTAGCGTTGCTGACGTCGGCGCGGAACGTCCCGCGTTCGATTCCCGGTACTTTCTCAGACACTTTTCTGAGGTAGGGGGGGGGGGGGGTGATACAGGGTCCACTCAGCCCTAATGAGGCCAGATGAGGAGCTGCTTGACTAAAGAAGCCGAGGCGTTATTAGGAGTCAAACTTGGAAATGTTTGGTTCTATGGGACCAAACTGCTGAGGTCATCGGTCCCTAGGCTTACAGAGTACGTAAACGAACTTAAACTTACGCTAAACAACACAAAACACACATGCCCAAGGGAGGACTCTAACCTCCGACGGAGGCAGCCGCGGGAACCGTGGGAAGGCGCCACAGACCGCACGGATACCCCGCGCAGCCATGATGTGTAGACACCTACTGGTGATAACGGCTGCGGGAATTGCTCACATGCTCGACGTTCGTAGACTTCTGATTTATGACAGGATACATTGTCATGTTGATGTAAACAATCATCGTTTCCGAACTACTACTCCACTGTACGCAGTACACAGTTTTGTAAAATGTGTTAATATCCTTCCATATTTAGCTTTTATTGAGCGCGATACATGGACCACACCCCAATCACGGAAACACCCCCATGCCGTAGCACAACCTCCTTCGTACTTCGCTGTTGGAATTACACAATGTGGCAGGTTAAGTTCGCCGCGCGGGATTAGCAGAGCGGTCTACGGGGCTACAGTCATGGACTGTGCGGCTGGTCCCGGCGGAGGTTCGAGTCCTCCCTCGGGCATTGGTGTGTGTGTGTTTGTCCTTAGGATAATTTATGTTAAATAGTGTATAATCTTAAGGACTGATGACACAACAACCGCCACAACTCGTTTCAAACAGTCAACTGTCCAGTGGCATCACTATTTACACCACATCAAGCGTCGCTTATCTACATATATGTGGCTTAGGAGGGGGTGCTCGACTATTGCAACAAATTTTTTTAACTTCCTACTCGCAGCCATGGTTGTAGCTGCACTGTTGGTAGCGCCATGACTCCTTCCACTGATTTCATGCAATTTTTGTACAACTACCCTCTGCTTGCTCGACGGTTTCTATCTGTCAGTACAGGACGTCTACCTTACCTTTGTTTAGCTGTGGTAGTTCTTCAGCGTTTGCATTTCACAACCATGTCTCCAACAGTGGACTTGAAACTTCCTGGCAGATTAAAACTGTGTGCCGTACCGAGACTCTAACTCGGGACCTTTGCCTTTCGCGGGCAAGTGCTCTACCAACTGAGCCAACCAAGCACGACTCACGCCCCGTCCTCACAGCTTTACTTCCGCCAATACCAGAGAATCTTGCAGAACTAGCACTACTGGAAGAAAGCAAAATCTCATTCTGGAAACATCCCCCAGGCTGTGGCTAAGCCATATCTCCGCAATATCCTTTCTTCCAGGAGTGTTAGTTCTACAAGGTTCGCAGTAGAGCTTCTGTGAGACGAGGTACTGGCGGAAGTAAAGCTGTGAGGACGGGGCATGAGTCGTGCTTTGGTAGCTGCAGAGTGCAAATCTCATTCTGGGAACAGTGGACTTGTTGGACAGCTTTTTCTGACCGGTTTGATTGGTACGCCAGGAATTGCTGTGCCAACCTTTTCATCTAAGAGTAGCACTTGCAACATACATCCTCAATTATTTCCTCGACTTATTTTAATCTCTGTCTTCCTGTATAGTTTTTACCCACCCTCTAGTACCATGGAAGTCACTCCCCGATGTCTTAACAAATGTCCTATCATCCTGTCTCTTCTCCTTGTCAATGTTTTACACACATTCCTTTCTTCTCCGATTCTGTGCAGAACCTCCTCACTCCTTACCTTCTCAGTCCACCAAATTTTCAACATTCGTCCGTAGCACTACATCTCAAATGCTTCGATTCTCTTCTGTTCCGGTTTCCACAAAGTCCATGTTTCACTGTGCTCGAAACGTATATTCTCAGAAATTTCTTCCTCAAATTAAGGCCTATGTTTGATACCAGTAGACTTCTCTTGGCCAGGAATGCCCTTTTTGCCATTGATAGTCTGCTTTTGATGTCCTCCTCGCTCCGTGCATCATTGGTTATTTTTCTGCATATGTATCACAATTCCGTAACTTCTTCTATTTCGTGATGACCAATCCCGATGTTAAGTTTCTCACTGTTCTCATTTCTGCTACTTCTCATTACTTTCGTCTTTCTTCGATTTACTCTCAACCCATATCCTGTACTCATTACAATGCTCTCTCCGTTCAGGAGATCCTGTACTTCGTCTTCACTGTCAACGACGATAGCTTTGTCATCAGCGAATTTTATCACTGATGTTCTTTTACCTTGAATTTTAATTCCAATCTTGAACCCTTGTTTTGTTTCCATCATTGCTTCTTCGATGTATAGATTGAACAATAGGGGCGAAAGACTACAACCCTGTCTTACGCCCTTTCTAATCCGAGCATTTCGATCTTGGTCTCTCACTCTTATTATTCTCTCTAGGCTCTTGTACATTTTATAATTTATCCGTCTCTCCCTATAGCTTACCCGCATGTTCCTCAGAATTTCGAAAGCTTTTTCCAAGTTGACAAATCCTATGAACGTGTCTTGATTCTTCTTTAGTGTTGCTTCCATTATCAACCGCAACAGCTTTAGGAGGCTTTTAATGTGCCTGATGGCTTTATTACTCAGGTGACATCCAATGACATTCGAAGTCACTCAGATCTCCTGATCGCTCCATTCTGCTGTTACTGTTTCTGTTCTTTTATGGTGGTGGATCCACCTCTAGTGACATCTAGTGGTCAACGGTGCATTACATTTGCGTATCGGGATACTTTTGATTAGATAATTTGATTTCTTTCTGTTCCCTAGGTGATAAGTTTAAACTTTCTTCAATCACGCCCAAACTCCCTCTAATTCGGGGTCATATCTAGTGCTAATCTGGAATCAAAAGGCGCCTTGGTCGGTTGTATCGAAAAATAGAGTTAGTAGCTATTCTGTACATTCTATTCCTCAATGTTAAAAGAAGCAACAAAGATTAATTTTTAACCTCCGGTTGATGCCGAAGTCATTAGCGGTGGAGCGAATGCCGTATTGCGCCCGCAAAGAAACAATTACAGCGATCGCCGTAAGCGATTTAAGTTAAGGCCTTAATCGTAATTTGGGTAGGCTGTACGCCGCAGCAAGTGAAGGTTACTCGATGCATTGGAAAAATAGAAATTTAAAGTAAAAATAAAAGCCCTCTTGAACTAATATTCAGTGAGCAACGCGTATTCAATCAGAATTATAATTTCAGTATTTCGGATGAGATACTCTAAGTAGTGCAATATTGCTGTTTGGAAAGTACCGGCGTGCCAGTGGATGGCTGTTGAATGTGTTCCTGCTTGGAGGACTGCCAGCATGGACGACTGTCTTCCCCACAGCCCACTGTGCTCACGCATCGACACCGCCTCCGCTACACACGCCTGCTGGGAGAAGAAGCGCCTGCACTCTGTGGACGACCGCTGGCCTCTAACAACAAGCGTCTTAATTTTGGATTAAAGCACTCTTCTTCTCAGTATTCATTTTATTTAGACTGCAGAAAGTATGCCTCTTGGCTTTACCTTTATTTTAACCGCTACCACCTGATAATTAATAATTGTTTCTTATATATTCTTGACACAGCTGTTGTGGCTTTTATATAAGAAGATAGCGCCTTAAAGAAGCACTGTCCGTGTGGGCGGAGAGGTTTGTGTGTTCAGATGACACTAAGAGCTATGCCGGCGGTAGCGTAGCTACTGGCAGGACCTCCCAAGCCGGACAGGTCGGTGAACGAGACGGTCTTTCCACTCCCTGTCCTTCATCCTTTCACAGCTGTAAGAAAAGGTGAGATGAACCTCGACAACCGAAGAGAAAGCAATTCATCCAGGGGAAGGTTACCCCTACATCAAACACCCTGGTCCTCCAGCTTGGGGGTTGGTGATAGTTTACCACCTCATCACGGAAAATTTGTTAATGTTAAACAGACTACAAGCAAGCCTCGGAATTAGGCAATACAAAATAGTCGAAAAGTGCGAGAACAAGGTTATAGATTTGGAACATGGAATATTCGTAGTTCATATAAAACATGCGCCGCAATCAGTCTAGTCAAGGAGATCGAAAGATATAAGATGGATCTTGTGATTTGCAGGAAGTCCGTTGGGAGGATACTGGTACCCTAGATATCGAGAAGTACACAATCTTTTATGGAGGCTGTGAGACAGGAAACAAACTGGGTATGGCATTTTGTGTAATAATCTGGCTGCTAATGTATCTGAGTTTGAGGCTGTCAGCCCTAGAATAGCAGTTTTAACAACAGACGTAGAGAGATTTAAAATATCGTTTGTGAATTGCCACGCACCCATAGAAGAAAGTACATCCCAAGTGAAGGGAGAATTCTACGAGGAACTGGAAGTAGTCATAGATGACATCCCAAACAATAATTGTAAAGTCCTACAGGGAGACATCAATGCATAAGTTGGCAGAGAGAACGTATTCCTGTCAACTACTGGAAGGCAGTCTTCTTGAACTCAGCAATGACAACGGCATCAAATTCATAACCTTTGCAACATCCAAACGGATATTCATAAGCAGCAAATATTTCCAACGGAAGGACATACATAAAGGAACTTGGGTATTTCCAGGTCGTAAAACAGTTAATCAGATAGACCACATTGCAATAGATATCAAAGCAAAGAACTGGGTGAGGGATGTAATGACAGTAAGGGGTACAGAGTGTGGCATTGATCATTTCGTCGTAAATAGCTGGCTAAAAGTACAACCCAAAGCCAAAGTTAGAAACAACCTTACAAAAGTTGTACACTACCATATCGATACGATGAAAGATAACACAAAGAAAGAAGAATTTCAGCTCCAGCTCATCAACCGGTTTGAAAATCTGCAGGAAGAGGTTCCACAAGAGAACCCAGACGAAATGTGGAAAGAAGTTAAGGATGCCGTAAATGAGGTGGCGAATGTAGTCATCAAGAAGCGAATCAGAGGCAAAAATATTTTCGTTTCGGGATGAATGCATTAAGGCATTAGGCAAGAGAAGAGAAGCCAAGGAGAGCTGGTTACAAGGGGCCGATTTTGCTCAAGGCCAAGCAAAATTCGAAGAAGTTCGGAGAACTACTCAAGCAGCCCTGAGAAGAGCAAAGAGAATGTACGTTAAAGGACTGATAGATGAGGCTCAACAGTATTTCTTGGGGAAAGAGGCGCGTAAGATGTACCAGAAAGTAAAATTCTTCAAGAAGGGATATCAAAGCCGCCAAAAATTAATCAAGGACAGTCATGGGCATACTCACCTGTGAGCTTGACATTGCTGAAACGTGGAAACAACACTTCAGGGAATTCCTCAATTGTGATGAACTTAAAGATATGTTTGAATTTAAATTTTCTGACATTGCAGATTTAGACTACCCTCCACCCACACTGGAGGAAATAAAGACTCAGATAATGAAGCTAAAGAAGAACAAAAGCCCAGGTGAAGATGGAATCCAGGCAGAAATCATTCAAGCAGGAGGGGAGGGACTCCACAAGAAAATTCACCAATTAAAAAAGGGGATCTGGGTTTTGGAGGAGATCCCAGAAGATTGGAACACAGCTGTCATACGCCCTGTACACAAGAAAGGTGACAAAATGAACTGCACTAACTACAGAGGAATCACCCTACTGATTGTCTGCTACAAGATCTTGTCCAACTGTATACGGACATAATACAGCCACTTGCAGAAGAAGCGATTGGTGATTCAGAAAGGGCCGTCCAACTGTCGACAACATCTTTGTGCTGCGACAACTCACCGAAAAGTTGTCGGAGTATGGCGAAGAACTTCATGTGCTCTTCATAGATTTTAAGAAGGCGTATGACTGCATCCACCGAGAGAGCTTGAGGAACTGCCTAACGGAGTTTGGAATACCTAAGAAACTCGTCAGCTTAGTTGGAATTTGTCTCACTGATTCAAAAGCCAAGGTGATACTCGGTAACAAACTCACGGAGAGCTTTAACATAAACACAGGGTTGAGATAAGGAGATGGTGTGTCACCGGTATTGTTCAACCTAACGCTTGAAAAGATAATGAGAGAAGTCTCTCGTAAAAGCTTCGAGGGTATAGAGGTAGAGGGTGAGAAAATCACACATCTCGCGTTTGCTGATGATGTGGCCCTGTTGTCCAGATATAAGGAGGAACTAATGGGGATGAGTGAAAGCGTGGAGGCGGAAGCAAGCAAAATTGGCCGCCTTGTGAATGAATCAAAGACGGAATATCTGGTGTTGAGCAGGACCCATGCTTATTCAAGAAACCCACTCCAGCCTTTGATAGTCCGAAACCAATCCTACAAAAGGGTTCGTGAATTTCAATATCTGGGGGTTACCTTTACAGAAGACACAGCATGTGAAGCAGAAATCAAAACGAGGATCCAAGCCGCCAACCGACCATACTTTGGTCTCGGTCAACTTCTTGCATCGCGTGGTCTCTCGAGGAATTTCAAACTCCAGCTGTATAAAACAGTGATTCAACCCATAGTACGGTTTTGAAATTTGGAGTGTCCCGAAAAAAAGACTGGAACAATCTCGGAAAGTCTTAAGAGAATATCTTTGGTCCGGTACAAGATGAAATCACTGGAGAATGGAGGATCAGACATAATTGCGAACTAGACGAAATGTGCAATAGACCATACATTATAGGACTGATGAGAACTAGGTGCCTTGTATGGGCAGGACATGTCAGTCGGATGGATAAAAGCCGATGGCCTTTGACAGCTATGGATTATACTCCCTGTGGAAGACGCCCACTAGGAAGACCAACGAAGAGATGAAAGGATGGAGTCTATGAGGACTTGCTGCAGATTGGAATAGAGAATGACTGGTGGAGGAGGAACCCTGCAGCAGCGGGCGGTCCTCTGGGCCTGATCCCGTAATGTGGGTAAATAATATTTATACTGCGATTATCAATGACATGTATGTTTTCGTACTCGTGTCAAAAAAACTTTCCTGTATGTTAACATGACGTAAATAATTGACAAGCTGCCACACAGTCACGAATCGAACTCTGATCCAGAAAGTGTAGAATAAATTTCTTTACTTCCGTCTGTGATTCCAAAATATTATGTCCTCAGGCTATCGGTTTCGGTCAGCAGTGATCGACTTCAGATCTGCAGAAGAACATGGGAAAAACACAAATACGAGGGTAAGTCAATTATTATCCGCAATTTAGTCATATTTTTGTTTATTTTGGTAGTACGGTACAGTACGGAAACAGTGTTTTGCCGCAACGGAGTGTCTGCGAATGGATTGAAAAATTTCGAAATGGTCGCGGTCGCACAAGTGTTATCCGCGATGAAGGAGCCGGACGATCGTTTACCGCCACAAATGAAGAAACCATTGAGCGTTCACGTGAAATGATTCTCTTGGACTGACGATTAACAATTGGCGAAGTGGCACATCGTCTGCCAATTAGTCACGGTTCTGCTTACGAAATCCTCCACAACAGACCGGGGTTTCATAAAGTTTATGCAAGATGGGTCCCAAAAAAACTCACACAGTTGCATAAACAAACGCGCTTGTACACCTGCAAAAAACATTTGGATGGCTATGGTAACGAAGGGGTAAGCTTTTTATAGAGGATCATTACTGGTGACGAAACATGCATCCATCACTACGAGCCGAAGAGTAAACGGCAGAGTATGGAATGGAAACATCCAAATTCGCCGTGCAAGGAAAAGTTCAAGACCCAACCGTCCGCTGGAAAACTGATGCTTACTGTGTTTTGGGACGCACAAGGTCCAGTACTGGAACATTATGGGGAAAGGGGCACAACAATAAATAGAGTACGTTACAGTGACATGCTTACAGTGAGATGCTTACTGCCAGGCTAAAGCCTGCAATTCGAAGCAAATGCCGAGGATTGCTGTCAAAAGGTGCTGTGTTGTTGCACGACAATGTCTGTCCGCATACTGCTGCCCACACTGCTGAAACGCTCCAGAAACTCAAATCTGAAGTACTGCATCATCCTCCATGTAGTCCCGATCTTGCCCGCTTCTGACTATCACTTGTTTGACCCACTCAGACAGGCATTAAGGTGCCGTCGATTTGCCTCGGACGAAGCAGTGAAAGAAGCGGTGCATTCCTTGCTCGCAGCTCAACCGAGAACCTTCTTTTATGAAGGTGTCAAGAAGCTTGTACAACGATGGACCAAGTGCGTTGCAACGCAAGGAGACTATGTCGAAAAATGATCTTCTTGTAAGTTTCCTATTTGATTACGATAAAATTTTACAACTACTTTGCGGATAATAATTGACTTACCTTCGTACAACTGGTGGATTTCCTACAGCTCAAAACAATAAAATAGGCCATAATGTCAAGTATTACTGAGAGAAATGTGAAAATTATGCGTTTTACATATGACGAGGCGTACCCGCTTTAAAACATATCCTAACGTAGTGGAGTCGTAGTAGCAACGTCAAACGATAAAATCAGCTCAGCATCGTCACACATAAACGGAGTGTCATATACACTAGAGTCATTTTGTTAACAGAGCGTTGTTCGGAACAAGCTGCCGTACAGTAGTCACAAAAACGGTTTGTGTCACAAGCTCGCCAGATGTTGCTAATTTAAGCGTCCACACATTCTTCGGTCATATAATTGTGCATAAAGGAATAAAAAGAAGAATACAATCGGTAAAGTCTGTAATAGGCTTACCAGGTGTATAAGTCGTAAAATTAATATAAGAAATAGATTACAACATCACCAAAGTTAGATTGTTAAAAAGGAATCACTTAAGTGACAATAATTCTGATATACTCTTGTGGCAAATTTTAGATAAAAATATAATGACCTACATAAGGACAAGCTTACGGAGTTCAAAGAATAATATGAAAATATTGTATCGGTCACACAGGCCGCTCTTTTAACGAAAGATTTAAGGAGCATTCACAGCAGAGTAACAAAACTACTTTGGGATTGCTTTTATCAGAAATGGTCTTCCAATAGGGAGCATTTAGAATAAAATGCGTGTTCTCCAGAGGGTTCAAAAAGACCGTGCTCTAGTTAGAGGAGCTTGAAATTTATAGAGCGAAAAAAGGAGAGTCAGCAAAAGTTGTCATTGGACAGAGCTATTTTGTAACAAGTGCCTACTTTGCTTTGTTTGACAATGTTCTACTTTAATCACATTATATATGGACTCGACTAATGTCTGCAGTAGTGCTGGAGGGAAGTGACACAATAAATCCAGCAGGGCAGTCCATAAATCCGTAAGAGTAGGAGGGGTTGGAGATCTCTCCTGAACTGCACGCTGCAAGGCATCCCAGACATGCTCAATAATGTTCATGTCCGGAGAGTCTGGCGGCCAGCGGAAGTGTTTAAACTCCAAAGAGACTTCCTGGACCCACTCAGTAGCAATTTTGAATGTTCGGAGTGTCGCATTATCCTGTTGAAATTGCCCAAGTCCGTTTAAATGCACAATGGACATCAATGGATGCAGGTGATTAGGCAGGATGCTTACGTACGTGTCACCTGTCAGAGTCATATCTAGACATATCAAGGGTCCCATATCACTCCAGCTGCACTCGCCTCACACCGTTACAGAGCCTCCACCAGATTAAACAGTCCCCTGCTGACATGGATTCATGAGGTTGTCTTCATACAAGTATACGTCCATCCTAACGATACAATTTGAATCGAGACTCGTCCGACCACACAACATGTGTCCAGTCATCAACAGTCCAATGTCGGTATTGACGGGTCCACGCGGAGGGGGGGGGGGGGGGGGGGGAGGTATAGCTTGTAGCTTGGTGTCGCGCAGTCATCAAGGGTACACTAGTGGGCTTTCGGCTCCGAAATCTGATATTGATGAAGTTTCGTTGAATGGTTCACACGCTGACACTTGTTGATGGCTCAGCACTGAAATCTGCAGCAATTTGCTTAAGGGTTGCACTTCCGTCACGTTCAACGATTCTCTTCAGTCGTTGTTGGTTCCGTTCTCACAGGATCATTTTCAGTCCGCAGGAATGTCGGAGATTTGATGTTTTACCGGCTTCCTGATATTGACGGTACACACTCGTAAAATGGTCGTACGGGAAAATCCCCACTTTATCGCTGCCTCGGAGATGCTACGTCCCACCACTCGTGCGCCGTCTATAACACGCTAAAATCTTGATAACCTGCCATTGCAGCAACAGTAACCGATCTAACAACTGCGCCAGACACTGTTGTCTTACATAGGCGTTGCCAACCGCAGCGCCGTATTCTGCATGTTTACATATCTCTATATTTGAATATGAAAGCCTATGCCAGTTTCTTTGGCGCTTCAGTGTACATTGAGTTTGTCTTTACCTACTATGGAGTGCTTTACATATTTACGTGAGCCTATTAATTTCGTGATTTCTTGGCTCTTTTCTGGCTATGTAATATATTTAATTATCTTGTTAACTGACTGGTACGATGTTTCATCATTCTTTTCTTGGAACGGCATGTAGCAGCGCACTAGGGGTCCACTGGCGGTTATGTTCCTCTGGCCAGTTCTCGTGTTTGGGGCAGCCTGGCAGTGACGCCAACAGAGGGCGCTGATTAGTTACTACTGGCTGTTGTCATTAATTTGGCTTTCTTCCGTATTTGTTGTATAATTTTTACATTATTCTGTGAAGTTCGTAAGCTTATTCTTATGTATGTCATATTTTTATCTAAAATTCGCCATAAGAGCGTATTAGAATTATCGTCACTTAACCGTTTCCTTTTTAACAGTCTAACTTTGGTCGTGTTTTAATTTATTTCATTTTATTACTTTCATGACTTATACATCTGGTAAGGCTACTATATACCTTACCGATTGTATTCTTCTTATTATTCCACTGTGCACAATTATATGACCGAAGAATGCGTATACGCCTATACGTGTACGCCTACATTAGCAACATCTGGCGATCTTGCCACACAAACATTTTGTTACTGTACGGCAGTTTGTTTTGAACAGTAGCTCTGTTAACAAAATGACTCTAGTATATGTGATAGTTGATTTATGTGTGACGATGCTGAGCTGATTAGGTGTTTATCTTTTGGCGCTGCCATTACGGCTGCATTACGTTAGGGTACGTTTTTAAAGCGGGTATGCCTCGTCGTATTTAAAGTGCATAATTTTCGCATGTATGTCAGTTATACTTGTATTATATTTTAAGCTGTGGGCAATCCACTAGTTGTATTTGTGTTTTTTCCATGTTTTGCTACAGATTTGAAGACTGTTTTGCTGACTGAAACCTGTAGTCCGAGGACAACATTTTGTGATCATAGACGGAAATAAATTTATTTTACATAAATAATTGTTTCTATTTGTTTCTTGAAATTGTAATTGTGCACCACCTGTCAATCATAATCAGCAAACTGCTGTGGAACTGGGCACGGGCGCACAGACTTTAAACGTTAACTGTCATGCTTTGACGAATCTTTGTACCAGTGTCGTGTTACGGATAGTAACGAACACGTCAACAATGTACACAGGTACAAATTCTTCAGTAAGCACTATATGTTTTTTACTATTTTCTTATGTTCTTATGTTAATGATTTTGTAAACAAAATAGTTTTTAAAGCTCGTTATGTTTTCACATTAACTGAAAGGCATTATTTCTACAGATCTGTGTGAGGCTTAGTAACGATGGTGTTGTAGTCAGCTTTGATACTGATTCTGTAGTAAGCACGAAACGGTTTTTATTATTTTTGTATTTTAAACTTTTTAAATAATGAGTGTCTTTTTAAAGATTTGTTAAGTTCTCATTAACCGGCAGGCAACTTCCTGTTTCATTTTCGTGGATATGGAGACTATTTTTAACCAACCTAAACTGGTAATTAGCAAATTGAAATTTTATTTTTTTGCTGCAATCAAGACTATTAAAATTTTTAACAAATAATGAAGATGGATGTATTTCCTTGACCTGACAATGGCAGGCCTTTCAAATTTAAGGCAATAATGGAAAAGGCATATCTGGATGGTCCGACATTAGTGGAAACCAAGCAGCCGTGTCAGCTCAGCCCACCTTATCACCATGGATGAGTGCTAGGTGAATATGACCCCGTGACAAAGGAGAAAATCAAGCAGCAGAAACATGACTATTCAACACAACCAAATAAGACGGAGATACAGCCATGACTGATGATGCAGTGGACTATAGGCTGTAGAGTGGAAGTGGCTGGGGCTTGTGAAGCAGTAATTATAATAAACTGAGGTGACAAAAGCCATTGGATACCAACTGCTGGGCGTAGCGCAGCAACTCGTCGAGGCGTGGCCTCAACAAGCCGCTGGAAGTCCCCTGCAGGAGTACTGAGCCATGCTGCCTCTAGATGCTTCCATAGCTGCGAAAGTTTTGCCAGGGCAGGATTTCCTGCACGAACTGCCCTCTCGATTATTTCCCACAAATTCGAAAAGCTGTCTTCTTGTTGCCGTTTAACAATATATAATACAAATTTTGAACGACGAAACGGAGTTGGTGCTTAGGCAAACAGTGCGAATAGCTTAATTTCTTTTGTAAAAGATTTTAACTGGGCTGAAATTAATGCTCAGCTAAGAACACTACTCGCATGTCCACCGTTCGGATTTTACATGCGAGAAGAGTCAACCTCGTTCAGATTCTACGTCCGAAAACCCTCGTTTGGATTTTACACGCCACTTTAGTAACTCTGCACGGAGAGACACTAACGATTCAGATTTGGTCCACCGGTGTATTGCACCTCAAGTTTCAAGCGTCTGAAAAAATCTAGTTTCCGTGCAGAAAACGCCCTTTCTTAGCAGGTTTCTTAAGCGCGCCACTTCTATATTTTGAACTTTTACGAACTGTTTCAAACTTTTCACGAAGTTGGATGAATGATAATACCAAAACGATTTTTTTTAATCTATTAATTTTTAACCGTAATCGAATTACGATGATTTAAAATTGAGCTACAGGAAGGATTTCAAATTCGTTCTTACGTGAATTGAATTCGCAGAAACGGTTTAAAGTGAATCAAATAAATAAAACACGCATTATTGCGATAAAGTTTAAAAATTCGATTTCAGAAATCTAACTTGATTCTGATTGACGCGTTCTTTGTGAGTATTTTTACGCGCTCCACTTCCATATTTCTAGCTTTTGCGAATCAGTTCAAATTTTCTGAGAAGGTAGACTAACAGCTATAATTGATTAATGGTCGCCTTGTTGTTTTGTGAAAGCTTTATCCGTTGCGACGATGTAAGAAACATTATTCGAAAAACATTTCCCTCGTTTCACTCTGTCGAGTACGTATTTACTGCTATAGTAGGAGCGTTATCCATTCTGGTTTGTTCTTAGAAGCTTTGAAAGTCATAGGCGAAACAGAAACAGGCAGACCGAATGTAGCTCTGTCCTACGCCAATATGAGCATTCATCCCTAGTGCGCATACAGACCACACGAGCGCGTGGGCGTGTGTGCTCACCGAAACAAAGACGGACACTCCGTGCCCATTACGTTTGCGGCCAGCCGTTTGCACTCGAGAGCCGAAGCAGCAGTGCAACCAACCCCCCCGCCCCTTCAAACAGCGTTACCTGGCGTCTATTTCCGTCGCTGCTGACCCCGGAGAGCTATTTATACCGGAGCGCCGCTGCCGGCCGGGGTGCACCGAGCACCGCACCTCTGAATGCGGGGGTGGCGAGTTCTGGCAGCCAATGGGCCGGCGTTTCCACTCAGACACGGCTGCCGCTATTCATAGCTGCACCGCCGCCCGGCCAGTTGTCTTTCTGGAGGCGGCCGGCTAAAAATAACCGCCTGATTCGGAAATTGCGTTCCATTCGTAAGCATTTTTTTCGCTAGCGACGTCACAAAACACCCTACAGAACACACTTCTTTAAGTAATGTCTAGAGGATGCAGCTGCGAAGCTGCTGACAAGAATAACACCACAGAGAGACCGTCCAGTACCACTTGGGTTGGATGACATGCACCAGTCTTTTGCCATGAATATGGTATCTAAATCATTTGTGGAGAAAACAGGGACACAACCATTCGGGCTGCAACGGACCATCCTCCGTTCCCAATTGTAGCCAGGTCTTTTTTTTAATTTTTTAAATTGTGATACTAACGTTTTATTAATACGTTAGCCCAACGATATCCTATTTATTATTAGTGAAAAGCATGAAATCAAATTTACTCTGATTTATTTCTATAATATTTGTTTACTTAATGGTACTAAATACACATAATAAAATACGAGTTGTATAGGTTAATCACCGTCTTTTGCAACTGTAATGAAAGTCTTTTTAAGACTAAATGTGTTTCGTTTTATTCTAAAGCACCTTCAGTGGTCACTGTAGCAATATGACTTTTTTCCTCATAATTCTATTTGAACAGATCGCATGCTGTACATACTAATATAAACGGTGTTCCTTCTTAACGTTACTTACGGGATTTTGATGTTAACTTCATTCTTTCTGTTATTCCACTTGCTTCAATTAGTTTTTAGCACACAGCTCTACCACTGCACTAAATATATTCATGTGTTTGTGTTGTGAACAACCACTGTTATCTCGTCATTTCATGTGTCTTGTTTTGTTATTGCAGAATGCGTTCATATTTTGTTTCTTTACGTACTGGTGGGAGCGTGTGCTATCGCTATGTGGGTATATTTTCCGACAACTGTCGGGGCTCTGTTACGAAAGGAAATGGAAGCCAAAAACATCACTCCTAGTTGCCAGGCCGTATGGTGGACGACAGTGAGGTTGGTATCCGAAAAAAACGGCTCTAAGCGTTATGGGACTTAACATCTGAGGTCATCAGTCCCCTAGACTTCGAACTACTTAAACCTAACTAACCTGAAGACATCACACACATCCATGCCCGAGGCAGGATTCGAACCTGCAACCGTAGCAGCAGGGCCGTTCCGGACTGAAGCGCCTAGAACCTCTCGGTCACAACGGCCGGCGAGGTTGGTATCCGACTGCCGCCCGCCCGACAGCCAGAGGTGATGGTCTGGGGTGCCATTTCTTTTCTTAGTAAGACCTCTTCGGTTGTCATCCGCAACACCCTTACAGCACAGCGGTACGTCGACGATGTTCTCGACCCCGTTTCGTTGCCGTTCGTGGCAAGCTATCGTAGGATTATTTTTCAGCAAGATAATGCCCTCCCGCACACAACGAGTGTTTCTGTTGCTCGTCTTCGTACGTACCAAATCCTACCTTGGCCAGTAAGGTCGCCAGTTGTCTCCGCAACTGAGAACATTTGGAACATTATGGACAGAACCCTCCAACTAACTCGGGATTTGGACTATCCAACACGCCAACTGGATACAATTTGGCACGAGATCTCTCAAGAGGATATCCGACAACTCTATCAACCTGTGCCAAGCCGGATAAGGTCCAGAATTGGGCCAGTGCGTTTTTCGCTTCCTCAATTTGTGAAGCTCTTTCTCGCGTATAAATAATCCAATTTTTCTGAAATTCTAATAACTTGTTTGTCTATAAATGTAATGTACATCACATATTCCGAATTCCAACCGATCCGGATAATTCCTTCGTGGTGCGTCGTTATATATGTCGTAATGGCATCTACTCTGACTTCATGTTCCTCTTTCTATGCATAGAAGGAAGGGTCTCTATTTAATTTACGAGGGTTATTTTAAATGAAAAGAACGTTTGTTTCTCCACAAATTTTCTTTAAAATAATCAAAGAAAATTTATTTGACAACGTATTTAGACGTCTTAACTATTTTTCTACGTAGCCGCTGTTCAAATTTGAACATTATTGTTTTTTCGCTCCACAAAATTTCCTTCATCTTCTGAATACTCAGCTGCCTCGAAGCATTCGAACTAACCACTAACGTCCTATTTCAGTTTATTGTCATTTCCATAGTGCTTTCTACCCAAATTCCTGAGAGAAAAAATACACTACTAGCCATTAAAATTGCTACACCACGAAGATGACGTGCTACAAACGTGAAATTTAACCGACAGGAAGAAGTTGCTGTGATATGCAAATGATTATCTTTTCAGAGCATTCACACAAGGTTGGCGCCGGTGGAGCACCTACTACGTGCTTATATGAGGAAAGTTTCCAACCGATTTCTCATACACAAACAGCAGATGACCGGCGTTGCCTGGTGAAACGTTGTTGTGATGCCTCGTGTAAGGAGGAGAAATGCGTACCATCACGTTTCCGACTTTGATAAAGGTCGGATTGTAGCCTATCGCGACTGCGGTTTATCGTATCGCGACATTGCCGCTCGCGTTGGTCGAGATCCAATGACTGTTAGCAGAATATGGAATCGGTGGATTCAGGAGGGTAATACGGAACGCTGTGCTGGTTCCCAACGGCCTCGTATCACTAGCAGTCGAAATGAAAGACATCTTATGCAAATGGCTGTAACGGATCGTGCAGCCACGTCTCGATCCTTGAATCAACAGATGGGGACGTTTGCAAGACAACTATCTGCACGAACAGTTCGACGACGTTTGCAGCAGCACGAACTATCAGCTCGGAGACCATGGCTGCGATTACCCTTGACGCTGCATCACAGACAGGAGCGCGTGCGATGGTGTACTCAACGACGAACCTGGGTGAACGAATGGCAAAACGTCATTTTTTCGGGTGAATCCAGGTTCTGTTAACAGCATCATGATGGTCGCATCCGTGTTTGGCGACATAGCGGTGAATGCACATTGGAAGCGTGTATTCGTCATCGGCATACTGGTGTATCACCCGGCGTGATGATATGGGGTGCCATTGGTTACACGTCGCTGTCACCTCTTGTTCTCATTGACGGCACTTTGAACAGTGGACGTTACATTTCAGATGTGTTACGACCCGTGGCTCTACCCTTCATTCGATCCCTGCGAAACCCTACATTTCAGCAGGATAATGCACGACCGCATGTTGCAGGTCTTGTGCGGGCCTTTCTGGATACAGAAAATGTTCGACTCCTGCCATGGGAAGCACATTCTCCAGATCTCTCACCAACTGAAAACGTCTGGTCAATGGTGGCCGTGCAACTGGCTAGTCACAATACGCTAGTCACTACTCTTGATGAACTGTGGTATCGTGCTGAAGCTGCATGGGCAGCTGTACCTGTACACGCCATCCAAGCTCTGTTTGACTCAATGTCCAGGCGTATCAAGGCCGTTATTAGGGCCAGAGGTGGTTGTCCTGGGTACTTATTTCGCAGGATCTATGCACGCAAATTGCGTGAAAATGTAATCACATGTCAGTTCTACTATAATATATTTGTCCAATAAATACCCGTTTATCATTTGCATTTCTTCCTAGTGTATCAATTTTAATGGCCAGTAGTGTATGATAATCACTCGGAATGACGTCCTGGCTATGTGGAGAATGTTCAGAATCTTCCTACGGAAACTGCCGAGGCAAATCCAATCCTTCGGCAATGCTGTAGAAATCAGGTGAGCGTTTGCGTGATGCACAATACCGCTGGACGACAACTCACATGGTTTGTTTTGAATGGCGTGGCGGAGAACGTGAACGGTCTGACAGCACACCACTGCCTTAAGAGCCTCTGATGTAAGCATGAAGTCGATGAGTGGGGTGACCTTTCGATCCCAAAACAACGTGGCCGTACCTTTTTTGGTGTTCAGAAGTTTGGCTTTTTTTGTTTTGTTGAAGATCTCGAGTGGTGAATTTACTGACTGGCGCTTTGTTTCTGGACTTTTATGCAAAGCTCAGGTCTCGTCAACATTAACAGAAACTTCTCGCTGTAATTGTACCTCGGAGAGATGAGTGCACTTCCTATTCGTTGCTTTCGTGTTCATCTGTAAAAAGGTCTAACCGCCCATCTAGCTTACCCTTTCCTATAGCCAAAATTACTGCTAATAATTTAATACAGAACTGACTGCGAAATTTCCGGAAAGGACTGCATCAATAGTAGAATGTGTATCATGCTGAATTTTGTGCTCTTTCCTCCACTTGAATTCGTCGATAGCAACTGAAGATCGGCCGGAACGTTCTTCATGAATTCGTCCGCCATTAATCATGATGCATCATTTTAGAGTTGAAGTTTCATTCTTCATATTTCCATACACTTCAGTTACCTGTCTGTAAATTTGATAGGGCGGACTTTTTTTGTATTTAGGAACCATACCCTGTGGACCTCGCACTTTTCGGGGTCGTTTCCTTCGTAACACATTTTAAAACCTCAACTAATCAGTAAACGTCCGTTTCTCTACGCTGTTACCATTATATGATAAGGAAGGTTGTAACTTGCGCTTGGCTATGATCCAGGTCTGTGTAGCCTTGAAGAGGTTTGCGGTGTTGCTTCGTCATCATGCGGGAGTACGACGTTCAGATCTTTGTCGGACCATTGAAATTAGGGTTTCGGTGATTTACCGAGATCGCTCAAGACAAATACCAGTTTGGTTGCTTTGAAAAGGGAACAACTGATTTCCTTCCCCATCCTTCCGTAATCGAGCCTGTGCTCCGTATCTGAAGTCCGCGCTGTCGACGAGACATGGCATTATGGTCTTGAAACCTTTTGCTTCCTTCCTTCTTCAAACCCGTTACGTGATTAATAAATGAAAAAGATGGGGAGCGATCGCTTCAACTCTAAATTAATGTGGATGTAGGATGATTGATCCTATCGATGAGCACAAGCTTACCTGTAACTCTGTCATTTCTTTCTGCAACTTTTCACATAAATTAGGGCTTACCTGAAAGATTTGCCTGTCTCGTCGATCGTTCAGCATCGGAGCTCGCAACCTAGAACATATTTCCCAATTGTAGCGTGTCTGAGTTTTTAGGGACCGGGGTAAGACGACAGTTTAATTTAAAATTGATGTGTTGATCTCAAACACATCGAAAAAATCGCAAGAGAACCTTCACAACAAAACAAGCAGTGTGACTAACAGTCATAAAGAAATGGACATTATCGTCTTCGATGTCGTGTTTTATGGTCTAGTGGTGAAGTGTGATTCCGGAAACCGAAAACTCGTAAGATCGAAATCCTGCCGCACCACACAATATGGAAGTCTATATTTAACCTAGCGTTGTTTTATAAATGAGGTGAAGATTAGCCCAGATCGACTCGTGATTTGCATTCCATTGCAAGTAGGTGACATTCCACGTGAAACCTGGTTGATTACTGAGCCACACGAAATTATATCATTAAGTTCCATAAGAAGTTAACTAAGATGTGCACAAGCAGTCGCGTCTGTAGAAGTAAGTTCGTTTTCCAGTTTACTTCACTAGTGTTTTAGTATCCCCCTTAGTCTTTCTCTTCAAACAGATCACTCGCAGATAATACATCGAAACCGGCGGTGATGCCAATCGGGTGACCTGCGCCTGAAGTAAGAGTGTATAGTAAAAAAGATAGTTTTTAGTGTATAGGTCACGATTCCCCCACAGACCTGGATCACATCGATTACGGAGGGCAAGTGAGGAAGTTCATTCGACGTATGGTGGACATTTCCAGAAATGCGGGTGGCGACACTGTTGTGTAAAGTATGGAGAGATGGAATTTAACCGCACGATAACATAATATCGTTAGGAACGGGGTGTAAGCTCCTTCTGAGCATGCATGAGAAACGAAACCGTATGCAGCCTCGTTTAATGAGCAGTCTTGTGGTTCTTACATTATCTTGAGAAAACCTCCTGGATGTAAATAAGGGTATTCAGATGACATATACGACCTCGCCCTCCTTCGAGTCCTATTCTCAACTAATCATCTGCTGATAATCATGGTTTTTTTTTTTTTTTTTTTTTTTTTTTTTTTTTTTTTAGTCAAGAGCATTCTGACGTGGCCCACCACAGATTGATCTCTAGTGCCAAACTTCGCATCTCAGAGCAACACTTGCACCAAACGTACTCATTTGTTGCATGTATTTCCGTCTCTCCTTCTCTTACAGTTATATCCTCTATGTGTCCTTCTAGTACAATCGAAGTTTATTCCTGGTGTATTAAAACATATCCTATCATACTGTTTCTTCTTCTTTTCAATGTTTCTGGCATCTTCCTCTCCTCGCCGAATCTGCGTTTTTTCCCCTATATAACTGGGTGGGTTCCTCTAACGCTCCCTCTAGTACGATCGAAGTTATTTCTTGGTATCGTATTTCTTGGTGATATGGCTGCTCGTTTCTTTTACCACAATCATTTCCACTGCAATATACCCACCCTATATTTCCTGGTTTCTTAGATATCTGGGCAGCGGAAGTTTTGTACCTTCCAGCTGCCCTCAATTTTTAGCAACCCTAGTCACGAGGAGGCTCATGAGTTTTCGCTTGGTTTTTGTTTCTTTTCTTTTGGTGTGGTATTATAATGTCTTTCGGTGAAACTAACTACATTTGGGATTACAGTTTACAGTGTTGATAAAGATTTAATTTTACACATAAAATATATTGGCAAGTTAAATTGAAGGTACATAATTAAATATATTTTAAGAAGATGTAAAAATAGGTGGTAGGAAAAACAAAGAGGGAAAGAGGAAGAAAAAAAGAACGAGAGAGGGGGGTCGGAGAGCGAGAGAGAGAGGGAGATGGGGTAAAGCGAGAAACAGGGAGAGCGAGAGAGGGAGATGGGGGAAAGCGAGAAACAGGGAGAGCGAGAGAGGGAGAGGGACAACGAGAGTGAGAGAGGGAGAACAAGAGTGAGAGAGGGAGAACAAGAGTGAGTGATGGAGAACAAGAGTGAGAGAGGGAGAACGAGAGTGAGTGATGGAGAACAAGAGTGAGAGAGGGAGAACGAGAGTGAGTGATGGAGAACAAGAGTGAGTGACGGAGAACAAGAGTGGGTGATGGAGAACAAGAGTGGGTGATGGAGAACAAGAGTGAGTGATCGAGAACAAGAGCGAGTGACGGAGAACAAGAGTGAGTGACGGAGAACAAGAGTGAGTGACGGAGAACAAGAGTGAGTGACGGAGAACAAGAGTGAGTGATGGAGAACAAGAGTGAGTGATGGAGAACAAGAGTGGGTGATGGAGAACAAGAGTGGGTGATGGAGAACAAGAGTGGGTGATGGAGAACAAGAATGGGTGATGGAGAACAAGAGTGGGTGATGGAGAACAAGAGTGGGCGATGGAGAACAAGAGTGGGTGATGGAGAACAAGAGTGGGTGATGGAGAACAAGAGCGAGAACAAGAGTGAGAACAAGAGCGAGAACAAGACTGAGAACAAGAGCGAGAACAAGACTGAGAACAAGAGCGAGAACAAGACTGAGAACCGGAGCGAGAACTGGAGCGAGAACCAGAGCGAGAACCGGAGTGAGAACCAGAGTGCAGCTGTACCGTTTCTGAGCCAGCCAGTTCGGAAGCCTTAAAAAACCACCGAAAGTTGTAACTCTGGATTGCTACAGTTCTAATGTACTCTGTAATACTACTGATGCTAAACGATCTCTCAGAGTATGTTGATAAAATAACTCCATATTTAGCAGTTATATACAACCACTCGCTCAGAGAAAGATACGTACCTTAAGACTGGAAAATTGCTCAAGTCACACCAATACCCAAAAAGGGAAGTAGGAGTAATCCGCTGAATTACAGGCCTATATCACTAACGTCGATGTGCCGGCCGGGGTAGCCGAGCGGTTCTAGGCGCTACATCTGGAACCATGCGACCGCTATGGTCGCAGGTTCGAAACCTGCCTCGGGAATGAATGGGTGTGATGTCCTTAAGTTAGTTAGGTTTAAGTAGTTCTTAGTTCTGGGGGACTGATGACCTCAGAAGTTAAGTCCCATAGTGCTCAGAGCCATTTTTTTGAACTAACGTCGTTTGCAATAGGATTTTAGAACATATGCTGTATTCGAACATTGTGAAGTACCTCGAAGAAAACGATATATTGACATATAGTCAGCACGCATTCAGAAAATATCGTTCTTGTGAAACACAACTACCTCTTATACTCATGAAGTAATACGTGCTATCGACAGGGGATGTCAAATTGATTCCATATTTTTTGATTTCCAGAAGGCTTTCGACACCGTTTCTCTTCTAATCAAACTGCGTGCCTACGGAGTATCGCCTCAGTTGTGCGACTGGATTCGTGTTTTCCTGTCAGAAAGGTCACAGTTCGTAGTAATAGACGGAAAGTCATCGAGTAAAACAGAAGTAATATCCGCCGTTCCCCAAGGAAGTGTTATAGGCCCTCTACTGTTCCTGATCTATATTAACGGCATAGGAGACAATCTGAGTAGCCGTCATAAATTGTTTGCATATGGTGCTGTCATCTACCGTCTTGTAAAGTCATCAGATGATCAAAACGACTTGCAAAATGACTTAGATACGATATCTGTATGGTGCGAAAAGTGGCAATTGACCCTGAATAAATAAAATTGCGAAGTTATTCAAATGGGTAATAAAAGAAATCAGCTATATTTCGATTACGCGATTAGTCACACAAATCTGAGGGTTGTAAATTCAACTAAATACTTAGGGATTACAATTACAAGTAACCCAAACTAAACATAGATAATATTGTGGGTAGAGCAAACCAAAGACTGCGATTCATTGGCAGAACACTTAGAACGTGCAACAGGTCTACCAAAGAGACTGCTTACACTACGCTTGTCCACCCTATTCTGGAGTACTGCTGTGCGGTGTGGGATCCGCATCAGGTGGGACTGACGGTTTTGTATTATCGCGAAATAGGGGAGATAGTGTCACAGACATGATACGTGAATTGAAGTGGCAATCATTAAAACAATTGCGTTTTTCGTTGCGATAGGATCCTCTCATGAAATTTCAATCGTCAGTTTTCTCCTCCGATTGCGAAACATTCTGTTGGCAGCCATAGGGACAAATGACCATCACGATAAAATAAGAGAAATCAGGGCTCGCACAGAAAAATTTAAGTGCTCGTTTTTCACGCGTGCCGTTCCAGAGTGGAACTGTAGAGAGACAGCATGAAGGTAGTTCATTGAACCCTCTGCCAGGCACTTTATTGTGAATAGCAGAGTAATCACGTAGATGTAGATGTTATCCACTGATTTTCCAAAAATGCCTGAGGTGAATGTTGGTGTGGATCCCTTTAATGCTCCACCCAAGCATTTTCGCGTTCTCCAATGACCTTGTTGTCCATGTGGTGTTAAAGCGACATCTCCAAGAAACAAGGCCGGCCAGCAGTTTTGCTACGTTGCAGGATGTTTCGTCGGAGAGTCCGTAACTAGAGAGCATGTTTGTGATATGGAGATGTGATTTTATTGCAACCGGATTGCCGTCAAGTTGCGAGATGCTCAAGGTATTGTTATTACTATACGTCTGTCTCACCGTTACTAAGGTGCGCGTCATATATCTTGGCGGCCGAATTTAGGTTCGTTCTGCGCATTTGACGTCACAAATCACAGTCAGCCAATGAACAGAGAACGACGTTGCCATATCTCGACTGCAGTGCAGAGCACAGACGAGTGTCTTCAATTTTAGAAACGTTCAGTCATAAATGAAGTAATTGAACAAAAGCAATGTCTTGATAGCAGACTTTCTTTTATAGAAAGTTTGGAAAAAGCATTCTTTACACCAATTGCTTCATATTCTATTAATTAATTAAACCAAACAAACAATAAGCCTCCTAATTCAGGCGATAGCAAGGAAAGGTGTTTGTATCAGTCTCACGAACCGCTTTTTCGCAATAAAGAACAGCGGTAATTGTTTATTTCCTATTGTACTTCGACGCAACGTGAGTAATTCATAGTCATCCCAACAGTGTTTGTCGGTATTTTGCAGACATTTAGAGTGCTCCAGGAGATGCCAGAAATGAGTAGCTGCGTTGGCGTAATGGTTAAGGTGTTGGGCTGCTAATCGGAAGATTCTGAGTGCAAGGCTTGTTGCATACTAAATATTTTATTTATTTAAAAACAATAGCGAAGTGTCTTACTTAATGAATTTTATTCGTTTGAATGTAATGTTTTGAAATTTCCTGTGCTTCATTATAATCATAATAAGTTTTCAGTTTTTGTAATTTTCTCCTCCAATATTTCTTTTCACAGCAATTAAAAACAACGAAAAGGCACACATACAATATTCATGTTATCCGTTTTGTTTGTATATCGCCTCTTCCGCAGTCGCTGTTTTACTATTCATATTGAGATATATTCTTTTGCGGCAGTATTAAAAGTATTATTTAGAGCAGAATTTCGGCTCGTACGTTGCCGAGCTATTTGATTGTCTGACGGAATTCTTTGCTTCGCTGCTTTGGCAACATCATATTCAATGGTTTCGTCGACTGATCTATGTTTTGGCAAGTATTTGCTGTCCGTTGTGACAAAAACAAAATGTTTGCGCACTGTGCCTCACTGGCAATATATTTTAGTTTTATGTTTTATTACGTCCAAAATTCAGTTTTGTGTACTTCGCCAACTTCGCCAACTTCGTTTTAATCAGAACGTTTTAGAAAAAAGCGAAATGACTCTGGTATAAAGAAAGTTTTGTTACAGTTGCTAAAGATAGAATATTTCCCAATTTATAAACACTGTTTATGTTATAAAGGGTGTTCATTTTATGGGGACATTGAAATCTCTTGAAAACGACACACAGAGCCAAAAGAAATCCTAATGAAAATTAGTTCCTCCCGGAAGGGGACATCCAATTATAACAAATTTGACTACAAATTCGTCGAATTTGGTATCATTGGATGTCCCCCTCTGAGACAAAAAAAATTTAGTTATAAATTTGTTTGATCCGATGTGTAGATTTGCGGATATTTCAATGTCTCCAGTCAAAATGAACACTCTGTATAGTTGGAACCATGAACGACTGCGGTCGATTTAAGGCTCGTTCTACGCACCTGACGTCACGCATCCGCTGACAGCCAATGAGTGTTCAGTAGTTTTCTGAACGGTCTGCTGGGAATGTCTTGGCGAGTGCGAGTGTTAAATGTGATTGTAGTTCTTCTTTGGTGAATTTTTATCGCATTTGATGCAAGTTGTCATGGCTGATAATGGTGGTAAGCGACAAACTCTCCATAAACAGGCGAGGGACATAATTTACCGGATTCACGCTTTTTTCAAGCGCGAAGCAGAAAACGGTGGACCTATCACGGATGTCGCCAGATCTCAGGAACGCACTGCAGAAGCGACAGGCGTTAGCTTGAGAACCGTTCAGCGGATTGCCAATGAAGGAAAGTTATCTACGGAGACCTGTGGAAGCCCACTTTTCAGATCGCCAGGGAAATATCGCACTCGTGAGAGGACTGTAACTAATTTAGATAATTTCGACAAAGATGTTCTAAGACGAGAAGTGCTCAACATGTACAACACAGGCGAATTTCCTACTGTAAAAAAAATCACTGTGAAAATGCGTGAAACCATAAATTTTAAAGGTAGCATGATTTCAATGAATGGAATACTTAAAAACATTGGATTCAAATATGTACATTTTAATGGAACGTAGTGATATCGCTGCTTCAAGGGCACAGTTTTTAATACGTATTATTGAAGTAAGAAAATCCGGGAATAAGAACATTTTTTTCTTGGACGAAACATGGGTGAACCAAAATCACACAAGGAAAGCGTGTTGGAAAATGAGTGATGGTTCGGGTGGGTTTAAAGTACCAGTTGGTAAAGGTGGACGAATAATTGTGCTTCACGCTGGTTCTGCTTCTGGATTCATTCCAGAAAGCAAATTAGTGTTCCGGGCAAAAAAGAGAAATTCAGGGGATTATCATTCCGAAATGAACTCTGAGACATTTAAATTGTGGTTTAGGAATCAGTTTCTCCCTTACTTGCCTGCAAACTCGGTGATTGTAATGGGCAATGCGAGTTATCACTTTGTTGTTGTTGACAAGGCACCCACAACAAGTACAAAAAAAGCCGATATTATGTTATGGCTTGCAAGTAAAAATATTCCACATACTGCCAACCAAACTCGTGCTGAAATGTTGAATCTTGTAGTGCTTCATAAGCCTCGCACAAAAGTTTATGAAATCGATTGTATTGCACAGGAACATGGACACACAGTTTTGCGTTTGCCACCGTACCATTGCCAATACAATCCGATAGAGTTAATTTGGGCACAAGTGAAAGGGTATGTCGCAGAACGAAACGTGACATTTAAAATTACCGATACAGAAAGGCTTCTGCACGAAGCACTTGACAGAATTACTTCTTCAGCATGGGCTGAATGTGTTCGGCATGCACAAAGGCTACAGGAGGAGGACATGGACAGGGAAATTGTAATTGACAATCTGCTTGAACCCATCGTCATAACTCTAAGACCTGATGATTCGGACTGCGACACTGACTACAGCGATGCAGAAGACTATCGCAGCGATTGACAACAATGAAGGGTAAGGCACATACACAATAATACTCATGTTCTCTTTCTTGTTTTTGTTCCACAGTTGCAATTTTACCAATGGTATTGAAATATATTCCTCTTCTGCAATTGTAACAAGCGTCTTATTTAGACCAGACGCGTTTTTCTCTTTTGAAGCATCTTCATTGGACAGCATTTTGTCTCCTCCATTGCCAAGTCACCTTTCGTAGTTTTGTGCTGAGGTAACACAATATTCAACGTTTGTGTCGGCCGATCAGTGTTTTAGCAAATAAATGCTTTTTGTGTGTGCCACACACAAAAATTATATTTGACATAGCTCAGAGCACTGATACACAGTGTATTCAAGTCCTAATGTTTTTGTAAGTCCACAGTTTTGTTTAACGTATTTTGTGTACTTCCTTTTGATTGATTGAAGTGCTTTAAAATAAAGTCAAACGCGCCCGGTGTAAATAAAACTTTTATTACAGTCGCGAATGACGGAATATTTCTCAATATTACATACGACACCAATCTGGTACTTAATTTAAATGAGATGTTGTTATACAGTAAATTTTATATGAAATTTAGGTATCTTGTCCACATTTCATTCTCAACATTGTGGTAACTACAATCGAACATACGGAAAGTATACGCTATGAACTTTACCTCTGCAAACTATTCAAAATTTCGTGCAATGGTTTACTACATTTAATGCTGCAATATAACTGCGTTGAAAATCGAAACAAAATTAAGTCATTTATTGGGGGAAGGTATCAGTCAAGAAGATGTGTCAAAATCTAATTTTTGGGCCAAATAGTTTTTGTGAAATCGAATGATAAGTGTGTCAAAGCAGTCGGAACACTATGTGTCTGCACAGGCGAGCAGTGCAGTGGTTACAAAATCGCGCACGGCGTGGAATGCGGGGAGCACGTCTCTGTAGCAGCGAAAGGTTTAATGCAGCCGTGGTGGCTTTACTTCATAAACTGCGCGCTCCCCCCTAAACGTAAGTTTTGCGAACTATACTATACTATGGCGCTGCTTCTCTTGGCGCGTACAACTGGCAACGCTGCAATCTCCCGCGTCTGGGCGGGCATGCGCGAGCCGCCAAGATAAATGAATTGAACTATAGTATACGTCTCTCTCACCACCACGTAATATTTCTTTTCTACCACACTACGGTGAGTAATTCGTGTGTACTAGGCTTACTGGGAAAAGATATCCTTGCACAAAAAACTGAAGGACTCCGAACTGATGAAGAATTGGACTTACGTTTCGACGACAGACCTCCACTCCACCATAACATTCTGTGGTAAGCACTACAAAGTTGCATTAATAACAATATAACAATAAAGCAAAGTTAATTTCAGTGTATATGAACTGTAAACCACATAAATTATAAGGCCAACTGTTCCATTATCAATCAACAATTCCACAGAATATGTTGTGTATAAGACTTTTATAGTTCACATTCAAAGTGTTTCAATGTGTCTCAGTTATATAGCACATAAATTACAGAAAACTGTACGTGACGGTGTGAATGGCATATTAACACTGTCCCGTTAGACAATGCGACCGCTTGTCAGAACAATGGATAACCACGTTTTGCAGCGCGGACCACTGTGATGCACGCAGGAAGAGAGTTGTTGAGGTTCTTTGAGGGTTCCAGCAGGGACATGGAGCCATGCCGACTCCAGTTCCGTGGTCAGCTCCGCTAGGTTTCTCGGTTGAGGATCCATGGTATGAAAAGCCTGATCTATGTGGTCCCACGGATTCTCAGATGGGTTTAAATCTGTTGAGTTTAGTGTTCAGGAGAGCGCGGTAAACTCATCCTGGTGCTCTTTGAAACACGTACTCGTATGTCCACAGTGAGTTGTGCGATGCATTGCGTTGTTCTACTGGTAGATGTCACCGTGCCGAGGAAAAGCGAACTGCATGTAGGGGTGGAAACGATCCTCAATAATAAACGCATGTTCCTTCCAGAATGCCATGAAAACATTCCCTAGTGCATAACGCTCCATCATTCGGCCTGGACCCTCCTGACGATCGTTGCAGGGTGTTTGTTTTCAAATTTTTCTCTACCGGTGGCCCATAAAACGCGATTCATGTGAGAAGGCCACCAGTCGCCACTCAGTGGACCTCTAGTTCCGGCATTGGCGTGGAAATTTCAGCCATTGTCGCCGATAAACAGCAGTCAGCATTGGACCAAGGACCAGGCAGCAGGCCGGTCTCTGTGGTCGAGCGGTTCTAGGCGCTTCAGTCCGGAACCGCGCTGCTGCTGTGGTCGCAGGTTCGAATCCTGCCTCGGGCATTGATGTGTGTGATGTCCTTAGTTACGTTTCAGTAGTTCTAAGTCTAGGGGACTGATGACTTCAGATGTTAAGTCTCATAGTGCTTAGAGCCATTTGAACAATTTCTTTTGAGCCAGGCACCTGCTGAAGATGCCCGTAAGAAGTAGCGTTCGCTGAACGGCCGTGAGACACTGGTGGTAGCCCCTGGTTCATCTGGGCGGTCAACAGCTGCAGTTAACAGCTGCACGTCCATTTGCGCATACACATCTCCGCAGCCAACTTTCACCGCTGTCACCTATGAACCGTGATGCACCACAGTTGCCTCGGCTCCGTATTTGCATAGTGCCATTTTGCCGTGCATATTAAATTTTAATCACGATAGCATGTGGACAGTTTATAAGCTTAGCCGTTTCGGGAATGCTTGCATCCTTAGCCGAAAGCCTATGATCATGTCGCTGGACATAAGACAAATCGCTCCGTTTCTGCATTACGACAGCGACTGAACTGTTTTCCACGACCCCCGACACATGCTATATACCCTGCACTATTAGTGATGCCGTCTGCCGTTGTGCCGGTTGTTGCAAGTTGACCCGCCAGGTTAGCCGAGAGCGCTAATGCGCTGCTTCCTGGACTCGGGTCCTGCACCGGCCCCGGATCGAATTAACGGCGGATTAACGGCGATGGCCATTGTGCCCGCCAGCCTGGATGTGGTTTCTAGGAACTTTTCCATATCTCACTAGGTGAATACCGGGCTGATCCTCACGTCCGGCCTCAGTTACACGACTATTAGACGTCTGAACATATTCGCACTATTCTATGAATTACACCAGATGCAGACAGCTGAGGGTATGAGGTGGCGGCAGGAAGGACATCTGGTCACCCTTTAACATTAACCGTGCCAAATCCGTTCCTAACCATGCAGACCCTGCGAAACCGCGGGATTAAGGCACAAGCGAAAGAAGTAGTTATTGCAAGTTGACATCGAACACAGGCGGTTGTCACATTAACGTGAATGGACCGTGCAATGTCAACTCCCTACACTAATGTAATTCCAATATCCCAAAAATTCTGGTGCTAAAAACCTTTTCTTTTGATGATAGTGAAAAGTAGACCTACAAAGCTCAATATAAAATGTTATCATTATTTACTAATGTAAAATCATTATAATAAGTGATGAGTAAGTAAAACCATTTTAATTGAAATTTTTTCCAGAATAATTTTATTTTCGTTTCCTTTCCAGGTTTGTGAAAAACTCTTTATTCAGGGTGATCTGGTTCTTCAGAGTACTGAAGCTGACCGAAAAACGGGAAGAACGTTAACAACTCCTTTCGACAAATCCAACCTGGATGGAACGTCCGTCTTTGTTTGCACACTGTGCCGTTATTTGGGCTCAAGACAAGGTCTTTGCAGAGAACCCCCAAGTCAAAGAAGACAGAGGTTGGAAACATGCTTTGAGTCATTCCATGTAGGCTTTGAGTGTTCTGTTTTTATTTTTTTGTGATTAATTTTATTATGTACTTTATAAAATATGCACTGATTCCACATAAGATATTTTATTTAACGCATTCGTGCAGCAACAGCACGTTACACACACACAATACAAATACTGTCGGATAAGTCGCCTTCTCTTGTTATGTTACGAACCTTTAAAAATCAAATCGCAAGCATTGTGTTTTACTAACCCTTTAACACATTCAACGTCCCCCTTGAAGTATAAGTTTTCAATAAATGTTCCACATACGTTTTTCATTCTTCTATTTATTCACACAGTTATCTCTATGTAGGAAAGGTAGTGTCCCAACTAACACCCACTCACTGACTCTTATCGTCCAGCCAAAACCGCTAAAGATAAAAATTGAAATTTGCAGAGGCGTCGTTTAAGAAAGGATTTTTCGATATTTCACCCCTACGAGTGCTTCAGTGCTTTTGGAATTTCCACCCCTAAGGGACTGTAATTGGGGGTGACAAGTTATATGAGATTATTTCATTATGAACGCTCTATTAAAGTTTAATCTATGAGAATTTGTATTGGGGATCTTTGTTAGAAATAAAAAAAATACATGTTTCACTCGTTTTGGAAATTCAACCCCTAAGGGGTTAAGAAAATATTTCGATGTATTAAAAAATTTTTAAAGCAGAATCTCTTTGGTTAGATATAAAGAAATCTGTATTAGGGTATGAAAGTTTCTAGAGAAATACCACCACAAGAACCCGAAAGGCCTATTTTAAAGAAACCTTGGACTCCAGCTACCAGAATCTGACCTTAATTAGTATGAGAAGTTTACAAGGTGTTGCAGTTTGTTAACGTCAAGAAAATTCTATTAAAGAAAAAAATGCTGTGCAGACCATATAGTCTACATGAGTGAAGCACTGGACCCTAAGAAAGTCACTTCATATGTCTTTAAAAAGAAGTTTAGTAATCGTTACATTTCTAAATTTATCATACTTTGACCTTTACACGGCTTTGTTATGTATATCTGCTGGTTGCTCTTCTGTATCACTATATCAAACATACCTCTCCGTATTCTCCACTAACGTAGTGGAATTTCCAATCTGTGTGCTTACTTTGTCTAACCAGGTGTCCCGATTTGACAATGTCAGAATTTTTGATTGTCTACATAAAGCATGGTCTTCTCTTCTGGATACCTCTTGTTGTAGGGTCCTTATGTCTTTTATTTGCCTGGTACATTCTGCTGTTGAAATATATTCTGATTCATCTGATTAAATAGCTATTACACTTTGTTTCTTTGAACACAACTGATGGTACCATTATTAAGAGTAATGCATGAAGT
This sequence comes from Schistocerca americana, assembly GCF_021461395.2. Lineage (NCBI taxonomy): Eukaryota > Metazoa > Arthropoda > Insecta > Orthoptera > Acrididae > Schistocerca > Schistocerca americana. The sequence continues at coordinate 485,555,839 of NC_060123.1, forward strand.
TGTACTCTGTCTCTGAAGGCTTGTGTATAATCAGCATCACAGTAGATGTTTAGGTGAATATATTCATCTTCTTCATCTTTCTTCTTGTGAGAAAGGGCATAATTCTTGGTATGTTGTAGGTACCTCAGAGTTCTTTTGAAATTTTGGCAATAGTTTACCTTTGGATTTTCTGTGAAGAGGTTTGCATAGTTGGCTGTGAATTCAAAATCTGACGAGAAATAAAGAAGACTTCCTACGGCTTCATGATATGGAAATTTTATGTGTTTGTCATCCCTCCACAGTTAAAAATACTCCCCGTGGGTAGCAGAAAGGCCGTAGTAGAACTTGGTGCCAGCTTGGTATTATCATCACTCACTCGGTGCAAGGTTGGTCGAGAGCGCAACACACGTCTGACCTGTTCTTGACTATATCCATTCCGACGAAAGGTGACATTACGATGGGTTAACTCACTTGAGGTACTCTCAAAGTCTGAAATGATATGGGTCCTGTGAATCAAAGTACAAAGTACTCCTTCACGCTGAGCCACATGGTGACAACTGTCAGCCTGTAGATACTCGTATAAGTCAGTATGAGTTGCCTTCCTATAAACAGTAAGTCCCAATGTAATATAAAACTTCCCCCTGAGCAATACGTCAGGAAGGGAAAGCAGCCATCCTTTCCACCTCCATAGCGAAACGAATATTTAGCAGGATTGAATTCGGCTATTCTAAAAAGTCATTCAAATTCTCACTGCCGTCAGAAGAAACAACAGAATTACCGTCCACATATCTCAAAAAACACACATGTTTCAAAGTCGCCCGCTCCAACGCACTTACCTCGAAGTCTTCCATAAAAAAATTGGCAATAATGGATGATTGAGGACTTAGCATCACAGCTTCGTGTGTCTGCTCAGTACTGGCCATTGAACAAAATGTAAGTGGAAGTCAACACATGTTGAAACAGGTTCAGTAATTCAACACCAAACCTAACCTCAGTTAAGAGACCATACAAAAACTGCCTAGAATATCAGAGACATTTAAAAGTATTCCTTCTTGTCGACGTAAGAAACCCGCCGATTTCTTAATGTGATGCTCACACTGATGAACTAGTGGGCGCAACACAGTAGCAATGTGTTGTGTTACACGATATGTTGGAGCACCAATATCACTCATAATCGGACGAAGAGGAACCTCTCAATTGTGGATCTTCGGGAGGCCACATAAAGGAAGGCCATACAACCGACAGGGAACATCACAATAAGTATTAAGATTCTTGATGGTCTCCGGTGGCAAGGATCTTTTCTTCAGGATCCTGTTACTCTCAACACTTTTTGTGGGGTCAACACCAGTCCTGCGACACGCTGAATCAGATACAACTCTAGTATTACCCTTGTCCGCAGGTAAAACAACAATATCCGAATCAGCTCTTAGTTGAACGTAAAGTAGCCCTCTCTACTGCTGTTATATTAGCAGCCATGTTTAAAACTTTCGTATTAGTCTCCAGTCGATGCGCTCGTCAGCACAAGACATGCCTCTCTCTCCTAGCCTCCTCTGCAGCCTCAGGGGGCAGTTTGAAAACAGCGTCGCAGACAGAATTAATCAAATCAATCACTGGCAAACGCCTGGGCGCCGGTGAAAAATTTAAAGCTTGTCCAAACACGGATAAACCTACATCATCAAAGGCTATCACCATGAGATGTCACAGAACATTGAGATATAGCGCTAGACTCCGAGCCACGGAAACGATCAAACTTCGCCAAATACCGAACAGTTACAACATGAAATACTCAGTCAAACTGCCACAATGAACCACTGTCCAATAAATCCCAAGAAGAAGCTGACATTTTTGAAGCAATCATTAAATGAAGTCAAAACAATTCCTTGGAGAGACAGTGCATCTATCGGCTAGTGTAATTGATCCTGTCACGAACAAGAGTTAGACCAGCGCCTTGTTTGATGCGACTGGCGCCAGGAGAATTATTACGATGGAAAACTTTGTCAAATGCCGAAAAACAGTTAAAAAACTTTTCTTCTAGAGATTTCAAAAACGATTTGACAGACGAACAAATCACTGACTTCATGAATCTCATCACAGTCGTAGTCAAGTACAACTGTTTTGAATTTAATGAACAATTGTACCAACAAACCGATGGTCTTGGTATGGGAAATCCCTTAGCTGGTATTCTTGCCGATATTTTCATCAGCTCTCAAGAACAAGAGATTTTTAACTTTTTCAGCTATATGCTCCTATCTCAGATGGGCTGGTGATATTTTAGTTATCCACTAGGGACCTGCTGATGGTATTGACCGTCTTTATAAGCTCTCCAATGAACTTCATGAGAAAATATCTTTCACCATCGAACTTCAAAACGAGGCCCGCCAATTAAACTTTCATGACGCTTACAATAGAAGAAAATAAAATCTTATTCAATATAAAGAAACATATACTGATCAGATCGTTCCTACGTCTTCTGTGCATCCACTGTCTCATAAAAACGCCTTCTTTCACTCTGCTATTCACCGAGCTACTTCCATTCCACCTTCGGAAGAAAAGTTCAACGACGAAATCAATTTACTCAGAACGATAGCAGTTAATAACGAGTATAAACTTGGCATAGTAGATGACATCCTCAGAAAGAAAACTGTTAAAAGAGTTACTATCCTCGGGACCTCTGTCATTGAATCCAACCCAAAAAAATATTTTTCTATTCCCTCCTTGGGGCCCATCTCCTATCAGATTCAACTTCATCTGCGTAATAAATACAAGTGCAACGTTGCCTTCTCTACCAATACCAACTTGAAAAAAAAAACTTCATTCATAATTTAAAATCAATTCGTTCCCCTTTAGAAAGTTCTGGCATCTATAAAATTTTCTGCGATACCTGCTCTTCTTACTACATAGGACAAACAGGACGTGCCTTTACAACCAGATATAAAGAACACCTTTTAAGAAAAAATAGCTCTAGCCCCCAAAATTCGTCTTTTGCTGACCATCTTCTGATTACAGGACAGGCACCTAAAGCTATTTCCGAGATCAACATCTTGCACACCGAGAAGAAAGGGCGTAGATTAGATATTCTTGAAGAATTAGATATTTTTAAACATATTTCTCGAAATGATAGCCTCATTCTCAATGAGCCGCTGCAGTTCTGTAACAAAAATTTCTTCAAAGTTATTAAGCCGTTACTTGATATTTAATTTCGGGTCTCCTCGTGCAGTTCACCGAATTTTTTTTTTTTTTTCAGATAAGTCATCTCATAATTTTTCATTTATTGAAAGTTTTATCGGCTGTATTTCATGTTATACCGTTTTTTGCAGGCTGTGTCATTCAGCCCTTTCTGTATTTTCTATAGGGACGTTTTTATGCTTCAAACTGTACTTCTTAGATCTGATGTAGACTTTATCTGTCACTGTTAAACAAAATATTGCCTTTTACATTATGTACTGAACTATATTCATTATAATTTTCTCCTGTCTTCGAATGTTAAGTAGCCAAGTAGTAGCAACGGCTACTGGATGGCGCTCTCGCTGCAATGTCATGTTCACCTGCCGCACTTGTTAACGCGGGCGCCTCAGACAGTTGCAGCCTGTGGCTGTAGAGGTATGAGCAGCCCTTAGAGGCTCGCCTTCACACGTTCCTTTTATATATTTTGTGACTAAAGCCCTTCTGACGTGTTATTTATTTTATACGTGACATGTAATCTACTTTCTGTCTTGTACTGTTAATCAAGACTTACACTTTTTTATATAAATTTTTTTCTTCCCATAAATTTGTAATTATGTTATAGACTAATTTAAATTTCTATATTATGATGAAGGCACTCTTAGGAGTGTTGAAACCTGATTAATAAGACTAAACAATTGTGACCAAGGGCTCATTTCTTTCAATTTTAATTTATAAACGGTCACTGAACCAAGCAGCCATGTTCAAAACTTAGCGATGCTTGGTGAGGTCGAAATGCTTCTAAATTTTTGGACATAAATTTCAGACATGGAAATACAAATACTTTACATGTTTCGATGGACGATTTGAAAATGAAATTAACATTATGATACTTTGAATACACATGCAACCTTCTTCTCCTTAAAATGATGCAAGTTCAGGTTTGTTTTTCTTTATACTCTCATTTAGATCTAAGATGAAATGTCATCTGCCTGATTATAATGATACATGTGTTTTGTACAGTTATAGAACAAATTAGATGTAGAGTTTGCATCGTGGCAATTGATTTGAGAGTTCACAGTCATCATTTAGATGTCACACATTAACTGTATTCTTCCTGTAGCTGAAAATAATTCAAACTGCCTATTTGTTTGGATTCTTTCGTGCTTGTCATAGCTTATTTTAGTCAATATACGATTTATGCAGTTAAATGGGAATGTTCGAGAAAACAATGTTCCTGAGTCATTGTATGAAGGATGTGAAAGCTGTGCACAAGGAGGAGGTGGAAGATCAAAACGGCTTAACATAATAAGAGCTGCTCAACAAAACATTTAGCTTTCCCTGTTACTCTTCATTCCATTTACGGACACAATCACGAAAGAAAACAAGTAAGCAGGAAATGAAGATATCGATGCTTTTTCTGATGCCATTGTCATTTGGAGAGAGACGGAAATGGAAGTTCGGAAGAGACTGAATTATTGGCATAAAAATTTAAAGAATACAAGTTGACTGCGAGTAAGAGCAAGACAGTGGCACTGAAAATGTGTAGGACACCCATACTATGTAACATCTTACTGGAAGAAGGGAAGGCTGAATATCGAGCGTTGGAGGTGCTAAACAGAGTTTTAAGCAGAGTTGCAGGTTCCTCCACCCAGTAGGAAGCCTAATCTGGTGTAAGGATCCCTGTAAAAGCTGAACAAACGAAGAATAAAACCTTTCTCCTCTCAATAATGACGTATTATCTGGATACCCATATTATAAGAGAGAAGAGTCAAATAGAAGCATGACATGAAAACCCACCTCTTCTGAATAACGACTCGTAATCTGGAGACCCGTGTCATAAGAAAGTTGAGTCAAATGAAGTCCCTTAGATCAGTTCTACAAAAAAAAAATCAGAAGAGAGTCAGGAACGAATATGTGAGAGAGACCTCCAGGTGACCTTGACCATGAAGGAAAGAATTAGTGCTGCGAGACTGAAGCGGTTAGGTCATGTGAAGTGAATGCACCCGACACGCACTCCGCGTCAGTATTTGGACACAGGGGTATCAGGAAAAAGGGCGATTGGGCGGCCAAGGAAGAGATGGAGAAAAAAGCTTAAAAAAAGATGTCAAATTTAACATGAGATGCACTGGAGAGGGGAAGCTGTATCAGAATAGATATCAATGGAGGCAGTCACAAAGTTCCTATCCAGCTCACTGGAAAGAAATCCTGATGATGACGATAGGCTTTTGTTAGTTTCACTCATTTAGGCCTCAACACTTAGACACTTGACATAAATATTTCATTTTTGTGTTGCTGACGTATTTTTGTATTCATCTTACATATGGACCCTGTGACCCTTGACAAGAATAATGTACTCGTCTTTCACAGAACAATTTAGATGAAAAAATATTTTCTTTGAGGGTCCATTGTGCCTTCCACCAAACTTGGTTCACATATTAAATTATTGATATTTAAAGTCTGCCTTCTGTTGGCGAGTACAGGCAAAAGGAGGATGAAACAGTAGTTGATTTTATTTCTCATTATGAAGGATTCAACAATAGTAGTGAAAATAAAACCCGTCTTCGGCAACTACAGGTTTGTAATTTGTGAATTATATTGCATAAGCGAGTGTTGGTTTTGAATTATTTATGACGAGTTTGTTTAGTACTCTTAATATTCCATAGCGAATGCTGTATAGCTTCATATGAAACTTAAAGATGCGAGATGAGATTTAGTGACAAGATAGAACGGTATTTCACAAAAATAATTTAGTGAATTATGTAAATAGATACAGAGATGAAATACATTTGTGTGCTATGTTATTTTTTGGCGTTAAAATATTATAAACTACAACAGTAACTGTCAATATCTTTATGTTTTTGAACACAGTGCAAAAAAATTCAAATTGTTCAGATACTTATGAACATTTGCGCAGTTTAGGTGAAGTTTTCCTGTTTTCATAAATAATACAAATCGTTCGGACATTTTCGAACATTTCTGAAAAGTGAGGTGTTTGTTTTGTATGTGCCGCCGTGTGTGTGTGTGTGTGTGTGTGTGTGTGTGTGTGTGTGTGTGTGTGTGTGTGTGTGCGTGTGTGTTTGTGTGTGTCCTTGGTGGTACGTCATTTTTTTGTTTTGTTTTTGTGTTAGAGTGTATACATGGTAATGACACTTGGTCATTAAAGAAATTAGTAGCTTTCATGACGGATGTTTCACTGAACCGATAAAATAAACGTAGTATTTGTTTCCTACCTGACAACTTACATGTTAAGCTATGACCGCCACAGACCTTTCCTGAAGCTGGCAGTACAGGATCCTACAAACAAAGCTTTTGAAAGACTGTAGGCTTCCGTAGTCATTGATACTGAAGATAAAATCTTGTACGCTGTTACATCGCATCATATTCATTTTCAGTTTATCCAATGCGACCAACGTTTCGACCCCTCTGTCGAGATCTTCCTCAGTATCTCCTAATGTACACGATTACCCAGAAACCCAGTATTCAGATAACCGTGGACACGAGGAGATACTGAAGAAGTTCCCAGCAGTGGAGTCTAGACTTTGGTCGCGTGGAAGAAAATGAAGAGTGGGATGACGCGGCCTACAACCTGCAATATTTTACCTTCAAAGTAGGTAGATCGCTCACTATGCAGACCACAAGTTAGGACGAGGACCAAAATAATATCATACGACAGTCTAAGAGGTGAAGACCCTTAAAGACAATAATCATCCAAATCGAAATCGATTACAAAATTTAAAAAAAAAATGTTAACGCCTACTAGTTTTAAGCATTGGTTCTCTGTGTCCTTCAGTGTGACTTCAGTGTATTTCATCAGCTCCTATTTGGTTAGACGCACTGCCATAATGTCGAGCGTAGGTTTTGCTAGGTAACCAGCCAGATCCCATGGGATTCATGGTGCTCGCACTAGCCTAACGGTGTTTGCGAGATTTGCTTCCGCGCGTTTGAGGAGTCGCTGTTCCGGCAAATCTCTGCTGCCAGAGTTGGGCGATTATCCTCGTACTGTATAAGGGCCTGAATCGCCTGCAGTCAGTTTCAGGACTTGCCGTTAGGGTTCCTCGTGGCCCGGCTTTGCAATGTTCCGCACATCCCCTACAGTAAAATCCAGCAGTCAACAGGATTTAGCCTGTTTCCGGGTGCTTTCCTGTTACACTGAAGCACACTACGTGCTCGCGTCCACTTTGCATCAGAAACAGTTAATCTCGCTGCCAACCTATTCTCCACTCCACTCCTTTGTCCGCCTCTCCCTCTGTCTCTCTTTCTGTCTGCACGACACGCCTTCTGGGCGTTACACTATAGCCAGCCTCTCAAAATGAGAGTAGCCCGCACTTCAAACTACAGCCTTACTGTGCGCCCCAAAGCAATTTAGTTCAGATTACAGCTTTTACAGTGTACTGAATGTTGTCTGCACACCAACTCAGCATTCCACGACACGGCCGGCGGAGCAGTAACTGGACAGGTGCCGACTTTACTGAAACTTGGATGAAGTACCTGAAACAGACTATCTAAGAACCTCACCCAAAAGTGTGAATAAGTTTCTTTTATGCATCCGTAAGAATACATTGAAAATATTACATGTAACACATTACCACATGTTTCTTTACACGAAAGATCATTCTGGTATCCATACGCTCACTTTAGTCGCAATTAAGTGTAAAACAGTTATGTAGATAATTATAAAACTTTTGCTTGTACAACGTGTCCTAGGAAATATTTCCCATTCTCAGGTAGGTTTTTTTGTGTATTTTGACACGTACTTTGACATGAGCTGGACCATTACTTTGTTGCCATTACTATAATATATGAACACGCGTCAATTTTTTGATTAATAGAATTAGGCCTAATGGTGAATTAGGAAAGAGTATTTGCTTACGATTTTCTTATAGTTCTCTCATGCAGGAACTCACATACATTAAACACTAGTCACAACTTACAGTGAAAAGACAAACATACTATTAAAAAAATCACAAAAATATTTTGCATATATAAAACGGACGTCGGACGTGATGCTACAGATCGTCCACGGAGGGTACGTTTCATTCGTAATCCGTATTATTTGTTTAAATACTAGTTACAAAAGTACTTATTTCTAGTTACTACTATTTTATTTCCTTGGTTACAATTACTATCGGATCATCTGAAGAAATTCATTGAAATTGTTTCCAGGTTTTCATTGAATACTTTGTTTTCATATTTCTTTCTGATGTGAACCAATCTTCAGTTCATCCAACATATCCATTTTATGACCTTTATTGTCTGTGGACTACTTTCACATTTTGCTCTATATTTGCAAGTGTGTGTTTTATAACAACAAACAAACGCAATGTTTTTTCTTTCACCGTTTGTAATGTCATTAGATGCAGTGCAGTGTGCCACTCATCGTATAAAAAAATAACTAGCCACCAAAACATATGCTCATTACGAACAGTATATACAGTGTGAAGCAGTACCTTTCCATAGGTGGCTTCTCTCGGAGACCTGGGAGAGAAAGAGCGATTGGTCTCCCAATCGCTCTTCTCTCTCAGTGTAAACGCTTCCTACCGACTAAGGTACGAATAGGCATACAGCGAGATGACCTATGCCAAGATTTCAAGGATACTTTTGATGCCTATTCCACGTTTTAGCTCTTGATATGGATTAAGAATAATTATTCAAATAAAAATAAAATTTTATATACCAAGTTTTTTATTGAACTAAAAAGTACGAAATTAATTTTCCTAGGCCCAAGCAGATTCTTAACCCCATACAGATAGTTATCAAAAAATGTGGTTGTCAGTATTTAATAGCTAGAAAAGTAGCTCTAAGATTTACAACAAAAAATGTTGGGTGCATGCATTACGTTTTTCGTTATAAATCTTACAATTATTTTCATAGCTACTCAAAATTTACAATCACACTTTTCCAGAAGTACCTGTATGGTGTTGAGAATCAGTATGGGTCTAGGACAAATTATTTTATACTTTGTATTTCGATGTAAAAACGTGTAATATTAGAAATTTATTTTGCTTTGAATAATTATGTTCTGATTTGTAAGCTTGTGCGGACGATATTTTTCAGTCGAATTCAAACTTCTTGATGTTATTACATCAGAACCGTGTGGTAAAATTCAGATTCTTTTCATATGCGTGAACCAGTATACAGCTTCCTCATACGTACTGTGTATTTTGCGAAAAGATCGTGGAAGTAAAAAACAGAGATTCAAGCTGACAAGGAGGCTTGCCAGCAACCGGTCTTTCTGCGAACAATTCGTGAATGGAATAGAAAAAAAGGGGGAAAATGGCAGTCTTACACAAAGCACCAACCGCCTCACATGAGGCGAGAAGTGAGTTAATATAGCTAGAATATAATTTCCCTCACTGGCGGCACCAATGTGAACATGATAGAGCTGTTCGGCGGCGTGATCGGAATCATCTTGGCAGTGCTGTGAAGCGTGTCAGTGCGGACTTGGAAATGGCGATGATGACTGCTGGCCGGGTACACACCGCTCTGGTGCCAGTGGGGAGTATCGGCAGGAGGGGCTATGCTAGGTATGGTCTGCATCTCAACAGGTTGGGGAGAGGGAGGTTGGTCCAGTTAATTAGAGAGAGAAGAGGGGGTTGGTATGGGACGACACGTGAACAAATGGTCGTTTTCACAGGGCCTTTCGTAGTATAAACCATGATAACAGGTTTCCCTCTCTTTAAATTAGTTCAACCAGCTTAGTGACTTCTGCGTTATATATGTGGGAAATTTATGTGTACCATGCTAGAGTGCACAAGCACCAAGGAAATTTGCTCTGAACTATTATGCATCAAAATGTGCAGTCCATTAAAAATGGAGTACACCACCTTCAAGTTGGATTAAACTCTTCGTACATCACGATAATATGCATTGCAGAGCACAAGTGTAGAGATGAATTGAAGCATGTATTACTATCATTTGAGCTCCAGCAATCCAGGTTAGCAGGAATTCATGGAAGGGCTAGGCTCGAAGTTGTGGCGTCATTCATTATCTGCCAAATGATCCACATTTATTTAACAATTATTTTTTAAACAGCAACAGTAGTAAAACACAATGAAATAATCTTTTATAAATCAGTTGTTCTTAAAACAGTGACTGGAATACTTTGGATTCAGAGGAGCGCAATGGCATAACCAATTTAACACACAAGAAAAAAGATGCGAGGTAACGCAATGGTTTTGAATTAGGGACCCAAGATTTAACACTTAACTTTACGAGAACTGACAAATTTAAGGCAAAATTTTTGAAGGTCAAATATAACAACGAGAAGTACAAATTTAGTAACGTGTAAAATGTTGAAGCAAACTAAAATGTTCAAGCTGTGAAAATGGTTTTAAATTACAGACCAAAATTTAACACGATCCTTTGAGAAAGCTGACAAATTTAAGCAATACAAGGGCCATCAAATGGCCCGCCTTGCTAGGGATGCACTCAGCGACTGTATGTGAGTTACAAATTATAGGGTGCAGCAATCAGTCGTCCTTTTTAGATTTTAATATGCAAATACAGATTTCGGCTAGTACCTAGCCATTCTCAATTGGCTATTTTTTATTCTCAATGCATGTAAGTCCCTGTTGTTCGGGCGTCAGTCACAGTTCTTTGAATAGGGAAAGATTGATACAAAAAGGGCAAGGCACGAAAGGGATCTACCCCAAAAGACAAAAATAGGCGAATTATGAAAAGATTTCGGCCCACGCGAACCAGTGAAGAAAGAACTTGCTTCAGTCACCGTGCCGTAGAGGTGCTTCACACAAGGTAACGCCAACGGAGACTCACAAATGTTACCCAGTAATATCATACCGCCAGTGTGCTCACCCGTGTCGGGTTGAGCCAATTGCGTGCGCAGTCTGCAGAAACAGTAGCTGACCCGTCAGGCAACAGCAGAGCGTTCGTATAATGATCGTCATGCGACAAGAAGATGTGTGGAAACAACAACAGGCCAGTTAGTGCGATAACACAGTTTCAGTAAATAGCTGCTTGAACAAGCAATCCAGATTAAGGCACAACAGGCGGCGAACAGACTAAACTAAGGATGTCAAGGATAGTACAACTTAAACACTGGCGAGAACTAAGACAACTATATTAATATAACGAAGGTGCAGACATAGTTTAAGTAGATTTTAAATGACAATTTTAAAATGGCTTAAGGGCTGCAATCCTGGTTCCATTAATAATATAACGGTCGGATAACAGTACATGACGGCCCCCCTGAACCAATCAGGCTCCAAGAATCACGTAAGGAATCTCGTCTTACAACAGCCACGGGTGCCAATACAGAAATTTTCACAGCTTTCCGGCAGCGCGTCCGGTATACTAATAGATCTGGCCAGATAGGAATCTAAAACATAATTAAAAGAGCACATTAAACATAAATGTTCATGACAACACCAGTAGCAAGTGTGACCGCCGTCACATTCCCACCGCTTGCACAAACGATGACCAGTAACAATATTAGGCATCATTTGGCAAGGAGAGGCACTATTAAAATAATCGTCACATCCGGGTATCTCAAATAATTTACTTTTCGGGAAAGCCACACAGGGTGCTCAACGAACACCGACATGGGCAGGCTCAAACAGTTTCTATAAACTTCCCGGAAAGCGCAAATTCACAACGCAATTGAGAATCACATAGGGCAGGGCAGTAACAACATAGCCCGCTAACGCTACCAAACCAGGTAACTCATCACGGTTGGACCACAGGAAAGAAGTGCCCTTTCAGCGCTCCGAAATCAGCTAATGGTAATGAAAGTCGTTCCCGTTGCAACGGTTCTCCCACAGCGAATCGGTGAAGATTCGACCACCGGCGCGGGACAACACCCATTTCCTCCAACCAACTTCCTTCCTCCCCATCCCTAATGACTGTGTGTTTCACTTTACACTTTAAAACAAGAAGACGCTGGACGCTGCGCAATAGCCCCCCCCCCCCCCTTTCCACCGTCCCCCGAGTACCAGAGGGAAAACGAATCAAGAGTTCGACCCACCGACCGCAAATCGATACTATCCGACGTGGCTCATCATACGAATGTGCAAGTTGTCACTGTACGTCTACCTTAAAGGGGGAGGTGGTTCAAATGGTTCAAATGGCTCTGAGCACTATGGGACTTAACATCTGTGGTCATCAGTCCCCTAGAACTTAGAACTACTTAAACCTAACTAACCTAAGGACATCACACACATCCATGCCCGAGGCAGGATTCGAACCTGCGACCGTAGCAGATCGCGCGGTTCCGGACTGACGCGCCTAGAGCCGCTCGGCCACTGCGGCCGGCTGCAGGTAGCAGAAAGGCCTTACAGGCACTTCAACTTCCCAGTGCTTTGTAGAACCGCTGCACTAATCCGAGGTCCCTTGATTACTATTAATGGTACCAAAAATGTAAAGGAGCGTACTGCTTTCCGCAAAAAATCACCCAATGACAAAATAATATGCATTACAAGACATATGAGCAAAATGTTGTAGGATGCTATGAAACAAGAAACTGGAAAAGACAGACACAACTGTAATAAAATACAAATCGGATATGTGAATAGAATAATTGAAAGTCCTCAGGAATTAGCAAATTTTGTAAATGATTATTTCGCGGTATTGCGGAGAAGCCGCAGCAAAATGTTCCTAAGCAGCACTCACAGTGACATACACAACAACCACAATGATGTTTCGCACAACAGAATTCAAAGTTAGGAAGGCAGACAGGAATTAAGAAATAAGAAGTCAGTTGACATAGTTGAGGTTTCTCTCTCTGTTCTGAATGCGTGAACAGATAGCAAACGAGTCCCATTAACGAACATAATAAATTAGTGCTTTATTTCAGTTCTTTCCCGAGAGTATTTAAAGCATGCACGAGTGACACCCTTACTAAAGAAAGGTATGGCTAATGCACTGGAAGCTGCAGGAATGTGTCAATGCTGCCTTCATTCTCAAAATTAATTGAAGCTGAACTATCTTGAAATTACCTCAAGGAAATACGTTCATTTTGGTAGCTGGGTGTACCAAACGAACATACTGAGAAATAAAGACGAATATGTTTCTACAATTTTATTTTGTCAAGTAACTCCAAAGAAAACTAGCTGCTTAGAAATTCGAGCAACAACAATAAAGGAAACCAACATTAAATAACAGTTGTTCTTAAAACATGTTCAGTTTCAACATTAAACTGAATAAAGATTTCTTTGTAGGTGCAACACGTTCCAACAATTTTCACAGAGCAGCCGCCACTACTGGAATCCCAAATATGTTCCCTTTTCAAACAGATCTCAAATTGTGACGCCCGAGGATAGTATCCCCAGCAGACAATAAAAATTCTTCCAAGTTCTACCCTGGCAGCTCCAAGCAGGCGGACTTCCTGGGTCAATGACCAGCAGACTGCCAGTTAGGGGGAAATGCTGAGCGATTTGCGGCAAACACGGAAGCTATCGTCACATGGGGGAACGATCGAACGCCCAAGTCTTAAGAATAATGATGTCATGGAAGACGAATGATACCGTCATATTAGTGACGAAGCGCCGGCCGGTGTGGCCGTGCGGTTCTGGGCGCTTCAGTCTGGAACCGCGTGTCCGCTACGGTCGCAGGTTCGAATCCTGCCTGGGGCAAGGATGTTTGTGATGTCCTTAGGTTGGTTAGGTTTAAGTAGTTCTAAGTTCTAGGGGACTGATGACCACAGATGTTGAGTCCCATGGTGCTGAGAGCTACTTTTTAGTGACGAAGCAGCGTATTGTAAGGAAGACTAGGTAAGTATTCAGGTGTCGCGCCAGCAAAACAGAGACGCTGAAAGGTGAACTTTTAAAAGTCTGAATTCGCTAGGACAGCTGACAAGCGAGGTAAAACCAGTACAATGATGTCACAGCTAACCCAACCGCCCAAGAACACACAGGAAGTGCCAACACAAATACACCACCCGATTAAACACATTCCTGATTGAGGAGTGCTGATTGCGACTGTCCAATATGTGGCCACAACCCTCGTGTCAGTTGCAGCTGTCAATGAGAGGGGAGGCTATGGCACTCGAGATTTGGCACGTCTAGCTGTCTCGTATCATCTATGGAACCACGAGTCAGGCTGGAAGGAGCTGCTTCTGCCAGGTGCACTGCCAACTTCCGAGGGCACACTGATGGGGCGTTGAGGCCAACATCACACTGCAGGTCTTTCATAAATTTAGAACAACACTGTCTGCAGCGCAACGATCTGGTGCTATGCTTTGGTTAACAAAACAGTCGAGATCGCAGAAACATTTGTTTATTATGACAGGTGACGGCTTACGGTAAAGCCACCCTTAGATATCTTGGGCCCCCTGTGGCTGATGATGGCAGCACTTCGTTTCTTCATGTGATACGTGATGACAGTGTACGATCGTGGTATCACGTGAAAAACCGAAAAGCCGCCAGCATCAGCCCTAGGAGGCCCCAAAAATCTGAGGATGTGTAGTGTAACGACGTAACCTTTTGTATAGATGATTTTCTTTTGACATATGACCATGTGCAGACTTCGTCACCCACGTCAGTTACAACACACTTCAAAATTATTTAAATTCTTTTTAAATTGTCTCTGAATGGTTCTTGAACGAAACTGTAAAACATCATCATCATTGGAGTCGTATGCGCAGAATTACGTCACTCAGTCCAATTGGTTTCGGTAACTTTTTCAATTTAGATGTCGTTTGTTTCTCCTCAGAAATTATATTAATGCAAGTGATCTGCTTTAATAAATATTAGAACCACAATGAATAAACTTTCGAGATTCAAACTCGCGATGAACATTGTTAAAAATTAATAATCTTGTCAAATAAATTACGTAACATAATTCTCGGAACATAATTCTCGGAACACGTACACTCCTGGAAATGGAAAAAAGAACACATTGACACCGGCGTGTCAGACCCACCATACTTGCTCCGGACACTGCGGGAGGGCTGTACAAGCAATGATCACACGCACGGCACAGCGGACACACCAGGAACCGCGGTGTTGGCCGTCGAATGGCGCTAGCTGCGCAGCATTTGTGCACCGCCGCCGTCAGTGTCAGCCAGTTTGCCGTGGCATACGGAGCTCCATCGCAGTCTTTAACACTGGTAGCATGCCGCGACAGCGTGGACGTGAACCGTATGTGCAGTTGACGGACTTTGAGCGAGGGCGTATAGTGGGCATGCGGGAGGCCGGGTGGACGTACCGCCGAATTGCTCAACACGTGGGGCGTGAGGTCTCCACAGTACATCGATGTTGTCGCCAGTGATCGGCGGAAGGTGCACGTGCCCGTCGACCTGGGACCGGACCGCAGCGACGCACGGATGCACGCCAAGACCGTAGGATCCTACGCAGTGCCGTAGGGGACCGCACCGCCACTTCCCAGCAAATTAGGGACACTGTTGCTCCTGGGGTATCGGCGAGGACCATTCGCAACCGTCTCCACTCCATGAAGCTGGGCTACGGTCCCGCACACCGTTAGGCCGTCTTCCGCTCCGCTCACGCTCGTGCAGCCCGCCTCCAGTGGTGTCGCGACAGGCGTGAATGGAGGGACGAATGGAGACGTGTCGTCTTCAGCGATGAGAGTCGCTTCTGCCTTGGTGCCAATGATGGTCGTATGCGTGTTTGGCGCCGTGCAGGTGAGCGCCACAATCAGGACTGCATACGACCGAGGCACACAGCGCCAACACCCGGCATCATGGTGTGGGGAGCGATCTCCTACACTGGCCGTACACCACTGGTGATCGTCGAGGGGACACTGAATAGTGCACGGTACATCCAAACCGTCATCGAACCCATCGTTCTACCATTCCTAGACCGGCAAGGGAACTTGCTGTTCCAACAGGACAATGCACGTCCGCATGTATCCCGTGCCACCCAACGTGCTCTAGAAGGTGTAAGTCAACTACCCTGGCCAGCAAGATCTCCGGATCTGTCCCCCATTGAGCATGTTTGGGACTGGATGAAGCGTCGTCTCACGTGGTCTGCACGTCCAGCACGAACGCTGGTCCAACTGAGGCGCCAGGTGGAAATGGCATGGCAAGCCGTTCCACAGGACTACATCCAGCATCTCTACGATCGTCTCCATGGGAGAATAGCAGCCTGCATGGCTATGAAAGGTGGATATACACTGTACTAGTGCCGACATTGTGCATGCTCTGTTGCCTGTGTCTATGTGCCTGTGGTTCTGTCAGTGTGATCATGTGATGTATCTGACCCCAGGAATGTGTCAATAAAGTTTCCCCTTCCTGGGACAATGAATTCACGGTGTTCGTATTTCAATTTCCAGGAGTGTATTTGAACTTTAGTAGCATCCACTAGTTTATTATCTTCCTACATATAGACGTGAACCTGAGCCTTGACAAGACAGGACTGAACATTTACAACATGATTAAACTTTCTATGACGTCATTGTTGTAGAAACATTACAAATTCTTTTTTTTTTTCAATTTTTAGAAGCACGACGCAACAACTCGGTTTCAGGATCTTCTGTTGCTCTTTGGCTGCCGACCCGCGACGTATAGTGGCCAGCAATTTTCTCTCTGGTCCCGGCAGTGAAGATGCTGTCTCCGTTCGTTGCGCCGCCCTCTCCGTACATGAAACATAAAAAATAAATACAAAAACTTTAGATAATTCACAGCCATTACAAATATTACAAAAATACATAAACAAAACAGTAAATTAAACTTATATTCATCTGCAAACTGGGCTGACACTGGTGGATGAGTGACGCTTCAATTTCGCGTCCCACTACAGATGGCTTTAACATAAGCCGAAAACGGTCACAATAAACAAATGTTATTGCGATCTCGATTTGTGTTAACCAAACCCTGTAGGTCTGTTGGAGGCGTGACCTGCGTGACCTGGGCGACCTTCAAGTGGGTGGGTACCGCTGCTGCTGATCCTGTCCTTGTGGCAGACGCCAATGCCTCTGGCTCCCGTATCTCAAACGGGGCTGAGAGTCGACCCCTGCGTGTCAGCTTACTTCAGGTGGATCTGGGTTGTAACTACAGACACATCCACGAGAGCACTTTGGAGATCGATACGCATAGCTGGAGATCGCTGGAGTTCACGGGTTGATGGCTGTCCATGGCAGCAGCTGCTACCCAACTCTTTGCTGTGCCGGCAGTGCTCCAAGTCGATCTCACTCTGGCATTCCGCTACTGACGAGGTGCTCCTACACCGTTCAAGTTATGGGTTGCTCTTTGGAAGACAAACCTCTATGTTTGCCTAATAAATATGTTACTGACTATGATCTTTTCTCGATGCTCTTGAGCATAATTGGGACCTCACCATCGCATCACAACTCGCTCTCTACTGCTGACCTTCTACGCAGCTCCAACTTAAGGTCAATAGCTACGAGTTGAAGTTCTTAACAATGCAGTGTGGTGAGTGATATTTATTTGTTTTCTTGTTCTATATTTTCGTATGGCCATGTTGTGCCATATGGACCTTTGCAGTACGTTAAAAATATCGTTTGTTAGACTGCAGAAACCTACAGTAACACTGCAGAAGTTTAATTGCAGCCAGTGAAGTGTCCATACTGTAAATTATATACTTATATGGATATGGTGTCTGTTCTTTCGGATATGTCCGAAAGAACAGACACCATTGATGACCTGCAGCAGTCTAGAACGAAATTAGAATTAATTTAATACCTTCAGCTGCTGATGGGCGTTGATATATAGCAAAGGGAACAGGTGAACATGTGTGCCCCGACCAGGACTCGAACAAGTGATCGTGTCCGAAAGAACAGGCACCATTTATGACCTGCACCTGTCCCCGTTGATATATATCAACGCCCGTCAGCAGCTGAAGGTATTAAATTAATTCAAATTTCGTTCTAGACGGCTGCAAGTCATCAATGGTGCCTTTTCTTTCGGACATGTCCGAAAGAACAGACACTATATCCATATAAGTATATAGTTCTGGCAATACCGGACATGACCTTCTTTTTCTGTGCGGATGCACGCATATTACCCGAACTCTTTCGGGACTTGGTAAGAATGTCATCCACGAGTAATGAGTGTGTTGCGGTGGGACACTACGAATGAAGTGTGTGGACATACAAGGTGAGAATGTGGGTCTCGCGACAGGCGTACGCGAGATACTCCCTTCAGTCGCACTATCCTCTGTACCCTCGGCGGCTCAGATGGATAGAGCATCTGCCATGTAAGTAGGAGATCCTGGGTTCGACTGCTGGTCGGGGCACACATGTTCACCTGCCCCCTTGATATATATCAACACCCGTCAGCAGCTGAAGGTATTAAATTAATTGTAATTTGTTACTGTAAATTATATGCGGATGACTTGCCATATATTCATGCTGTGTTAGCTGCCTGTAGTACGTGCGGAAGATCTGGTCACAATGCACACCACTGGACAGAATCCCTTTGGGCTATGATACGGCTTAAAAATGACGTACAGTTTAATCAATTTTTTGCCTTTTGTGTGCGCAGTTTTCTTCTTTTCTGGTATAACGGCAGGTGGCTTTTACACAAATGCCAAACACTAGCGGCGACTCTGAATGAAAAGGTGGAAGCTTTGAAGACGCAGACAGCCATGTTGTTACAAACTACAATTCAACAGGAGCAAGAGAATGAAGCATTGTGTAGGAAACCAGAGCCATGGGAAACCGTTGGGGGCCAAGGACTCCTTCATTCATGAGGAAATAAAACCGTGTTGAGTGTATCCTCCTATTCCTACGATCCCGCAGCAGCTAGTGTCACAGCACCATTTTCGGGCAAAAAGCCGAGGACGTATCTATTTTGATGAGTGATGTAAAGGCTGTTGCGAAATTGGGAAAACAGTTGGAAGAAACTTCTTTCAATATTGCAATATCAAGGTTGGTGGGTGATGCGGAAATGTACATTATGTACCACGAGATGCTCGGTAAGATCCTAACATTTGATGAACTGACTAACGGCGTAACACAGCACTATCGGAAGAAGAACAGTGCGATGTTCTTTGAGGAAAAACTCAATGGACTATCAGAAAAGCACAGCGAATCAGTAGAATCCTTCTCTGACAAGATCAGGAAATTGAAGTCCCACAAGTATGAACTAATACAGAATGTGGAGGCCGATAGAGTGATTCTCTGTGAAGCTGAGAGTAGGACTCTGGGCGTTTTTCTAAAAAGGTGTTTCACTGATGTGTCAAGGAAGGTCAGAATGGAGAATCGAAGTGACTTATTTGCTGCCATTAGGACTGATACCCAATTGGAGGAGATCGACATTGCTACACGAAGACAAAGTGATCACGGTTTTTTTTCTGAAGTTAGATATGGCCGAAAGCGTCACATCAGGAAACAATGTCATCAGCCTGAATGTTATGGATGTGGGGAGATGGGCCATAAAGCTTGTGATTGTCGGAAGAAATCACGGGACAGGCAATGTACTAATAATCGATCGTTGAATGGAGTCGGAGTTGCCTCGTCCATCTAACGGTATTCTCAGAAGCACACGAGGCTGCAGAAACGTATGCAGAGACCGAGTGTTGTTTCCTAGGCAATGTAAGTGGTGCAGAACAAAAATTTGTGCTGTATATAGGGCCTCACATGTCAGTAGTCAGCCTGGATCTCTTGGACAGAAAGAGACAGCGGTCTCCACAATATAGGTTACGTGGAATAGATGGTGACGTGCCATTATGGTTCAGTTTTAACGTAGGAAATAAATGTTTTCGGGAGCATATAGAAGTATTAACGTGTATTGGTTAGGTATATTGTGCAATTCTGGGACTACACGTTCTTGCTGAACATCACGCAAAGAACTTGGTGGGACATTGTTTCTGCTAGGGGCAACACCTACAGCAATCATGAAGATGGTGCCGGATAAGTTGCGGAAACAGGCACTAAAAATCAGTTTACGGGGTCCGACACCACAAGGTACAGGGAAGTTGATCTGGGTGGCCATAGATACGGACCTATCTAAGGATTTATGATATGCTGCAGAGTCACTGGAAACTAAAGAAGAACTGTATTAATCAAACTATTTTGTACACAGAAGTATACTATGCTTCAATGATGTGTTCAGAGGTTTTATCGTTCTGTTCAGTCTTGATAATTTTGGCAAGGTCGAAGTGAGTCTGCCAAAGGATTTAGTAATTGCTGATTTGGATGTTTCGGAGGAAGACGACCTTGATATGTCAAATGAGGACCTTTGCCGCAGGTAAATTGTCAATGCTTCCACATGATGTGAGAAAGTGACACTCTGTGACCAAAATGGTACGGAAACAGAGGATGACAGACTAAACGCCGAAATACTAAATGTCTTTTTCCAAAGCTGTTTCACAGAGGAAGACTGCACTGTAGATCCCTCTCTAGATTGTCGCACAGATGACAAAATGGTAGATATCGAAATAGACGACAGAGGGATAGAGAAACAATTAAAATCACTCAAAAGAGCAAAGGCCACTGGACCTGATGGGATACCAGTTCGATTTTACACAGAGTACGCGAAGGAACATGCCCCCCTTCTTGAAGCGGTGTACCGTAGGTCTCTAGAAGAGCGTAGCGTTCCAAAGAATTGGAAAAGGGCACAGGCCATCCCCGTTTTCAAGAAGGGACGTCGAACAGATGTGCAGAACTATAGGCCTATATCTCTAACGTCGATCAGTTGTAGAATATTGGAACACGTATTATGTTCGAGTATAATGACTTTTATGGAGACTAGAAATCTACTCTGTAGGAATCAGCATGGGTTTCGAAAAAGACGGTCGTGTGAAACCCAGCTCGCGCTATTCGTCCACGAGACTCGGAGGGCCATAGACACGGGTTCACAGGTAGATGGCCGGCTGGTGTGGCCGTGCGGTTCTAGGCGCTTCAGTTTGGAACCGCGTGACCGCTACGGTCGCAGGTTCGAATCCTGCCTGGGGCATGGACGTGTGTGATGTACTTAGGTTAGTTAGGTTTAAGTAGTTCTAAGTTCTAGGGGACTGATGACCACACATGTTAAGTCCCATAGTGCTCAGAGCCATTTGAACCATTTCACAGGTAGATGCTGTGTTTCTTGACTTCCGCAAGGCGCTCGATACGGTTCTCCACAGTCGTTTAATGAACAAAGTAAGAGCATATGGACTATCAGACCAATTGTGTGATTGGATTGAAGAGTTCCTATATAACAGAACGCAGCATGTCATTCTCAATGGAGAGAAGTCTTCCGAAGTAAGAGTGATTTCAGGTGTGCCGCAGGGGAGTGTCATAGGACGGTTGCTATTCACAATATACATAAATGACCTTGTGGATGACATCGTAAGTTCACTGGAGCTTTTTGCAGATGATGCTGTGGTGTATCGAGAGGTTGTAACAATGGAAAATTGTACTGAAATGCAGGAGGATCTGCAGCGAATTGACGCATGGTGCAGGGAATGGCAATTCAATCTCAATGTAGACCAGTTGAAAGGTCGCTGTTGGATTCCTTTCACGTTAATTTCTTAAATCTGTTGTCATTTATGGCATAAATTCCTCTTCTAAATTTACTGTGGTGTTTCTGACTATCTGGGAGGAGACTAAGCAGTGAAACGTGTTACTTTTACACATAAACAAGAACGATCTGTCACACTACTACACTTTAAAACACAGTTTATATGTTATTCATATCACACAGTCTTATACGGAACCTACATCCCCTTTCTTTTATATACTGTATATGATAAGATACTGTCATCCCCATTCCCTTCTGTGTGAGAGGATGAATGAGCAAATGTATTTCAAGTTGCATGCTTGATGGTAGCAGACATGCCTGTCTGCTAGAGAACTGTAGGACCAACGTCGGAACAGGTAGCTACGCTTTCTAAAAGCAGAGAGGATTCTTTTCTTAGTATGGTCCTGTCCGTCCCTTGTCATGTTGGTATAGGAAGCTGCCTCTCTGGTCACTTCCGTTTGTATCAGTTAAGCACGCTCGGTAGCGGCCCAGGTCAGTCTGTCTGCGGCGAGCGTCTGAAGTGGTAAGATCTCCGGCTAAGCGTGTGTCTGCTAAGTCCGTAGGACAATGGATTTCTTAAGTTCAGCCTAACTGAAAATTTTATCTCCTTTATTTCAGGTTTAGCTCTAAAATATCTAATGTTATATTAAATTGCAACGCAGTGTAATTCGAGTGTGAAGTTCAGAATATCTTCCGGTAGTTACTTTGTCACTACTTTGTGAGTAAAGTGGAACCACGTGTTGATCAGTAACTCTAACTAAGATCACCAATCTTAAATGCGAATGTGCGTGAGATTATAACGTCTCGTCTTGACAATATTTTTCAATATAGCAACTTTTCTTATGTTCAACTCACGTGGGGTGTACTTTGTGAGACCAGTACCACGTGGGTTGAACATAAAGAAAAGTTTGTGTAATGTTGTTGAATTAATTTGTTCTGAAAGTGGTGCTGACATTCAAGACCATAAAAGTGGGTTAAAAGCTGTGAGCTATCTGAGGAAGTTAACCTTGCATTACTGCGCAACTGTTTCACCAGGTATCCAGTCTAGCTTACCAAATTCCCAACCAGACTAACATTAATTATAATCTTTTAGTACTCATCTTACGATAACCGGTGATATATATATATATATATATATATATAAAAGACAATTTAAATAAAAAGAAATAAATCAGTTTATATTTGGACATTTATTTTAACATTGATCATTGTTCCGTTAAAATTTCAGCATATCAGAATTGATTCATAACTAAACTGGTGCCTTATTTAGGATTGTGAAAATGTTAGTTTGTAATCTTACGGAACACATAAAATAGGGAGCCAAGATTGGGAGACTACATACAACACTGCATTCATAAAATAACACACGAAGAACGTTGAAACATATCCAAGTGGAAATTAACCACAACCAACCGATTGAATTTTCACCCAAAGAAGTTACGTTCGTAGGGCAATCCTGTCCGACATGAAATTACCACACACTTGTATACTACATTCGTACTAACTCTCTGTAAAATCTTCCCGAAAAGAATAGCTGAGGGCTACTTTGATGCTTACACCACATGCTTCACGTGGTCAACTTGGTTTACACAAAGAGTGTAACTCCACAATAATTTTGATAATTAAAATAAATTACATCGAAACGCAATTTACAAAAGAAAAACCTCGAACTGGTTACTATCGTCTTACTATTAACCTGATGGGTCAAACAATTGTATGAGCACGTGGTAATGGTCTCACAAAGTACACCCCACGTGGGTTGAACATAAGAAAAGTTGCTATATTGAAAAATGTTGTCAAGACGAGACGTTATAATCTCACGCACATTCACATTTACGATTGGTGATCTTAGTTAGAGTTACTGATCAACACGTGGTTCCACTTTACTCACAAAGTAGTGACAAAGCAACTACCGGAAGATATTCTGAACTTCACACTCGAATTACACTGCGTTGCAATTTAATATAACATTAGTTACTTTAGAGCTAAACCCGAAACAAAGGAGATTAAATTTTCAGTTAGGCTGAACTTAAGAAATCCATTGTCCTACGGACTTAGCAGACACACGCTTAGCCGGAGATCTTACCACTTCAGACGCTCGCCGCAGACAGACTGACCTGGGCCGCTACCGAGCGTGCTTAACTGATACAAAGGGAAGTGACCAGAGAGGCAGCTTCCTATACCAACATGACAAGGGACGGACAGGACCATGCTAAGAAAAGAATCCTCTCTGCTTTTAGAAAGCGTAGCTACCTGTTCCGACGTTGGTCCTACAGTTCTCTAGCAGACAGTCACGTCTGCTACCATCAAGCATGCAACTAGAAATACATTTGCTCATTCATCCTCTCACACAGAAGGGAAGGGGGATGACAGTATCTTATCATATACAGTATATAAAAGAAAGCGGATGTAGGTTCCGTATAAGACTGTGTGATATGAATAACATATAAACTGTGTTTTAAAGTGTAGTAGTGTGACAGATCGTTCTTGTTTATGTGTAAAAGTAACACGTTTCACTGCTTAGTCTCCTCCCAGATAGTCAGAAACACCACAGTAAATTTAGAAGAGGAATTTATGCCATAAATGACAACAGATTTAAGAAATTAGCATGAAAGGAATCCAACAGCGACTTTTCAAAGTGTAATGTGCTGCGAATACATAGAAAGATAAATCCCTTATCATTTAGCTACAAAATAGCAGGTCAGCAACTGGAAGCAGTTAATTCCATAAATTATCTGGGTGTACGCATTAGGAGTGATTTAAAATGGAATGATCATATAAAGTTGATCGTCGGTAAAGCAGATGCCAGACTGAGATTCATTGGAAGAATCCTAAGGAAATGCAATCCGAAAACAAAGGAAGTAGGTTACAGTACGCTTGTTCGCCCACTGCTTGAATACTGCTCAGCAGTGTGGGATCCGTACCAGATAGGGTTTATAGAAGAGATAGAGAAGATCCAACGGATAGCAGCGCGCTTCGTTACAGGATCATTTAGTAATCGCGAAAGCGTTACGGAGATGATAGATAAACTCCAGTGGAAGACTCTGCAGGAGAGACACTCAGTAGCTCGGTACGGGCTTTTGTTAAAGTTTCGAGAACATACCTTCACTGAAGAGTCAAGCAGTATATTGCTCCCTCCTACGTATATCTCGCGAAGAGACCATGAGGATAAAATCAGAGAGATTAGAGCCCACACAGAAGCATACCGACAGCCCTTCTTTCCACGAACAATACGAGACTGGAATAGAAGGGAGAACCGATAGAGGTACTCAGGGTACCCTCCACCACACACCGTCAGGTGGCTTGCGGAGTATGGATGTAGATGTAGATGTAGATTTACAGGGAAACGGTTGAAGAGCAATGGAAGCTTTGTTACTGCAGTTCATAGATTTGTTCAATCCCAACGATCCATTACCAGCAACGCCACCCACGCCACACAGAATAACAACAGGGAATATTGCCCAATGTACAAGAATTCAAATCGAATTCTAAATTGTACGCAACCGATAATGGAAGAATTCTTCGACCAGCTGCTACATGACGGCACTATTAAGTATAGTCATAGTCCCTGGGGGGGGGGGGGGGGGGGGGGACGATAACTTTCTTCTCAAAAAAGTCATCAGATGGCACTAAAAATACAGATTTTTTTGTGACTACCAGTGCCTCAATGCATAAACGATCAGGGATGCATATCTGACACCAAATGTAATGGAGACCCTCGACAATTTGTGTCAATGTAAATATTCTTCGACAATGTACTTAAAGAGCCAACATCATCAAATAAAAGTAGCGCCAGAGGCTAATACAGTTACATGCCATTCAGCCTCAAGAATGCATCTGCCACATTTCAAATATTATTGGATAGTGTACTTAAGGGGACTGAAACCATAAGGATGTTGATCTGTCTGGATGACAATTATATTTTCAAAGGACATGGATGAACATATATGACGGTTGGAGGAGGTATTCAAAAGACCGAGACTAAGCACCGGTAAATGTCATTTGCAGCAACGGAAGTAAATATTTGGATGTATAATTAGCATGGAAGTTTTGAGAACAGATCCGCATTAGGTGTCAGCAGTTCAGAATTTTTCGCCACCGAAGACAGTCAAAGAGTTGCAAAGTTTCTTCAGTCTCTATAATTATTATCGTTGATTCATAAAGGACTTTACTGAAACTCCCAGACCTTTGAACCGTTTGTTACGGAAAGAAGCAAAATTTGGATCATCTACTAAACGTCAGGTGGAGTTTGATCCTTTAGAGCGAGCACTGACATCTGACCCAGTTTTAATATTCCCTGATTTTGGAAAAGAGTTTATTCAGTTTTGTGATGCAAGCAGTACTGGTCTCGGGCGCGTCCCAGGACAGAATATAGGTAGTACAGAGCGTCCTGTAGCGTGCCCACCCTGATAGTTGAACAAAGCAGACCAAAACGACTGAGAATGAGATGCTCGTAGTAAACTATGGTATTGCGTTCTTCCATTGTTATTTATATGGCCGAAAGCTTAAGGTAGTGACCGATCATGCTGCTCTCAAATGGTTGTAACGGCTATTAAGACTGAAGGATACTTATAGCAGATTAACAAGATAGACACTCCATTTGAATGGATCTGATTATGATGTAATACACAAGCCAGGAAACATGTTGCTTATCCGACAGTTTGAGTTGAAAAATAGCAGTTCCGCAAACAGTGGGTAGGAGCGTTTCTGAATGCAAAAGGCTCAAGATGCCGATGCTGACTGTCAACAACTCAAGTCACAACCTCAGTTGAAGTGGCACAACGGCCAATTGAGCCGAACAACAAAGTGCGGATTACTAGTGATGGTACCTGCAGTTTTCTGGAACAAAGTGTTGGCACAAGCACAAGACCATATATTGTCTGACCACGGCGGGCAAACACCTATTGATGGACGAATTGCCGAGATATTTTCGTGGAGGGTAGAAAACGAGGTGTCGAGCAATATGTCAGCAACTGCATACCTTGCACACGATGAGCTGATATTAGCCACAGACCGATTCCATTACAATGTCTAGTGGAATCATCTAAACCATTCGAAATGCTGGGATCGGACATTTTAGACGCATTTAATAAAATAACAGGAGAAAATAAATGCATATTGACTTTAATGAACATTTATCACATTATATAGTAGTGGTTGCAATATCTGATCAAAAAGAGAATACAGTTAGTAAATAATTGGTTTCTCACATTTAGCATTCCGGACATGCTATTTACAGACCAGGATACCAATTTCACATTCAATCTTGTGAAGCAATTGCGTCTATTACTCTGAATTTGCAAGCTGCAAACAAAACCATTCCACCCTCAAGCCAATGGGAGAACAGAGTGAGTTCATTGCACGATTTCAAAGATGTTGAGCTATCATGTTAGCAGGAATCATGAAAATTCGGATGTATATTTAAATTTTGTAACTGGAGCATACAAGTCCATACTGCACCGGTCATTCGCCATGCGAGATAATATAGGTGAGAAAAACGCCGTCACCTTTCGAAGTGATTAAGCCGAAGCTTGGATCCGATGTCGAATCAGTAAAAAAGTTGGCTAAGAAATTGCGAGACATTTGGCAACAACTAATACGCGCAAATACGAAAGACTTAGAACGACAAGAGCAGATAGGACAATGAATAGGGAAATTACCGCAATACAGGATTGGCCAATGGGCATTAGTTACAGATGCATATATACCAAAGGTCAAAATCAAGAAATTTTTGACCGAATACCATGGGCCATACCAATTAGTGGAAATGACGTCAGCTGCCAATGTTAAAATACGGATGCCAATGAAGACTTCCATTCAAAAATGGCTCTGAGCACTATGCGACTTAACTTCTGAGGTCATCAGTCGCCTAGAACTTAGAATAATTAAACCTAACTAACCTAAGGACATCACACACATCCATGCCTGAGGCAGGATTCGAACCTGCGACCGTAGCGGTCGCTCGGTTCCAGACTGCAACGCCCAGAACCGCACGGCCACTTCGGCCGGCAAGACTTCCATTACTCACGTGGGACGTATTAAGTCTTTTAAGGCAGCTGTCAATGCATTGCCATAGATACTAGCAGCATCTGAAATACAAAATGCAAAGCTTCGTTGAACGAAGAAGAAACAGATTACTGATGATCAGAGTACGTCTAAAATGTTTTACGTCCTTAAGCCACATCGAGAGACAAGATGAGAGATTGTTATTTGCCTATATTGCAGTTAGTTTTGTCTTCCATAAATTATTAGAAAGTTCAGTTTTCTATTTTTCTACTTATAGTACAGTATGTTTTAAATTTTTTTTAATTGACGAGGAGCGATACAACTTTTTTGTATGTGGGGGTATAGTTTTGTTTGGATAATATCGTCTTCTTAAGGGAGGGGGAAGAGCGATAAAGGTTTCTTCTCTCAGGCTACATACCAAAATGGGTAAAGGAATGGACTAAAGATGTATTAATAATTTCAGAGCAAAGACATGACTACACTCTGCCATTGGAAGACCGACAGAAATGCCAGAGGGAAAGTGTTACGATCTGCCCAAGTAGGATGAAACAAATTGGCGTACAGGAATACAAGGTAAGTTATTCTGGGGAAAAGCCGAAACAAGTCCATGTGAAAGGGAAGTATTAACGTCGTGTCCATATTTTCAAAGAGTATTTTTTTCACAAGAAGTAGTCATAGTAAATGGTTACAAACACGGGAAACCAACAGGTGTGAAAAGAGTGGAATTACTGGATAGTGGAATAATAAAAAGTTGTACAATTGTGACTTAGCAGGTGTGACATTTCGTCTGCTAGCTACGATCACAGGTACAACCATACTTAAGTGGGAACACACTGTTGTACTGGCCTGTGAAGCCTCTAGTGGTGCTGCCTACCAAAAATTAGCCCCAAATAATACCATGAACCCAGACACTAGCCGAACTAAAGTGCGCGTCATTTATGACGGTGGCCGATTTTAGGTTCGTTCTGCGCATCTGACGTTTCGAAACACAGACAGCCAATGAACAGAGAACGACGTTGCCAGAGCTCGACTGCAGTGCAGAGCACAGACGAGTGTCTTCAGTTTTAGAAACGTTCAGTCATAAATAAAGTAATTGAACAAAAGCAATGTCTTGGTAGGCGACTTTCTTTTATAGACAGTTTGGAAAAAGCATTCTTTATACCAATTGCTTCATATTATATTAATTAATTAAACCAAACAAGCAATAAGCCCCTAATTCGGGCAATAGCAAGGAAAGGTGTTTGTATCATTCTCACTAACCGCTTTTTCGCAATAACGAACAGCAGTAATTGTTTATTTCCTATTGTACTTCGACGAAACGTGAGTAATTCATAATCATACAAACAGTGTTTGTCGGTATTTTGCGTGATATTTTTAAAGTCCTCCGGGAGATACGTTGAATGACGATCTGCGTTAGTGTAATGGTTAAAGTGTATGGCTGCTAATGAAAAGTTCTAAGTTCAAACCTTGATCGGTGCTTAATATTTTCTTTGTTTTAAAAACAATATTCGTTTGAATGTAATTTTTTGAAATTTCTAGTGGCAACTAAAATCGACCATACGGAAAGTATACACTATGGACTTTTACCTCTGCAAACTTCAAAATTTCGTGCAATGGTTTACTACATCTAATGCTGCACAATAACTGCGTTGAACACCGAAACAAAATTAAGTCATTTATGGGGGGAAGGTATCAGTCAAGAAGATGCGTAAAAATCAAATTTTTGACCAAATAGTTTTTGTGAAATCGAATGATAAAGTGTGTCAAAGCAGTCGAAACACCATGTGTCTGCACAGGCGAACAGTGCAATGATGACAAAATCGCGCACATCGCGGAATGCGGGGAGCACGTCTCTGTAGCAGCGAAAGGGTTAATGCGGCCGTGGTGGCTTTACTTCATAAACTGCGCGCTACCCCCTAAACGTAAGTTTACGAACTATACTATAGTATACCATGGCGCTGCTTCTCTTGGCGCGTACAACTGGCAACGCAGCAATCTCCCGCGTCTGGGCGGGCATGCACGAACCGCCAAGATAAAAGAATTGAACTATAGTAGCACTGAAAAAAGGAAGAATTACACCTGAGCAAATATTCCAGCACATATACGAATGCCGCGATGGCCAACATAATAGAACTACGACTATTAGCGTGATATCTACCAGCGCTTTAGTGGTTCTGATTGCAATTTGTGTAATCTACTTTAAGATTCACCACTGATTGGTTTGA
The DNA here is from genome assembly GCF_021461395.2 of Schistocerca americana. Classification (NCBI taxonomy): domain Eukaryota; kingdom Metazoa; phylum Arthropoda; class Insecta; order Orthoptera; family Acrididae; genus Schistocerca; species Schistocerca americana. The sequence goes on from NC_060123.1 coordinate 485,585,587, forward strand.
AATAAAGCCAAGACATAGTAAGGGAGTCAGTGAATACTAATAGATGAACCTGTAAGTATATGAATAATTGCGTTAGCGTACAAGAAATGACTTATGCAAAGACCTAATTTATCGCTTCGATATGTCAACCACAATCATGGAGAACAGTTGTACAGTAATGGAAGAATGGTACAATGTGTAATTACTGGTGCAAAATGTGTAGGATGAGGTTATTACAGGTATTCCAAACTGAAAAATTCGAGAGGAATTTTTGATGGAAGGAAGGGCTGTTCGCCCAGGACAGTATCCCCGATGGACACTAAAAATGCGTCCTAGTTCTACCTTTGCTACTTCTGGAAGGCGATCTGCCTGAGTCAGTGACCAGCGGACTCTCAGCTGGGGGAAATTCTGAGCGAGTTGCTGCAAACAGGGAAGGTACCGCAACATGGGGGAACGACAAAGCACAAGTCTTCAAGCGAAGTGTAGTGATGTCATGGAAGCCGAGAGACACCGTCATACTAATGAAAAAGCAGAGTTTCGTAAAGAAGGCTAGAAGATGAACATTAAGCTGTCAGGTGTAGAGGCAAAAGAAAAGAGCCTCTGGAAGGTGAAGTATTAAAAGTCTGAATTCACTACAAGAGCTGACAGCGAGGTAGGACCAGGACCCATGTTGTCATAGCCATTTGCATCGGTGCGGAATGCTCGGGAATTGCAAACATAAATACTCCACCATTTTTAACAAATTCTTGATGGTGAGTACTAATTGGGAACTGCCCAGTTTGTAGTGCAGCCCTTGTATACTCCACCCTTTTTAACAAATTCTTGATGGTGAGTACTAATTGGGAACTGCCCAGTTTGTAGTGCAGCCCTTGTGTCAGTTGCAGTTCAAATGGCTCTGAGCACTATGGGACTTAACAGCTATGGTCATCAGTCCCCTAGAACTTAGAACTACTTAAACCTAACTAACCTAAGGACATCACACAACACCCAGTCATCACGAGGCAGAGAAATCAGTTGCAGTTATCCAGTGAGAAAGGAGGCTATGGAGGGCGACATTTGACACACCTAGCTGTCTCCTATTGTCCATGAAATCTTGAGTCTGGCTGGAAGGACTCTGCTGCTGCCAGCTCCACTGCCAACTATCGAGGCTACACTGATGCGGAGGTCTGCTGGAGGCTTGACATGTGTGACCAAGACGCTGTCTGCCATCTGCCTCCAAGTGGGTTTGCACGGCAGCTGCTCAACCTGTCTCTGTGGCAGACACCAATGCCACTGGCTTCTGTTTCCTAAACTGGAGCTGAGAGTTAAGCCCCATGAGCCAGAGTAATTCGATTGGACCTGGATTGTAACTCCTGAGTGCAAATCTTCGAAGTCCATGAGCGCACTTTGGAGATCGATACACAGAGCTGGAGGTCGGCGGAGTCCGCAGGTTGATGGCCCCGTTTGACTTAACAACCACTAGCCAACGCTTCGCCGTGCCGATAGTACTGCAAGTCGATCACACGATGGCATTACGCTGCTGATGAGGTGCTACTCCGCAGCTTCGGTTGCAGCATGGCGCTTTAGAAGACAATTCTGTATTTCTTCCTTATAAACGTGTTACTGGCAATGATGTTTTCTTGGCTGTCTCGGGCATAATTAGGACTCACCAGCACTTCCCACTCAACTCTCTCCTGTAGGGGTCTGGGTCCGGATACCTATAAATTATTATACAGAGAGGATCACACTCTTCAGCTCTCTAAAGCACACATAAATGCAATTATAATAAATATCTTAAAATAGAATTAGCGTTAAAATGCTAAAATCCCTTACACTCTAAAATAAAGGAAAACTGTACGCAAAAGCCCCATGGTAAAAGACAGTGAAACATTTTGCGTAATTTAATTTGAAAACCAAGAAACGGAGCTAGAATTCATTTGAAACCAGAGGACCCTCATTCAGTAAGATATTATTTTCTGGACTGCGGATTGGTTTAAATGGTTCAAATGGTTCTCAGCACTATGGGACTTAACATCTGAGGTCATCAATCCCCTAGAACTCAGAACTACTTAAACCTAACTAACCTAAGGATATCACACACATCCATGCCCGAGGCAGGATTCGGACCTGCGACCGTAGCGGTCGCGCGGTTCGAGACTGAAGCGCCTAGAACCGCTCGGCCACACTGGCCGGCTGACTGCAGATTGTAAGAACAAGATTATACAAACACTTGGCCCAAAATACTAGAGATAAAAAAGTAAAAAATCTTCCTAACATATTTTTTGAGCAGCACCTACCTTGAAATGAATCACAGGATAGCGAAAATCTCTTAAAAATATTACTAATGTTAACCAAGAGCAAATCTGTATTCCCTTTTTAAAACAGTTGAAAATATTTAAAAATATTTAGTAAAAATAAAAGTACCTGATCGTACATAACTTTAGCAACACTGCACCAGTCATCACCAAAGTAAATGATCGAAATGCTTAATGGCACTCAGCCAAAATTAAATACTGAAGAGATCGGCGAACAGTCTTGCAACACAGTGCACCATTCGCAGTATACAGCTACAACACAAACACTCTCAAAAACCATCAAAGCATTAAATAAAGTAAATCAGTGGTGTACATTAATACCAGAAGCTGACAACAGTTTGCATACTAAATTGCATTGCTCCTTTTTACACTACGATAATTCAGAAGGCCGTCCGCTGTGGCCGAGCGGTTCTAGGCGCTTCAGTCCGGAACCGCGCTGCTGCTACAGTTGCAGGTTCGAGTCCTCCTTCGGGCATGGATGTGTGTGATGGCCTTAGGTTAGTTAGGTTTAAGTAGTTCTAAGTCTAGGGGACTGATGACCTCAAATAAGTCCCATTGTGCTTGGAGCCATAATTCACAAGCAGTAGGGTAGTATCCAGCCAAATTAGCATAAGACATACACTGTACTTGTTGCTCCTGTTGATATTTAGATAATGTAGACAAAAAACAAATTAAGCAGTGCATAAACAGCTCGTAATCTCGACGGAAGACGAAATGGCCCACCGAGTGTAACACTTTCACACCACTACTCGATTTAGACTCAAGACGTAACTTGAAATTCCACTTTACTTTCATGTGACACTGCGGACATTTACTGTTTATGAGTCGCCGAGTTTCCCTGCTGCCCAAGCAACATCAACTCCACATGTAAACAATTCCCCCTCTGTCCCACAAGACTCACTAGCACTTTCATTTTTCTGGAGCTTCTTTACTGTAGCTCTTCCAAGTCAGTGATCGGTTCAGTTGGACCAGAGAACGCGGTCGATTCCATGTGAAGACAGCCCAAACCATGATGGAGCCACCACCAGCTTACACAATGCCTTGTTGACAACTTGGGTCGATGGCTTCGGTGGGTCTGCACCACATTGGAAACCTACCGTCAGCTCTTACCTACTGAAATCGGGACTCATCTGACTAATCCACGGTTTTTCAGTCGTCTAGGATCCAAACGATATGTTCATGAGTCCAGGAGAGGCGCTGAAGGCGATGACATACTGTTAGCAAAGGCATGCACGTCGGTCGTCTGGTGCCATAACCACTTAACACCATATTTCACCTCACTGTCGTAACAGATACGTTCTTCTTACGTTCAACATTGATTCATACGATTACTTCACGCAGTGTTACATGTCTGTTAACAGTGACAAATCTACGCAAACCCCACTGCTCTCAGTCGTTAAGTGGAGGCCGTCGGACACTGATTTGTCCGTGGTGAGAGGTACTGCCCGAAAATTGGTATTCTATGCACACTCTTGACACTGTGGATTTCGGAGTATCGAATCCCGTAACACTTACCAAAATGGAAATTCCGATGCGTCTAAGTACCATTTCGCGTTCAAATTCTGTTCATTCCTATGGTGCGACCATAATCACGTCGGAAACCTTTCTACTCGTATCATCTGAGTGCAAATGACCACTTTCATACCTTGTGTATGCCATATTACCGCCATTTGTATATGTCCATGTCGCTATACCATGGCTTTCGTCTCCTCAGTGTATATGGCAGCAAAAGAACACTCGCAGTACTGTACCGCAGCGGGCACAAGCCGAACCTGTTGCCGAAATCAAGCCGCTCGCCCACATCCAGGAGCTCAGCATGTAGCGGCTGTAGAATCACGATCCAAGCACTGAGGTAATACCGCCGCTTCGAAACATTCCGACGGCGGTTAGCGAGCTGCTTACCGAACCTCAGCTGGAACAAATTCTGCCCGGACGGGTGTAAAGGGCATCCTGCGGGCATGTTGGGTGTGTCGACACAGCAGGGCTTCGAATCGGCGTCCGCTGTGTGTTGGCTTCCACCAACGACCGGCCATCATTTCGTAGGAACCAATAGTGCGGAACAGCTGCAGTGTGGATGGGCAGGAGTTCGAGCTGACGTCCTCTCCGCTCCAGCCATCGGGGGCGTCAACGGTTACCACTGCCTCCGGGTCACCGGTCCCGGGTTTGACCCTGGGCTAGAGACTTCCGTCACCGCGGGCACGGGCCGACCCGTTCCGATCTTGTAGTCTAAGCGTTCTGTGACGGCTTAATGTTAAATTTCCAAAAATTACTACCCGAAAACAAAGAAACTGAGCGAATAGGAAAACAGGGTAAAAAGTTGGTTTTTCTTATGTCGTTAAAGAACTATAGCCTCGAGGGAAAAATTGTAAATGAGACAGTTGTTGGGTTTAAAAAAATCTGAGTAGTTTTAAGTATCGATTGCTTGCTTACGTCTAGAGAGATACCGCAAAAACCCGTTAACGTCGGTTGTATATAACTATTTAACGTTCAAGGCTCCGTACTTGCTAGTTACTGTAAGAATATGCCGCGGTAAGTCACAAAAAGAGTTGTTGAAAAATTATTTTTCGAGATATATCGATTTTTTGAAAAAAAAAGGTGATCTCGATAATTGGCCAGATCCTCTCGAAGGACGGCCATACTGTAACGTGTTTAGGCTTATTTTCTAACGGAAATAGTTGCGTTACCATGTTATTAAATATTTTGTAAGATTTTATTCTTAGTAAATATAAAAAATTACTTCGAAAGACTTTCTATTTTATTGGGCGTGTTTTTCAAGTATCTCAACTTTTGTTTTATGAAAATAACTCTTTATGTTGAGTTCTGCCACATCCACCGTCTAAGGTGACCCATTAGTGAACAGAACATGTTAAGGTAATGTAAACAGACGTAGAGTTGTACGTTTTACAGCATACTGTGTTTCTTAAGACTTAATCATCTATCAGCGCTACATATACGGACATGGCCACAAGCATATGTTGCTTTTTGACTGTAAAAGTTTTATTTCTGACAAACCTTATAATAATGTGCTACATTTTATCAACTAATATAACAGCTAGGCATGAAGTTCCAATTCAGAATGGACGCGTTTTGTATCAAAGTATTTATGGGAACTTGGTTATAGCATATTTTTTATCTTTTGAAGAAAGAAATTGCTGGCATTTTTTTTTACGAATTAAAGAAATCTACGACCTTTCGTAGCCGAGATAACTTTTTATTTATTTATTTATTTTTAATCTAGTGGACGCAATTTTTTTAAATAAATCTAGTCAACGCATTTAACATCTTAGAGCGATGAGCTTGATGGAGGTTAATACTCAATACTTATATTTTGAAGAAAAAATACTAGACATGTTTCATTGACTTTTAGTAATAGTAATTAAGCAACAAACTGAAGCGTGCAAGCATGAAGTGGGAGGAACCGATTCTCAACGGCCCGGCCTGCATTATCTTAGATATCTTGCCTTCCCAGCCACGTACAAAAATCTTAGTTTTCTTTTTAAGTTATACCAGCTCTGGAAGGTCGTAGAAAGATTTCTAAATTTATAAAAAAATCTCAGCAATTTCTTTCTGTAAAGGTTGCTTACATAAAACAAAAATTGAGATAGTTGAAGAAAACACACACAAAAAGTGCAAGTTTTTCGAAGTAATTTTTTTATTCTTGCAATGAATAAAATTGAAAAAATTGCTTAACAGTGATACGTTGTACTTACTGGAATTAAAGAAAACTTGGAAGGGAGGACCCACCAATATAACTTTCTTTTCACAAAACCTGTTTATTTACCAATATATAACCATAATTTTTATAAAATGAAAAATTTGCAAAATTCTTTTGACCTTAAACCTTAAGATGAATAAGCTTTTGCAAAAGAAATCAAAACAGCAAACAATATGGCAATGATTACAAGACGGTCGGATCTGCAGCCCGCCCGTTATCGGGTGAAACAGCGGTGTTTTCTACCGTGCTGGACGCAGTCTCTCTTATTAAATGCCTTCTACAGCACATGCAAACTACATGCAAGAGTGATTCAATTACTCAAAACAGATGATGTAACTTTTAATTTGAAAGCCGTAAGTCGAAAGATTCAGGGTTAGGATGCGCACCTGTGCTTAAAGATTAAACAGATTAGGAAATAATATGACAATGATGAGGCTTACTTCTTAGTTTCAATCGGCAACCGAGGTGCGACTGGATCCTAACCCGTCCCTTTTGACAATCTTATTTTGACTACAGCCCTGGTGACAGTTGGCTGTCAATTTTTTCTAAGTAAAACTGATTGTCAGTTATTATGACCGCTCTGAAGGAACGTCTTAAAACATTACTTGTTAACACTTATTACAAGCGAACTCACTCGGCGGGACCACAACATCCAGCTAAAATGCGCCAATAACGACCTGGTCTTTCAAACACAGCAACGCACAGCTTAGTTGTTCAGATTATAACTAATGACTGAGAAATGCAATTACAATCAAAGAATTGAACCGGTTAACATCTAAATCTGACTACAAGGTCTCTCTTTTTTTTTTTAACGGCAATCTGTGCCTTAGTACGTATGGAACCGCGTAACAGCTACGGTCGCAGGTTCGAATCCTGCCCCGGGCATGGATGTGTGTGATGTCCTTAGGTTAGTTAGGTTTAAGTAGTTCTAAGTTCTAGGGGACTGATGACCACAGCAGTTAAGTCCCATAGTGCTCAGAGCCATTTGAACCATTTTTTTGCCTTAGTACAGTAGTTCCGGCTGTATTTACGACCAGAGCTGATTCATTAGAACATTAATGATCAGGTACAAACCAGAAAGGAAAGGCAATATAATAGCGGGATAAATTTTCAAACGACAACTAATGTCTTATTGAAGTGTTGGCAGAAGTGCCAACACCGTGTTGCGAGTGGAGGCCGAAATGCACGCTTTTAAGCTCACGTAGATTGGCGTGAGGTCTGAAACAAGGTAAAGTAATTATCCTATAAAGAAAAGAACGTAGTTCTTGGAATACTTAACTTTAATCCATACGTGGTGTACATCGGTCTGACGGTACAGGCATCACAAGTTTAATATCTATTGATAACGGCGCCTTGCTAGGTCGTAGCAAATGACGTAGCTGAAGGCTATGCTAACTATCGTCTCGGCAAATGAGAGCGTAGTTGTCAGTGTAGCATCGCTAGCAAAGTCGTCTGTACAACTGGGGCGAGTGCTAGGACGTCTCTCTAGACCTGCCGTGTGGTGGCGGTCGGTCTGCAATCACTGACAGTGGCGACACGCGGGTCCGACGTATACTAACGGACCGCGGCCGATTTAAAGGCTACCACCTAGCAAGTGTGGTGTCTGGCGGTGACACCACACTTATTACAATATTACGGTCTATATTTACGACCACCGAGGGAGGTGGCGCAGTGGTTAGCACACTGGAATAGCATTCGGGAGGACGACGGTTCAATCCCGCGTCCGGCCATCCTGATTTAGGCTTTCCGTGACTTCCCTAAATCGCTCCAGGCAAGGCACGGCCGACATCCTTCCCCGTCGTTCCCTGATCCGATGAGACCGATGACCTCGCTGTCTGGTTTCCTCCCCCCAAAACAATGCAATATTTACGACTAAAGAGCCGACTGAGTAAAACTCTGAGGGTCGGGTACAAACCAGAAAATAATAATTAGAGCGGGTAGACAATGACACAAGTCGCCATGATGATTACAGAATGTTACTCCCCTTTATCAGCAAGCAGTTCCATGGATTCACGGTGCGTCGGAGCGGTTACTGAGTGGTGCCGGTGAAAGCCAGGTAGAAGAGGGTAGCCAGGCCACGAGCGGTCGTCCGACACGACTGTTGCCAACCATCCGACGGGATGCCGGCCTGCTCCTTGTAGTCGACGCTGACCCCGGTGAAGCCCTGCGGTATCGTCGCTCTGCGCAGGCCCTCCTTGCGCAGCTCGTGGTTTCGGCCGCTCGGACCTCGTGACCACCTCTTCTCGCGACGCTACCGCCAATCCCCAAACTTGGTGCCTGCCTCTCGGGCCAGCCAACCCCGTATATACACACAGATACCAACTCTTCCTCATAGATATTAGCAATGGGGCCGCAAGGGGGATAGCCGATACTACACTTGAGACAGTGGCGCCAGGCAGAATAGCCTACTAATTCAATGGGCCACCGTTCAAATAACATGGTAGCACAACTCTTTGCGAAGAAAATAACCCTAAAATCTTTAGTGTATGGCAATCTTCTGACAAGATTTAGCCAAATTTCGAGAGCACCTTTCTTTCAAGAAATAGATATAGTTCGAAAAATAATTAATTTTTTCAAATTTTTCAAACACTTTTCGAACTACCGCGGGCTGTACCTACAGGAAATAGCAAGTATGGGAAAGTGAATGTTAACGAGTTTTAGAAAACCCGATTTGTAACGCTTTTGTCGATCTATCTCGAAACCTAAGAAAGCTATTGGCACTTATAAAAAAGCAACCGACAGAAATTTTTAAGCCCCAGAACTTCCTCCTGTAACATTTTTCTATCGAAACTATATTTTTTTAAGAAAAAAAGAGTTTTTTATAACTTTGTGGAATTTTTTGCCATGTTCACCACCTTTGACTAAATTTCACGCCCCTGTTTATTGTTTTTAGGTAATAATCTATGCAGTCACTTCTCCATAATGCTTGAAATGGAAGTTATGAGAGCAGAAGCATGCTCCTGACGCTACACAGCTGGCGAAGTTTCCGCCATGTCGTATTGAAGGACGCGCTGGCACCAGAACTTCTTCACCTGCCGTCCCAACACACAGTAGGTCGCTAACCCGCTGCCGTCCGCTTCCTGTAGACACTGTACCCACGCCTGTCCAACCGAGAATTCAAAAAACTATTTATCATCAACGGCTATCTTCATTTTCTGTACCAACACATCACCCCCACCAAATAACCACTTGCTCTACCAAATCCATACCTCTACGGCATTATAGAATTTAAAGGCTGTCTCTTTCCTTATTTTCTTCAGGCGCATTCTCTGAAATTCTATCTAATATGTGTGAGTTCGTTTGCAGGTTCTTTGCAGGATCATTATCATGAGCATAATAGGTATCACAGTCCAGATAGTTGAATACATGGACTCGTTGCAATATGTTATTGGCGGTTATTATCTTAGAACTAAGATATACTTTTCCACAAGGGGAATTACGTTTCGTTTCCTTTGTGGATATGGATAAATTATATCGTTTTACCATTACATCTAAGGACCATACAGCTCGTTGTTGGGTGTGTTCTATATATGTCTGTGTAGCAGAAAACAGGTACGAGGTAAATAGGAATCTTCTATTTTATTTTGCTGTTTATAGGCAGTGTCATTTATATACAGGTTGCCCCATCTAACTCTGTTGCCTCGTATATTTCCGAAACAAAACAAAATCTGAAAAACGCAGTTGGCCAGGGATGCACCTATGTCAGAGGCTCACACAGTGGGCGGAAAGGCACAATCCACAAATGTAACCAAACATCACTTTAAACACAAAGCTACGTTTTATTTAGTTGCACATGTATGTATTTTGTACGGAAATGGTAAAAATAGTGATGGGAGGCTTGTTTCCACTGTTCTAAACCTCATATGTTCTGAAATACGTAGAGTTTAGAGAATGGAAACGGCACCTCAGTTTCTGCCCAATGCGCATAGCAGGGCTGCCTACAGCAGCCCTTAGTGTTGTGCAGGCAACCCGCTTAACGCACAACATGTGCCACCGTTTCCATTATTTATACGCTAAGTATTCAAATAGTTCAAATGGCTCTGAGCACTATGGGACTTAACATCTGTGGTCATCAGTCCCCTAGAACTTAGAACTACTTAAACCTAACTAACCTAAAGACGTCACACACATCCATGCCCGAGGCAGGATTCGAACCTGCGACCGTAGCAGTCGCGCGGTTCCGGACTGAGTGCCTAGAACCGCTAGACCACCGCGGCCGGCATACGCTAAGTATTCCAGATGGCATAAGGTCTAGAGCACTGCAACCAAGCCTGCATCACTAATTGTACCTCTAGTTTTCATTTTTATAGAACAAATTATACGTCTAGCGTTTAAAGAAACTTTGTGTTGGAAGTGGTGTTTGTTTTCTTATAGGGGCTGTGCATTCCTGTGTGAGCACTTAACATGGAGGCACACCTGGACATTTGCATTTTTCGCATTTTGTTTAATTTCGGAATTATATGAGGTGGTACAGTTACATGGGACAGACTATATATATTAAACAGTATGGGCGATTAGGATACCCTTGTTTATCGAACAGCCGGAAATATAAATATAGAGAGCAGAAAGATGTATTTGGTCGCAAAGGAAGACAGAAATAAAAAGATTACAAACATCTGAAATGCCATATCATAGGAAACTGCTCAAGGTCAGATAGATTGATCGCCGAGGAATGAAAACGTTAAGATCAATGAATTAAAAAAAATGTCTGGCCGGCCGGAGTGGCCGAGCGGTTCTAGGCGCTTCAGTCTGGAACCGCGTGACCGCTACGGTCGCAGGTTCGAATCCTGCCTCGGGCATGGATGTGTGTGATGTCCTTAGGTTAGTTAGGTTTAAGTAGTTCTGAGTTCTAAAGGACTGATGACCTCAGATGTTGAGTCCCATAGTGCTCAGAGCCATTTGAAATAAAATGTCTAATGAAGTATAATATCATGAATCGAAGAAATAGAATGGTTGGGCACCTACTGTAACGTAGCACATTATTACGAGTTGTAACCTTGCATTGGAAGCGTAGAAGCGTAACTTGACGCGGAGACTGGAGGAGAGGAGATTTTGGTTCTCATGCTCACACAGCAGACGTTGGCTTCTGGGCCGCGCGAGCCGTGTACTTGCTTAACGGTGCATACGATACGTTATGCATACTCTCTATCAATATGAAGAAGTACTATTAAATATTAATCGATCTGTTTCATACCTAGTGTATCAAATTCTAGCGATAGCAAAACCAACGTGTTAAAATTTTAAATCAATAATCCATACTTCCGGAAGTGCAATATTTTACGTAAAACACACAATAAACAGGCTGTAACTGTAAATCTCAGTTAAGGACTGTAATGTATTTGTTATATAATGCCAACTGAAACTACAGCTAAGAGGATAAGTTCATGTAATCTAATTTTCTGAAATTTTCTTTAGTTTCATTACCATAGATTTTTTGTCGTAATTGAAAATACATTGGAAAATTATTATTTCATTGTGTTTTGGTTGCGTGAGGGTTTTGGAGAAACTGTGAGAGTGAATGGAGGACGTATATAAAGTAAGAATCTGATTTTTTTATTAAAACTATGTAAATGTAAGAGTGAGAAAGCTGTTGGGTAATAGGGGAATTTGTGACAAATGTTCAAGTAAGACTGATTTCGTAAAAGACAGCCAGAAGAGGCCTTCAGTATTAAATTTATTGGTAATTTGTTTTGTGGGAAGGAATCGTATTTTGTTTTCAATAAATTTTATCTAGTTTCGGAATTACGAGATTCATAGTCTAAATTACCTCTGGTAATCTGATTGGCTTCTTAACGTATTAGCCAATAGGAATTCAGCATTTCCCGCGTGTTTGATAGTGCTTGATGGCTCAGATCTATAAGTCGATATAGAAGATTAGGAGTCGTCTTCTGGTAAACACCTATGTTAAACCATGCTGATCAAATTGAAGAAATTCGAAAGTTTGAGCTTTGTGAGAGAACATTTCACGCCGTACATTAACTCCACGTGGCGTGTTTCGAGCGGGTTTCGAGACATTATGGCGAGGACTCCTGTACAAGAGGACTACTGAAGAACTGAATGTGTTAACTCGCAAGTAGTTGTGGGTCAGTGACTGTTTAGGACGTTTAAAATATCGGGTCGGACTAAATAGCTTCTTGCTGCTTTTGGATATGAACTTGTTACAGAAATAATCTGTAATATTGCATAATTAATGTGGGGATATTAAATAGGGACTTGATAGCCATTTTCTGTGTTTTAAAGTTAATAAACAAGCTTACAGGAAATTTTAGACATTTTTCAAATTAGTCATGCAAGAATCCCGAACGCTCGATAGCGTAACTAACTTTCAACTGCTGCCCCTGTACCGGAGTTAGGTGGCCATTGCATGGTTGGTATTTAGCTGACTTTTCGTCAACGCTGCTTTTATCGGCTAAACCAGTATCTACCACCGCAGAGTTAAGGGGCAGACAACCTGAAACATATCCAGGTAGGTGGACAGATTGTTTAAGGGATAGTGAGAGAGAAATCCGCCACGCTGCACTGATACGACATGACTCGTTGCCAATAACTACAGTATGTTCTAAAATCGTATTCCATACATTGCATATGCACCGAAACAGGGCAAACATGTTCGGGAAACATGGGCTCTGAATTGTGTACCTTAAGAACTACGACCACGCTTTCGTCTTCGCTACTGTGAAACACTTCCTTTCTACTGTTACCTCTTTGATTTCCCTATTTTGGGGGTGATAGCAGAGACCAAAACTAGGAAAATACATGTTTTACAGCAGCAAAGATGGAACAGTGCTCATAGCTATTAAGATAAGCATTGTAGGTCCATACTACCACCTACCAAAGCATTGAATACATTTTTAAGATCTTATATTGCTGAAGTGGTAAGAAAGCAAATACTTGTTGAGGTGGGTGTAGATAGTGAAGAGAATACAGAAGCCGGCCGAAGTGGCCGTGCGGCTAAAGGCGCTGCAGTCTGGAACCGCAAGACCGCTACGGTCGCAGGTTCGAATCCTGCCTCGGGCATGGATGTTTGTGATGTCCTTAGGTTAGTTAGGTTTAACTAGTTCTAAGTTCTAGGGGACTAATGACCTCAGCAGTTGAGTCCCATAGTGCTCAGAGCCATTTGAACCATTTTGAATACAGAAGAAAGATCAACAGTGCTGAGCGTGTTGATTGGGATGCTTAACGATTTCATTAATTGCTTTATTTATTCCGTCATTTGCTTGGGTTCGGTAGTCCACTTCGTTCTCCATTTAATTAGTTGTATAAAACTGGTGTACAGTGTGTACACCTTCCTGGCCATGTGGTGCGTCTTTCCACAGTCTTTGTTTTCGTCGTAATTTGTCGTTGTGTCGTGTTTCAGAGTACCGAGGTTGTTGAAAGCGTTACGACGAGGCTGTACATTGTTGTTAAACCCTGTAAAAGACAGACCAGCGATGATGTAGGATGCAGCAGCTATGGTGAAATCAAGTTGATAACTGGCAAGTGGGACGAGTACACGGTACGAACTGGTTAACGAGATTTTGCGCTCTCAGCGCTCTACAGAGGTAGTTGTCGGCTTGGTTTGGCTCGCAAACCCAGCAGTTCGCTTACGAAAATGGATGCTCATAAAATACCTATGTTGGCTCTACTAAAACGCATTCCCTCCCTTGCCCCTATAGTAATCATGTTTTGTCTGTAGTTTACATAAACAAAAACTTCGCATATCTGATGTTACGTAAATTTAAGTGTGCATTCCATCAGAAAAGTTTGATTGATTTAGTTAAACTTTATATATATATATATATACACTCCTGGAAACAGAAAAAAGAACACATTGACACCGGTGTGTCAGACCCGCCATACTTGCTCCGGAAACTGCGAGAGGGCTGTACAAGCAATGATCACACGCACGGCACAGCGGACACACCAGGAACCGCGGTGTTGGCCGTCGAATGGCGCTAGCTGCGCAGCATTTGTGCACCGCCGCCGTCAGTGTCAGCCAGTTTGCCGTGGCATACGGAGCTCCATCGCAGTCTTTAACACTGGTAGCATGCCGCGACAGCGTGGACGTGAACCGTATGTGCAGTTGACGGACTTTGAGCGAGGGCGTATAGTGGGCATGCGGGAGGCCGGGTGGACGTACCGCCGAATTGCTCAACACGTGGGGCGTGAGGTCTCCACAGTACATCGATGTTGTCGCCAGTGGTCGGCGGAAGGTGCACGTGCCCGTCGACCTGGGACCGGACCGCAGCGACGCACGGATGCACGCCAAGACCGTAGGATCCTACGCAGTGCCGTAGGGGACCGCACCGCCACTTCCCAGCAAATTAGGGACACTGTTGCTCCTGGGGTATCGGCGAGGACCATTCGCAACCGTCTCCATGAAGCTGGGCTACGGTCCCGCACACCGTTAGGCCGTCTTCCGCTCACGCCCCAACATCGTGCAGCCCGCCTCCAGTGGTGTCGCGACAGGCGTGAATGGAGGGACGAATGGAGACGTGTCGTCTTCAGCGATGAGAGTCGCTTCTGCCTTGGTGCCAATGATGGTCCTATGCGTGTTTGGCGCCGTGCAGGTGAGCGCCACAATCAGGACTGCATACGACCGAGGCACACAGGGCCAACACCCGGCATCATGGTGTGGGGAGCGATCTCCTACACTGGCCGTACACCATTGGTGATCGTCGAGGGGACACTGAATAGTGCACGGTACATCCAAACCGTCATCGAACCCATCGTTCTACCATTCCTAGACCGGCAAGGGAACTTGCTGTTCCAACAGGACAATGCACGTCCGCATGTATCCCGTGCCACCCAACGTGCCCTAGAAGGTGTAAGTCAACTACCCTGGCCAGCAAGATCTCCGGATCTGTCCCCCATTGAGCATGTTTGGGACTGGATGAAGCGTCGTCTCACGCGGTCTGCACGTCCAGCACGAACGCTGGTCCAACTGAGGCGCCAGGTGGAAATGGCATGGCAAGCCGCTCCACAGGACTACATCCAGCATCTCTACGATCGTCTCCATGGGAGAATAGCAGCCTGCATTGCTGCGAAAGATGGATATACACTGTACTAGTGCCGACATTGTGCATGCTCTGTTGCCTGTGTCTATGTGCCTGTGGTTCTGTCAGTGTGATCATGTGATGTATCTGACCCCAGGAATGTGTCAATATTCTCCTTCCTGGGACAACGAATTCACGGTGTTCTTATTTCAATTTCCAGGAGTGTATATATTTCTCGTGTCACAGTGTTAGTTGCCATACTCCTCCGAAACGGCTCGATCAATTCGATAGGTCTGAGAATCCGTCGTAATCTATTTTTCATACCCCTAAGTGATAAGGATGGTCCACCCCAAAAACTTTTTTCTTATTTATTGGACAGAACTTTTTATTTTTATTTTTCTATGATGTCGCATTAAAAAATACAAACAACCCTAAATTTTCACCCTTCTACTACCAACCCCGATTTTTAACAGCGATTTTAGTAATTTAATAATTTTCAACCCCTGTCGATAAATGATCAGTTATCACTTGATCAGTTATCCCCGCCAGGTGTCTACCAGTGATAGTCTTTCACTATTCGATAAATAGATAATTGAAGAAAACGTACCAAACGCAACGAATCGAATATCCCTCTTTGAATCGACGTAACTAGACCGAGAAGTTTAACTAGGCAGCACGTGTCATTCGCCAAACCGACATTTAGGCCTAGCGCTCACGCATCAGTTTTTATTGTACGGAAGTATATCGTACGATCAAATTCTTTTAGTGGAACAAATAAGTTCCTATGCACTCCTTCGTTCATCTAAAAGCATTTAACCGTACAATATTTTTACCTACGATAATAATCGATGCGTGTGCGCTTGGCCTTATTCTTAATCCTGGCGAACACGTTTCAACACGAAATTGCAGCTATGTTTGTATGCTCATGGACGAGCCGTGTATCGGCTGCAATTGTTAAATCCGCGCGATCTACAGTAGAAATGCTAGAATTAATAGTGGCGGGACTTCCCCTAACCCTTTTCTCACTCCCTACACAATTTTCGGCCATTATTATTGTTTGTGTCACGAGCTCTCGCCAACAACGGCTATTGTGTTACACGTACACATTGTGTTACACATATACATTATTCTTATAGACTAGAGATAATTTATATGCAAAACAACGTTTGCCGGGTCAGCTATAACATTTAAAGATTTTCAGAAGTGGAACGAAGTCCGCCGGGTATATATATATATATATATATATATATATATATATATATATATATATATATATATATGAAGTAAATCGGTCAAGTACTTTTCGAGATGTTTCGTAATGATATTGCGTATATAAAAAAATATGTACCCTATATCTGCCCAAATGTTCATTAGAGGATCATTTAGAAACATGAAGTAAATAGGCTAAGAGATTTTTGGTAATAACCTCTCTTGTTTATGTATTACGTATGTATGTGTTTCAAGTCAGATTACGAAATCTATTGTACACAATTGTCTTCCTTTTCTCTTTAAAGTAAAGTTTGCAAAATTTCATCAAGATCGGAACAAAACCGTAGATTTGCGCGAATTACAAATAAAAAAAGACAAACAAACGGACACTCTTCTCTATAAACAGCGTGTTCGGAAAGTCCCGTGACAGACTTTCAGGATTAGCAGAGGGAAGTGAGTGCCTAGTATTTTGAATAGAAAACGATGTCCGTAAATGTACCATTTTCTTTCTACGATGGTTTTAGTTCAGATATTTAGCTCATCCACTTCTGCTTGAGAAATTGAGTTATGAGTGACGCAGTACAATTACAACGTAATAGTTCAAAAGGAAACATAATGAAACTTCCATTTATCACTTAATAACATTTTTTTGTATTAACTCTTAAATATTATGTGTTTATATTATTCCAAAACAAAAACGAGGACAGCATAGTGTACTTACAGAACGTATGGTTAAGTGCTGTGGTCCCGGCGGAGGTTCGAGTCCTCCCTCGGGCATGGGTGTGTGTGTTTGTCCTTAGGATAATTTAGGTTAAGTAGTGTGTAAGCTTAGAGACTGATGACCTTAGCAGTTAAGTCCCATAAGATTTCACGCACATTTGAACATTTGTTAAGGGCTGATACAAACAAATGTGTTTAAGTTATAAACGGATGATTCATTATGTTTCCTTTCGAATTCTTAACTAATAATTGTAAGGCGTCACACATAATACAATTCCTCAAGGAGAAGTGGATGAGTTAAACATCTTAACTGAAAGCATAGGCGTAGGTTACTATTGAAAGTGTTATGTACTAACTCTCTCTACAAGTCCTAGAAGTTTCTAACTGGAATTTCCGAGCACCCTGTATACAGATAGAGCTTTTGAAGGTGTTAGTCGCCGACATTTACGTGTAAGTAATCCTACAAAAACGACACTTATTTGATTACTCATGAATGTGCCGTTGCCTTAAAACGTTGTATTTTGATAACACACGAAAATAGCTAATTACGAAAATTTTTCAACCACAGATATGACGTTTCCCATCATTTTAATACAGTAAAGTGTACCAATAACGACCCTTTTTCGAGAGCCGAAAATTTCTCAACCACCAATATGACATTTTCTGTCGTTTTGTTACAGCAAATGGTACGAATAACGACGCTTTCTTGAGAGATTTAACGTGCTAATGCTTAAAAACAGCGTATATCCATCAGGGTGTAAGTTATAACATAAAACGCATGAATTACGGAATTCAGCTGAACCGATAAAGGCAGTGTGCCACCTCGCAAGTTCTACTTGCGACGTGAAGGGTGTTTTGCTTCTTATTGGTTCGACTTTATGTGGTAAGTTGCCGAAAGATAACTGAACTTATTACGTGGATTACGTGACGAAATGAGTCCTCAATGTGAAACAGCAGTGAGTGACGCCACAGAACTCCCAAAGCACCATATCAACGGTAGATAATTCGTTCCGTGTGACGACGGCTTTACTGGGGGACGCCAATGAGGGAGTGCTGGGCAACCGGTGAGTAGAGGGTGCTTAGGTCAGCCGGAAGGGACGGTGCCCGTCTCGTGGAGCCGTAAGGTGTGCGCCGGCGTGGCGGGAGCCTTGGCGGGGAGTGTTCGTCGGCTGACGTGGCTTGTGACGTCACTGGGAGCGCCGCCCCGCAGCCCACGTGGCCCCATTGATCCCGGAGTGTGACGTCACGGTGCGTGCCGTCGCGGCGCGCAGCGGAGCTAAATTTGGCAGAGGGGCGCGCCGAGAGTGTCCAGACGCCCGGCACCCATTCTCGCAGATTTGTCTGCCGCCCCGTACGGCGTCGGCGTCAGCGGAAACAGCGTTCCGCGCCGGACACCCCTGGGGAGCGGGCGAGCGTGCGTGGCGTATCGCTCCCAGCTGATCCACACGGCGGACGCCGGCTCGAGAGCGCTGAGTCCCTCACACACTCTTTCCTGTCCTTCTACGCTGTACGTTCCTCAAACGTATGAAGACATACTCATACACATCTCGCCAATAATATTAATTCTTTTAAAAGTGGCATCTGAAACAAATTGTTTCAAAACAGAATATGTCTATCATCTTCTCAATCTGTCTCCAGTTAGGAAATATGTGTTAAATTCCACCCAAATCCACAGTACTTGCAGTACTTAAGGACCGAGGCCTTAGCGTTTTGTATTGGTCTGTATTTCGAAGACTCGTTGGAAGATCTCCACGCTACTCTATCCTGTGCAAACCTCTTCAACTCGAAATAATTACTGCAACCAACATACGTTTGAACTTGCTGATTGTGTTCATCCCTTGGTCTCTCATAACAGTTATTACCACACATACGTTGCTCCATTACCAAAGTAACGATTCCTTGATGCCTCAGAATGTGTCCTATGAATAGATTTCTAATTTGTTTCTTTTCCAATTCGAATTCGTTTCAGTAGGCTTCCATTAGTAGCTCCTTCTACCCATTTCAGCTTCAGCACTCTTCTGTAGCATCATATTTCAAAATCATCTATTGTCTCCTTATCTGATACCGGCCGGTGTGGCCGAGCGGTTCTAGGCGCTTCAGTCCGGAACCACGCAGCTGCTACAGTCGCAGGTTCGAATCCTACCTCGGGCGTGGATGTGTATGATGTCCTTAGGTTAGTTAGGTTTAAGTAGTTCTAAGTCTAGGGGACTGATGTAAATGTCGTGTGACGGGTAGACCGTTCGCCAGGTAGAAGTCTTTCGATTTGACGCCACTTCGGCGACTGGCGCGTCGATGGGCATGAAATGATGATGACAACACAACACCCAGTCCCTGAGCGGAGAAAATATCCGACTCAGCCGGGAATCGAACCGGGTCCCTTAGGATTGACATTCTGTCGCGCTGACCTCTGCGCTACCGGGGGCGGACTAGGGGACTGATGACCTCAGATGTTAAGTCTCATAGTGCTTAAAGCCATTTGAGCCATTTTGAACCTTACCTGATCTGATTACTGTCCACATTTCACCCGTGTAGAAGGTTACACTCCAGACAGATGTCTTCAGGGGAAAGAAGCGTTCGATGTTAACAAACTCCTCTTTTTGAGAAATAGTTTTCTTGCTATAGCCACTGCCCACATTTTATACTCCCTACTTCCCTTAGAATCAATTATTTTATACCCATATTCCAATCCTCACTTTCTATTTTTAGTATTTCATTTCAGAATTTAAATTCTCAGCATCACGTTATTCAGTTAGACTAAATCCGATTACCTTTGTTTTTGTTTGCTGATGTTAATCTTAATAACCTGCTTTTCCAAGTACTTTATTGTGTCTGACAGAATTACGATTTCGTGGAAAAACTTCAATGTTTTTATTTCTTTGTTGGGACAACTGAATAACTGAAAATGTTACTTTTTTGCTTTGCTTAGGAAGATAGAATTGTGTCTCTTATATTTCCTACGAAGCGTGTCTTGTATTCTCGGTAGAGTGCATCTTCCTCTGTTGTCAGGTTTCCGGGGATGGTACTGGCCGAAGCAGTTAGAAGGTGTTTGAAAATGGAATAATTTTAAATGCAATAAGACCGATAACATGATTAAACTGTGTCGTTTAAAGAATAGTAAACCACGATATTGAAAAACTTTGGTATAGATCGTCTTTGTTAATTTTCGTAATATTCCAGACCAGTCAAATGAAAGCAAGACAAATGGAAGAAAAATAAGTAAACTGTTTATTATTTCAAAAGTAATCGCCATAGCTGTTGGTGCAAATATCCCACGTGGAGACAAGACGATCAGTGCCTTGGTGGAAAAAAATGTTTGTGATTGCTTACAGAAGCATGGTTGTATCCAGACGTACACTTATTCATCCGAAGCAAATCGACGGCCACGAATCTGTTTCTTCAGGATACCAAAAATATGGAAATCACATGGGGGGAGAACGGTACTGCATGGAGGATGTGTAAGGGCTTCCCTGCGAAACTTATACAGCGTGGTCGAAACAACCTTGGCAACAAGTAGGCGGGCGTTATCCTGCAACAGAATGGTACAGTCCGCCAGCTCGATGGTGATTGACTGTGTGGAACAATGCCCCACAGTTAACGCACAGCGGCAAGTGGACACTTTGCAAAAACTGAGGCGCGTCCTCATGTTTAAACGCCCTTGAATGTTGATGGACGTCATCATCCTGTTGCAAAGATACTTCCCGGCCACATGTAACCAAGGTTGTTTCGACTACGCTGGTAAGCCCTTATGTATCTTCAATACAGCCGCGATTTCTCGACATGGGATTTCCGTGAAGAAAGACTTTGGTGGTCGTCGATTTGTTTCTGGCGGAGAGAAGCTCGCCTGGGTAGAATCATTGTTCTGTAGGCGATCGGTAACATTTTACCATGAAGGCATTGGCCGACTTGTATCAGTGGGATGAATTTATTAATAGTTACGGCGATTAATTTCGAAAAAATTACTATCATTTCTTCCATGTATCTCTTTTTCATTTGACAGTGCCTAAGGAGTGAAATTCAAATCGTGATTGGTCTGATTTGAGCTATAATTTGCAGTAAAAGTGAATTACACCTAGCTGCTGACAACAGTTACTTAGTCAACCGGTGGTAATTTCCTCTGAGACACATAGTGTTGCCGATCTGCTACTAGTTCACTTCCTTATACGTCTGTGGCTTGAAGCGCTTTGATTTGAGTTCTGATCAAACCTGGTAAATATTACCTGATAGTTCTATGAACAAGGAACTTTTCGAGTCGCGCGGGATTCGCCGAGCGGTCGAAGGCGCTGCAGTCATGGACTGTGCGGCTGGTCCCGGCGGAGGTTCGAGACCTCCCTCGGGCATGAGTGTGTGTGTTTGTCCTTAGGATAATTTAGGTTAAGTAGTGTGTAAGCTTAGGGACTGATGACCTTAGCAGTTAAGTCCCATAAGATTTCACACACATTTGAACATTTTGAACTTCCCGATTTTTCAGCGGAGGCAATACAATTCTTTACTACTATGCTCAATGAGCATTTGTAAGTTGTGTGTACAATTGTGTTGACTGATATGAAATCGAGTATATCTTCCACCCAGGTTAAGTGCTCTGAGATGCACTAGGACACGATTTCCGTCCTCTTGTTTAATTAAAAACATATTAATATTGCTTTTGTTTATTTTAATTTATTTTTATTATCCTTAATATAATCTGTTTCTTTTTCTGTAAATCTGATCGATATTGGTTCACTTACACTAGTCTTACAGGCAGAAATTATTCAAAAGGTGTTTTGGGACAGGAGGTGGGCTATACAATTGTTTCCCAATGGAAGACTCGCAAAACTGCTAGTACATAATTGATGCCCAGCCTTGGTTTCTCTTCATAGCAACCTATCCTACATAAAAAACTGTGACTTCGTAAAATGCCGCAGTATTCTCTGCTGTAGTAAAGGCTGTTTGACATTTATAAAAATAATGACACAGAGGTAAAAAAAAATTAGGAAAAGAATAGAATAAGGAATCTGGTGAACACTAAATATATTCAAATAATGATCACAAGCAATTAGGGCTTATTTATAAACAGTATAACTTACATAAGTAATTTTCTGTCTGTATGGTGCGATCACATTTCACCCAGTCCTGTGCTAACTTCTTGGTTCACGTTTTTGTCACAAATTACAGTCATTACTTTTCTCCTTCCTTCGAGACAATTATTGCACCGTTCAACACCTTCATAACAATAACTTGCCTCTTTACAGTATCGAACATAAATTACTTGAATTTTATTCAAATGGTTCAAATGGCTCTGAGCACTATGGGACTCAACTGCTGAGGTCATTAGTCCCCTAGAACTTAGAACTAGTTAAACCTAACTAACCTAAGGACATCACAAACATCCATGCCCGAGGCAGGATTCGAACCTGCGACCGTAGCGGTCCTGCGGTTCCAGACTGCAGCGCCTTTAACCGCACGGCCACTACGGCCGGCTGAATTTTATTAATCAATAACTGTTGTCAGCACGCTGGCAAGACTGCTCACTTTTATGGCTTAAAGACGACCTTCTTTACGCTTTCTCATTACAAGAAGAAGTACGACAAGATCCACAAAGGTTTTTTACCGTCATATTTTTTATTTAGGTTGAAGAGGAACTCTCAGTTCAGCTTCTGTTAAAATGTTTCTTTGACTGCGCAATCGATGTATTAGCGTTCGTGCTAGGTGCGCATCTTTACAGTTACGTAAACTATGTAAAACAAATGTCTTTCAAAGAATAGGTCTCATCTCGTAAGTTGATCAATTAATACACAGCTAGGTTAATGCCTTTCCAAGAGTACTCACAGCTTTCATACGACGGAAAGCCCAATAATATTACAATGCGTGGCTGGTTATGGGTGTTTTGGAAAAAAATGATTCCTTAAACTCCAAAAGTAACTTTCCCATTCCCTACTGATGCTTCACTTATCCTTGTAATGCCGTTTCAATGGCGTTCGGCGATTGTCTGTGGTTGACACCGTTCTTCTTCCTCCAGGATAACCAAATTAGCGATTAAAATTGTTTATAAAAACAGGTACTTTCTTTTCATCCTTAGTATTTTGCACGAGTACGATACCTCTTTTAACTAAGCAACCCACCTAATCTAGAACTTCATTCTCTTCTAACGGGCAGCGCGGGGTAGCCGCGCGTTCTAAGGCGCCTTGTCACGGTCTGTGCGACTCCCTCCGTCGGAGGTTCGTGTCTTCCCTCGAGCGTGGGTGTTGGTGTGTTGTCCATGGCGTAAGTTAGTTTATTTTAGATTAAGTAGTGTGTAGGCTCTGGGACCGATGACCTCAGCAGTTTGGTCCCATAAGACCTTACCACTTACCACAAATTTCCAAATTTTTCTTCTAACGGTTCCACCACTTACAAAATTCCTACCGGGAAGCTAGATTCAACACTGACCCAAAGTGATATCCCAGTATCTCTCTAGGTCTTAGTGTGATCGTTTGCAGTTTAATCAGTTGGTATTTTCGCGTCAGTCACATCGCTACACTGCCAATGGCTTCACCTAACTGAAAGATTTTTCATCAAGTTCCATCCTGCGCTGCGTTATGGCACAATGCTGATATAAGAAATCTAATCCCAGTCATGTCGTAGCCGTCACTCAAGTGTGGCACAACCGCTATAAATTGTTTAAATAGAACGGTATCCAGACAAAAGCACTCCACTCAGTCTGTACTGTAGTGGGTCCAGCTAATAAAGTTTCATCAGATCACTAATGGCGACTGACATATGCGCCCCTCTATCCTGTAATATCTTGCAACCATTTTTCCTACTATTCCTCTTATCGCACAGTCCACCTATTCATACAATTTCGTAGCATCCAGTCTTACTAGGAATAACCATAGGTGGACCTGGGGTTCCCCTTGGCATTTAACAAAATTTTCTTCTCTAGTCCTCTGCTTCTTAAAGCTATCATTTCCTCTTACTTTATTCGCGTCACCCTGAGACTGGCGACACTGGCTCCTCGCATGCCCCGTTCGTTCACACCTGAAACATTTTATATTAGATGCAGACACTGTCCGTTTACCCTGCATTCTAATCGACAAATCGATCTCCTGTTCCACAGTTTCCGTATTTCTCTTAGTTATTATCCCTAATCGTTCCCTATAGTGTCTGGTCTGGCACTACTTAGTTTTGTATATCTCTCACTTAATCCTTCTTTAAATTCTTCGAATGTTGTGGCTTCCTGAAGAGCTACTCTATATCCTACATAAGTTTTCGCTTCCCCTATTAGTCCCAGTTTTGCAACTCCCAATAATTCCTTATTAGACCATCCTTCCATTCCAATCAGATTTCCAAGGTCTCCCACAAAAACCTACACATCCTTAGTTGCCTTACCAGAAATACAGCCGTTAAATTCGAGACTGACAAATCTATACCATGTCGCGACGATTGCGATTCCACCAACCTACGCAGTTCTGTATTATCCTCTGTTAATTGTGGTACCTTTTCTAACAATATGCTTACTGCTTCTGCTTCTGACACACCTTCCGTCTCTGGTTCTGTTGAGGCTTTGTTCTTGACAACACTCATATTGAGAACTGACATTCACAAGACAAGAAAACACAATGTATTTACTTAATGCTTACGTCTAATCATAAGCCATCTTGATTTCCGGCATTGCCTAGTCACATGCCCATAACGATTACATGCATCATATTTTATGGGAACAAATTCTGTACGTGGTGAGTTACACTGTGCACAGCTAACAGGCACTGATCAGTCGTGACTTCGATTACCTCTAACACTAGGCAAATCCACTGGTTCTCTACTCACAATAAAATATACCTTACTAAATGAACATCCATCAAACCTTTTCTCGATGACCAAAATACAATCAAAATTTTTTTGGACTCACTGTACCGTAGGCTGTGGATTCAGATGTTGCACTAAGAAGGCGATGCCAATGATTTGACACAAGTGTTAGATTACCCATGGATTGTCACTCATGGAGAATGAAACGAGATGCAGACCACAACTGCGTGGGTTGGTAAAATTGCAATCATCACAGCAGGATGTAGATTTGACACTTGCATGTTTAATTTCACCTTTCTCTAATAAAGCAACCGATAATGTGAAACCTTTGTGGGAGCCATTGGAAATCTGGCTCAGGTGGAAGTTTGGTCTGATAAAGAATTATTGAGTGTTGCAAAACAGGGACTGACAGGGGAAGCTGAAGCTTATGTAAGGTATACAGAAGTTCTTAAGGAAGCCACAACAAAGAATTCTTTTTCCTGCCCTCAACCGCAGTAAATCAGGAACCGAAAATCGGAACAGTTTGGTGGAGGTACCCAGTATCATGTGAAACAATAAGCGTCCAGCATTACTGACAGTGTATAGAGCGGGGCCGAGCATGATGTCAATCAAATGGCACTGACAGCGATGACCATGATGACAGCGTGGCAGCGCAGCTGACGATACAGCAGAAGTGACCGTGACCTCCCTCCAGCACGCAGCTGGGTCTCTGCTCTGGCGGCGGCGGCTGCTGTGACTCACGGCAGCCTGCCCATGCTGTGCCTGAACGGTGGAACCCATTCTGCATTCCAGTACGTCGCTCCGGGTGTCACAAGCTTGTGGTGTAGGCTGTGATACTGTCGCGAGAATATTTTAGTACACGAATGGCTGAGTATTTATACTCTCCAGACTGTTTACATTTAGATCTTACGGCACTTCCTCTAAGCCGCGTGGGGTTAGCCGAGCGGTCTGGGCGCTGCAGTCATGGACCGTGTGGCTGGTCCCGGCGGAGGTTCGAGTCCTCCCTCGGGCATGGGTGTGTGTGTGTGTTTGTCCTTAGGATAATTTACGTTAAGTAGTGTGTAAGTTTAGGAACTGATGACCTTAGCAGTTAAGTATCATAATATTTCACACATTTGAACATTTTGAACTTACTCTAAACACTTCCGTGTTGGTAAATGAGGAAAGTCTTTTGTCCTTCCGCTAGAATATTGCAGCGTTGGCTGTTGCTTTACCGAACCCAGTTGGCTCTGCTTTGCAAAGCCTGTCGGCTCTGTTTTGCTATGCAACACATAACACTCTTGCTTGCGGCTTGCTCTGTTGCAACTCATTTCCACTCTGGCATACTTTTTGACTGAATATGTTCGATACACTACATTGCTGTCCAACTGAGTTCACAGAATAAAATTTGCAAAGACCTTGTTCCCTGGTGTCGACATGTCCTCAGTTTTCTATCCTTCCCAGCTGCAGCGTTACAAATTCATCCACTGGCCACTAAAGTTTACAACTTTGCATTTTCCATCAATATCTGTATGAATATCTGTTTGTGACCGATTTTCATAACTCCTTTGTGGCACATCGTTTTTTGTTCAAAAATGGTTCAAATGGTTCTAAGCACTATGGGACTTAACATCTGAGGGCATCATTCCCCTAGACTTCGAACTACTTAAACCTAACTAATCTAAGGACATCACACACATCCACTCCCGAGGCAGGATTCGAACCTGTAACTGTAGCAGCAGCGCGGTTCCGGACTGATACGCCTAGAACCGCTGGGCCACAGCGGCCTGCCTTTTTTGTCTGAGAAAGTATAATTTATGATAATTTTAGCACTTATTCATTAATAAATCGTGCGCTACAAACATCAAACATAAATTTAGTTATACTAAAATTTTCAACAAGTTTGGAGTTGCACTACTCTGGATATAGCATTGTCTGGCTATGAAATTGCTGGCATCTGCTTGGAGAAGGGCACTGTTTCTGCTCCTGATTCGTTTCAGGCGTCAAGTCATTGATCTACGATTCCTCAACAACACACTGGCATACAGAATAAGTTAGACTGTTTTCAAAACAATTAATCTTTCGTAAGTAATCGTTTCTCGTGTTTGCTTTTCATCAACATTCAACAAATACGACGCAAAGTATGTGCAAGGTTTTTAATATGTCGTTACGTGTCTTCTTATGGCTTCAGCTGTGCCTCACACCGCCGGCCGGAGTGGCCGTGCGGTTCTAGGCGCTACCGTCTGGAGCCGAGCGACCGCTACGGTCGCAGGTTCGAATCCTACCTCGGGCATGGATGTGTGTCATGTCCTTAGGTTAGTTAGGTCTAATTAGTTCTAAGTTCTAGGCGACTGATGACCTCAGAAGTTAAGCCGCATAGTGCTAAGAGCCATTTGAACCATTTTTTGTGCCTCACACCTATAATCGCTGGTCATCACGTACCATACTAGACACTTTCTTGATGTTATCACCTATAGCTGCGGTTAGAGGCACGCTTCACGTAGATCATCTCCAAGAAAAGTGTGGCTACATTTAAATTTACCTGGCCATGTCACAGATGTTGAAAATAAGAGAACAAATTTCTGTTATCGATAAACTGGAGAATCGCAAGGATTTTATGACGAAACGTATTGGAGTTTCCCGTTTTGAAGGCAATATACACAACGTGAATGCCTTAAAAAAGCAGACATCCGAAACTGTTCAGTAGATTAAATTGATACTTCACTTATGTTTATCACAACATGTACTAACACAACAAAGACAAAGTTTCATTACTATCAGCGCCATCTCCTCGCCCGATGTTCGCTTACAACAAAGTCTAGAGAAAGTATACCTTTGCTCTTTCTGTATTAGAATCGTTAATCTGTTCTCAACCCTTATTTATATCTCCAACTGAACTACCTGTGTAAGGTTTGAACTGCGTGTTCTTGTAGTTAACTTTACTGTAAAATGAGAATACATGTGCAACAATGCGCAAAGTAGATGCGAAATTAACTATTACACTGAGGTTGAGAGTCAAGAAAAACATGACGGTTGATAAATATGAAGGTAAATGAGATGTTCTTTGAAAATGACTGTAACATTAACGATAATGAGATGGTGTTTTTAAATAGATCATGGATCAACCTTGTCTGATCTGCTCTGTTTGTATGAAAAATTTTTTTTTAGATACAGTCTTCGTATTGTTTACATATTCCTAATTAAAAGATATATGTTCATTTTGCTGTTTCAAGTTGTCATGGCTATCCTAAAAATGGTACATAGTGTGACAGTTTCAAGATATTTTTAGTAAAATTTGCAAACGTAGTATATTTCTGTATAAAAGTATTTTTAATGTTGGACATTCTATAATCCTTAGAAATAGACGTTCGAGTCAATTTACAGCTTCCACAACATAAAATTTTAGCAGTACATTGAGATATATTTTCACGTAATTATATAAAAACTACTGAATGGATTTATTTCAGATCTGCCAAGTATAACGCTCTAAGAATTGTAAACATGAAAATAAAATAAGATTTTCCTTATCATACAACGCAAAAAAATTAGCAAATGTGGTGCAATATGTTGAAGTTCACCGCGCTTGCTTCCTAACTTGGAGGGGGGTGGGGGGTGGGAGGATATCCCTATTCATGCCACATCAAGTATTGATCGGCTCTTTCGGTAGCTGCATACTGATGGAGGTTGTTATACTCCACTAGCACAAGGTTACGAAAGTTTTGTTTCTTTTCATACGGTTCTTACAACTAGATGTCAGAAAGGCATCCTGCGGTGTGTGGTTATAATTGTTCCTGAAGATGGAATATTAATCTTTTGAAACCGGTAACCCCTAATAAAATGAAGTATGGTTGAGGTGAGTTTTATCTACTCAAGACGTTGACTGCGTGTAGCTGCACAATATACAATGTTAGTCGGTTCTGATATTTAGAACAGCTCCTATAGAGAAACGTTTCTCTTATGTACTGTACTGCTATTGCGTTATTTGTTGTGGTATAAGTTGAAAGCAGCTACTACCTGCTATAATTTAACCTGAGTGCGTAGTAAGTTATGGCCTGAAACTATTCCGCTTTGTATGAAATATGACCCATGGACGAACAATAACCCGATATGACCACAGTTAATGAAAATGAGCTAGCGAGAAAACTTTCATTGCGAAACGGAACCTGTAAAGGGGCTTTTAAAATAAATTGAAGGAAGATTAATAGCAACCAAGATTTTTAACCGCAGTAGTGCAACCTATCAGTGTAACTACGTTCTTCTTGTAAGAAAGAAGAGGGCCATGTAGGCGTAACTGCACTTCCTATGGTCTAATGCCTAATAACAAGAAAATGTAGCAGAAGGTCTCTTGATGTTCTCTGCTACTCGCACTTTCCTTATTTGGCCAAAAAATTGTAGTACATATAAAAGTTGTGTCTTCTGAAAGCAGTTATTTTGTGTACGTTGTGCTCGGTCCTGCAATTATTATGAACAAAATATAAGTGATCGCACGTGCCAGTTGGCAATAAAATTTCCAGGAGTGAAAAATAACTGCAGGAGGAAAGTAATTCGTGAGAATTTACCTATTGATCAAAAAACGGACACGTAATTTCATGAACAGTATATACAATGTCCTCTCATGGACCTAGTGGTTGTACTCGTATAATGACAGACGTTCACAAAAAGCAGGAGAATAACCCCATGTTTTACAGTCTACGTAACACTATGTAGAGAATGTAAAAGTGCCGTGAAAACAACTGCATCTACATCTACATCGATACTTCGCAGTCCATCTTATGGTGCGTGGCAGTGGGTATCCCTACCACCTTTCCTCTTCCACTCTCAAACAGAACAAGGGAGAAACGACAGTCCACATGCCTCCGTAAGAGCCTTAATTTCATGCATTTTATATTAGTGGTCCTTACGCTCAATGTATGTTGAAAGCAACAGAATCGTTCGAAAGTCAGCTTCAAATTCCGGTTCTCTAAATTTTATCAATAGTTTTGCTCGGAAAGAACGTTGCCTTCCCTCCAGGGATTCGGATCTGAGTTCCCGAAGCATCTCCGTAACACCTGCGTGTTGTTCGAATCTACCGGTAACAAATCTAGTAGCCCGTCTCTGAATTTATTCGATGTATTCTTTTAACCCGACCTGGTGCGGATCCCAAATACTCGAGCAGTACTCAAGAATAAGTCTCACTAGTGTCCTACGTGCTGTCTCTCTCACAGATGAGCCACCCTATGCCGGCCGCGGTGGCCGTGCGGTTCTAGCGCTGCAGTCCGGAACCGCGGGGTTGCTACGGTCGCAGGTTCGAATCCTGCCTCGGGCATGGATGTGTGTGATGTCCTTAGGTTAGTTAGGTTTAAGTAGTTCTAAGTTCTAGGGGACTGATGACCTAAGATGTTAAGTCCCATAGTGCTCAGAGCCAGCCACCCTTTCCTAGAATTCTCCAATAAACCGAAGTCGACCATCCACCTTTCCTACTACAATCCTCACATGCGTGTTCGATTTCATACCGTTTTGTAGCGCTACACCCAGGTATTTAAAGGATGCGACTGTGTCAAGCAGGACACTACGAACGCTGTTTTCGAACATTACGGCTTTGTTTTTCCTACTCATCCGCATTAACTTGCATTTCTCTACATTTGGAGCTATCTGCCATCCATCACACCAACTAGAAATTTTGTCTAAGTCTTCTTGTATCTTGCTACAGTCACTCAACTTCGACACCTTACCATCCAAATCATTTATGTATTTAGAGAATATTAGCGGTACTACTACACGTTCCTGGTCACTCCTGACGATTCACTTGTCTCTGATGAACAGTTGACGACGAGGACAGCATACGGGGTTCTACAACTACGGGGTTCTATAACTTAAAAAGTCTTCGAGCCACACACATATCTGTGAAACTATTCCATACGCTCGTACCTTATTTAAAAGCCGGCAATGAGGCGCCGTGTCAAACGCTGTACAGAAATTTGGAAATATGGAATCCGCCTGATGCATTTGATCCTTAGTTCGCAGTATATCATGTGAGAAAACGGCAAGCTGAGTTTCGAAAGAGCAATGCTTTACAAAAACTTGCTGATTCGTGGACGTAAGCTTCTCGGTCTCAAGAAAATTTCTAATGTTCTGCATGAAAATATGTTCAAGGATTCGGTAGCACATAGAAGTTAGGGACATTGGTTTGTAATTTTACGAGTCCATTCTTTTGTCCTTCTTATATGCAGGAGTCACCTGTGTTCTTTCCCAGTCGCTTGTGACTTTGTGCTGTACTGGAGATTCTGAGCTAAGTAAAGGTCCAGTACCGTAGAGTACTCTTTGAAAAAATGAATCTGGATTTCATCCGGACCTGGTGACTTATATTTTTTTTAGCTCCTCGAGTTGTTTCCGTACGCCACAGAAGCTTATTACTGTGTTGTCCATGCGGGAGTTTGTTCGATGGTGAAACGACGGTACATTTGTACGATTCTCCTGCGTGAGCGATTTCTTGAGCGTGAAATTTAGAGCATCAGGCTTTCGTTTTGCTATCTTTAGTTGCCACACCAGACTGTTCCATATGTAACTGGATGGAAGACTTAGACCCACATAGCGATTTTACGTAAGAAAAGAATTTTCTTGGGTTCTCTGCCAGCTCTTTTGCTAAGGTATGATGGTGGTAGTGGTTGTATGTTTCACGCATAGATCTTTTCACAGACGCACAAATCTCTACTACGCTTTGCTTGCCGTTCGCACATACTCTTTTGAACCAGGAGTGTAGCAGCCCCTGCTTCCTCAGCATTTTTCGAACCTCGTTATTAAATCATAGTGCGTCCTTTTCGTCATAAATCCACTTGCTTGGCACATCATTCTCCAAAACCACGATTTATAATCTGCTTAAACTCTGTCCATAATTCGTCTTCGTCTATCTTACTTGAAATAAGTGAAGTCTGTTCACGATATAAGTGACACGCTAACAACTGCTTATCTGCCCGTCCAGCAGAAACACTCTGCTAGCTTTCGTAACTGGTTGATTAAGTAGCATATGGACAGAGTAAGAGGGAAGGAGGAGCTGGACTAATAGAACTGAAATAACAGGGCAACGCCGGGTGCTGAGTTAGTTTAAATAGATAGGAGAAACTTAGGAGGCTTTGCAGCCTCCTATGCATTCAGACCTACGGGATTTCCTCGGCGTCCCGTGATAACGAGATCGTCCAGCCTATCCGGCGGCAGAAGAAGTGATTAGCAGTATATCTGTCCGTAAAGAAGAGTACACGGGGAGTCGGAAAGAGGTTGAAAGAAGGAACTATGAAACCGCCGAAGAGCCGCTGGTCAGACCACTATATTTTCATATTTAGTCTGCGGTCATCGGGGGATTCCGCCGACGACTGACAGAGGTGAACAGCAGCCAATCTCTTGATATCAGTGGTCCGATACGTGCCCGACCTCAGTGCAACCGATGTCAGCATACGAACGTACAGACTTCTGACTACAGTAGGTGGAATTTAAATCAATTTATCGAATCGAGCAACGTTTCCACACGCAAAAATGTTTATGAGAAACTTAGAAGTTTACTGCAGGAAAGGAGGAGTTTGTAGCGTCCTGATGATGAGAAATATCATTTACTGGGATTTACCTCGGAACCTACTGTCTGAAACGTGAGCCACAGCAATATCTCTGGTGTTGAAGTTCGCAAAAATTCAGAAACTGTAATTGTACTATGTGAAGACAAAAATTCTTGTTCACACGATCTGACACATTTCGTTATTTTGGCGAAATGAGCGATATCTTCTTCCTGCATTGTGAAATTATTTTCAAAATATAACTGTAATAAAATTAAAATAAAAAATCTCTTACATTATTTCTGTATTAATTATGAAATACATTTCAACCGTAGATAAATTAAAATTAATCCATAAGCATTAAATGATTGCATAAACTGAAGGCTGCAGATGGAATGCGAGAAAATTCGACTGAATTTTCTCATTATGAGAGTACTGACGGGCGATCTGTTTTAACTGTTAAAACTATTCAAAAGCCAAGATCGCACAAAATATTTTGATTCAAAACAACCGGTTTCAACAGTCTTAGCTATCAGTTTCAGGTCTTAAACATTTTTTTGCCGTAAAACATGTACATTTCACGCTGAACCTCATGCACAAGTTGTCAAGTGGATAAAATTCAGCAGATTATTAACGCAAAACGCCACGTATATATATATATATATATATATATATATATATATATATATATATATATATATATATATATATATATGTTCAGAGATGCTTGCTATAGGTTACAAATACGGTACACAATAGCACATCTGTTTACATATGCTACGTCCAGTATGTGCAATCAGATGGGCTATTGTGTACTGTACTTGTTACCATGTAACAAGCATCTGTGAACAATACGTATATGAACATGGCCTTCTGGATAAGGTGCTCTGTGTTTTTACATATTTTAACGATAAATGTGCTGAGTTTTATTAAATTGAAATCTTGTGGATAAGGTTCAACGTAGAATGATTTACTACAAAAAAGAAGTTTGTAATCTGAAGATGACAGCTAAGATTGTTGAAACCGGTTGTCTTGAATAAAAAATAGTTTGTACAGTCTCGGCTTTTGAATGGTCTTTAATGAGAAAATGTTATCCCGCTTATGATATTACTCCAGCAGGTTTAGTATGAGATGCTCTGTTATATCGTAAACTGCGTCCACATGCCCTGAAGCGCCCATCGTTACCGACTGACCGCCATGCCATCTCACGACAATGGCATCATTGAGTGCGGTATGCAGGGGAGTGGGGTTAGCCCACCACTCTCCCGGCCGTTGTCAGTTCTCGTGACCTGGAGCCGCTACTTTTCACTAAGTTAGAATTTCAGCTGTCATCACGAGGCTGAGTACAGCTTGCTCCAGTCCTCCTACTAAGGAAAAATCTCTCGCAGTACCGGGCATCGAAGCCCAGTTTTCCATATGGTAGTGAGCCTTGCTGACCACTCAGGTACGGAAGTGGTCCTACTCTCATAGATCAAGATTTAGTAACAGATATACAGAAGCACCAGTTTTTGGAGAAGGTATTAAATAGAAGGACTAAAAAGAAAGTTACCGTGTAGTTACGACTAGCCTCTATTCAGATGAAGTGAGTTGCGTTGCTTTTCAGTGCCATCACGAATAACCTCAAATGGTGCTAGAATGTTTCTCTCTTCATTTTCAGATATTTATAAAACTTATCTGGTTCTTACAGATGTTCGTAAAGCTTGTCTGGTTCTTCCAGATGTTCATACGAGGGTGAGTCAAATGAAAACCTTAAATTTGTAATAAAAAATTGAAATTCCACGCCGTTATCCTGTAAGTTGGTAAGCGTGCTACAAACAGCGTGCAGAATGGCCTGTAGGTGGCAGCATAGTGCATGCGCACACATACCCTCGCAGTATAAGTATAAAGATGGCCGCCCCACTTGCGACTTGCACCAGGGAAGTTATTCGGTTTTTACGTAGTGAAGGTGTGAAACCTATTGGAAGTCATCGACGAATGAAGGTTCAGTACGGTGATTCATGTTTGTCACAGCAGCAAGCCTACGAATGGAATAGGAAGTTCGCAAATGGTGTGACTTCAGTGGAAGATGCTCCTCGTCCAGATCAGGCGCAACGAGTTGTGACTCCACAGAACATTGCAGCAGTTGAAGCCGTAGTGAAGGAAAACCGCCGAGTGACACTGAATGACATTGCAGCATGTTTACAGATTAGTCATGGGTCAGCACACCACATTGTGCATGATGTGCTCCAGTTTCACAAAGTGTCTGCAAGATGGGTGCTACGGCAGCTGACTTCTGAAATGAGAGAACGACGTGTTGATGCTTGTGAAGAACTTCTTTGGCACTTTTAACGAGAAGGTTATGGCTTCATTGCAAGAATCGTTGCTGGGGAAGAAACCTGGGTTCACTTCCACCAACCGGAAACGAAGAGAACGAGCAAGGAATCGCGCCATTCCACATCACCAAGTGATTTCCATATGTTTGGACCACTCAAAGACGCAATGGGAGGAAAAAAGTTCCGTTCTGATGAAGAGGTACGCCACGCGGTGCATGAGTGGTTGCGAGGACTACCAAAAGAATTTTTTTCTAAGAGTAGCATTGAGCGTGGGGGAGATTATGTTGAAAAGTGATACAACTTTGTACCACTTCTGCACAATAAATAATATTTAAAAAAATATTTAAGGTTTTCATTTGACTCACCCTCGTAAAACTTATCTGCTTCTTCCACTGACTGAGGAAAGGGTGTATGGAATTTGCCACTTTTTCCTCAAGGCACATACACTGTAGCTCATTTACATACATTTGGCGTCATTTTAATATCAAAAGCAGTAATGCTGATGTCCAAGAATAGAGATTGCGTGGAATTCATCTCGTCAAAACCCCGTGGAGGAGATGCGGCGCAGTGTGACCGAGTTGTCGGTCTATGTTACCATGCGACCTCTGGCTATGGCGTCTGGCGACCATTGCCAATGCGGCTGTAACCGCAGCTTTTCACCAGTCAAGGCTCATCCACCCTCCCCATCACCCCAGCGCGCCCCACACTTCCCAAAAAGAGGATATGCGAACAGCTCCTGGCAAATATCACGATTATGTCAGCACTGTAGTTTTCTACATTGCTCTAGTGAGGTGTGGCTACGGGGAAAATGATGTAAACAATCCTATAATCCCATAAGCAGGGCATCCACAGCTAAAATAATTATAAATACTGAAATAGGCACTGAAACATATTAAAATGTACTGAGAAGCTGAAATACTGGTAAAATTAATTGAGAGTCCAATTTCCCGCATTAGCTATTTTATTGTAGTCGCTCACAGAGTGGTACAACCAGTTCCGTACGATGCAGGTATAGGTGTATTTAAGGTCTAATGTCCCATGTTACCTAAATGGCTTAATGCGTGTTCCAAGTTATGTATGATACGGCGGTTTCACACGCATTTGATTGATTATGATGTATTATCTCCTGAACTATGTGTCGTTTAATGATATAATTTTGCGGTTAAATTCAGTGGTATATTTGAATAATGTCAGCAAAATGTGTTGCGAATATAATTAGTACTAAAGAAATAATAAATTAAAACGTCATGCTTGATGCGGCGACAGTTTTACTGGATGCGCAGCGAAAACGTAGTAAGCTATAAAATTATTTTCTTTCCAACAATTTTTTTGGTGGGGGGGGGGGGGGGGAAATCCAGCGAGAGGAAGGTTTCGTAAATGTTTGGGGTTATATGTAGAGATTGTTGGAAGTCATTATTGCACTCATTCTCAAAAAATAAGTGAATAAAATGTGGGTATTTTCGAGTCAGATGCTACACTGCATTTTCATCCCCATCCTCACCCCTCTGATAGGTAGTTGGTTTTTACTCTCCCGTCTCCCGCCTTCGACCCGTCGCGCTTCTCTCCAGACAGTGATATGTGCACCAAGCAGGTTGAAATACATGCAGTGCTTTAGGAGGAGAAGTGGAACATACATACACATATACATACATCCGTTTTTATAACGTGTATGGATTCAGATTCCACTGTTGCGTTTATATATCAGCTTATGTATCGAGAAGGGAAATAACGTACAGCATAGCAACTTTTACTTTGGGAAATATGATGCTGGAAGTACTGTATGTGTTAACAGATAATTACCACATATACTGAAATGTACCTCATTTAAAATCTAGTGTATGTGCTGCTCATAACTGTCTCTTAAACGTGCGTCAGTGACTTATAATTTTGTAGTCCCCTTCAGACATTGACTGTACACAAATGCATAGTTTTACAGACAAATGGCTTTGACAAGTGGTGGAACAGACGCATCTCCGTATTTTCAAACGATATTTATTTGGCTTTAGTCGTTTGAGGCGTGAGTATTTCCTTTGTTAGATTTGAGAAGAAGGAAATCGAGAGTGTCCTTTTCAAAGGAACCATTCCGGCAATTGCATTAAGCGGTTCAGATAAACCAGGGAAAACCCGAATCTGTACTACCAGGCAGGGCTTAAGCTGCGTCCCTCCCTTAATGAGAGCCCAGTGTCGCAATGAGTGTGACGCGTCTCTCGGTCTCGTGTGAGGGCTGTGCTTGGAGCAGATGGAGCGCATCGCTTACGCTGTGTTGCGCAGTGGGCGCTGGCCTCTGTCTTCCCGTGGGGGATTCAGGGCAACTGGCTTTCCCCACACAAACATTAAGAGGGCACTGATCCCCGGGACGACCGTGCTGGCGTCATATTTAATACTGTTTCACTCGCCTGTCGAAATAACCTACATCTACATCTACATTTATACTCCGCAACCCACCCAACAGTGTGTGGCGGAGGGAACTTTACGTGCCACTGTCACTGCCTCCCTTTCCTGTTCCAGTCGCGTATGGTTCGCGGGAAGAACGACTGCCGGAAAGCCTCCGTGCGCGCTCGAATCTCTCTAATTTTACGTTCGTGATCTCCTCGGGAGGTATAAGTAGGGGTTCAAATGGTTCAAATGGCTCTGAGCACTATGGGACTTAACATCTGTGGTCATCATTCCCCTAGAACTTAGAACTACTTAAAGCTAACTAACCGAAGGACATCACACACATCCATGCCCGAGGCAGGATTCGAACCTGCGACCGTAGCAGTCGCGCGGTTCGGGACTGAGCGCCTTAACCGCGAGACCACCGCGGTATAAGTAGGGGGAAGCAATATATTCGATACCTCATCCAGAAACGCACCCTCTCGAAACCTGGACAGCAAGCTACACCGCGATGCAGAGCGCCTCTCTTGCAGAGTCTGCCACTTGAGTTTGCCAAACATCTCCGTAACGCTATCACGCTTACCGCATAACCCTGTGACGAAACGCGCCGCTCTTCTTTGGATCTTCTCTATCTCCTCTGTCAACCCGACCTGGTATGGATCCCACACTGATGAGCAATACTCAAGTATAGGTCGAACGAGTGTTTTGTAAGCCACCTCCTTTGTTGATGGACTACATTTTCTAAGCACTCTCCCAATGAATCTCAACCTGGTACCCGCCTTATCAACAATTAATTTTATATGATAATTCCACTTCAAATCGTTCCGTACGCATACTTCAAGATATTTTACAGAAGTAACTGCTACCAGTGTTCGTTCCGCTATCATATAATCATACAATAAAGGTTCCTTCTTTCTATGTATTCGTAATACACTACATTTGTCTATGTTAAGGGTCAGTTGCTAATCCCTGCACCAAGTGCCTATCCGCTGCAGACCTTCCTGCATTTCGCTGCAATTTTCTAATGCTGCAACTTCTCTGTATACTACAGCATCATCCGCGAAAACCCGCATGGAACTTCCGACACTATCTACTAGGTCATTTATATATTTTGTGAAAAGCAATGGTCCCATAACACTACCCTGTGGCATGCCAGAGGTTACTTTAATGTCTGTAGACGTCACTCCATTGAGAACAACATGCTGCGTTCTGTTTGCTAAAAACTCTTCAATCCAGCCACACAGCCGGTCTGATGTTCCGTAGGCTCTTACTTTGTTTATGAGGCGACAGTGCGGAACCGTATCGAACGCCGTCCGAAAGTCAAGGAAAATGGCATCTACCTGGGAGCCTGTATCTAACTATAGGTCTATAGTCTTGCGCATCTGTTTGATGACCCTTCTTGAAGACTGGGACTACCTGTGCTCTTTTCCAATCATTTGGAACCTTCAGTTCCTATAGAGACTTGCGGTACACGGCTGTTAGAAGGGGGGCAAGTTCTTTGGGCAAGTTCTTTCGCGTACTTTGTGTAGAATCGAATTGGTATCCCGTCAGGTCCAGTGGACTTTCCTCTGTTGAGTTATTTCAGTTGCTTTTCTGTTCCTTGGACACTTATTTCGACGTAACCTACGAGAGATCATGTCTTTACAATATAACAAAAGGATCTTCAGCAAGAAACAAAGGAACAGCTAAAAAAAATCCGGATGAGTAGTTTGAAAAGTGTTGGCAAAGTCGGAGAGTGTTGGCCATTTCATTATAAGTGAGAGTCTTTACAATTTTCTGTGATATCCATTTTTCTCTTCCTCTCATCTGTGCTTCACTTGTAAACAGTGGTGTCCCATGAACAGGGTAACAAGCTCACAGGACTAAATATTGATTAACCCTTACATCACACACTGATTGCTTTGGAACGCTGCAGATGGTACGAAACTAGTCCGGTCACCACAACCGAAAGTCATGCATGTGGAGTTGTTTATATGTGCCAGTTGGCTGTACAGAACCAACGTAGTAAGTCATGTCGACTTGTAGAAATGACAATGGCAGAAATGATGTGTCCATGACCACACCGTGAATGAGGTTGCCCGAATTATTAGTGTATCAACATGGACTGTCCCACGTGTGTACAATGAATTGTGTATTTCAGCGCAACAACTTTTAATTACTTGATGACTAGTTTCACGTCGGGACCCATTTTCAAATTATTCAAACAGTTAAAATGGTGTTTCCCAAAATGTAAGAACCTTGTCAAAATAGTGACATACACATATAACAAAGAGCAATGAACAGTTACAGATCACGCAGATAAATGTATGCTCTGTAATTGTTTATTTGCATTTCGTTGTACGTATTTCTTTGTTACCTTGACATGTTTCTCATATTCTGGTAAATACCATTTTCACCATTTGCATGATTTGAAAGTGGATACCGACTCGAAACTAATCATCAAGTAAGTA
Organism: Schistocerca americana; assembly: GCF_021461395.2. Classification (NCBI taxonomy): domain Eukaryota; kingdom Metazoa; phylum Arthropoda; class Insecta; order Orthoptera; family Acrididae; genus Schistocerca; species Schistocerca americana. The sequence continues at coordinate 485,624,877 of NC_060123.1, forward strand.
GAAGTGAAATTTGCAGCTTTGGCTGTTTGTCATTGTGGTGATTAACGTAGACTGCTTTCCTGCAATTGCGCCATCACGCTGGAAGCTCGTGAATTCTGTATCTTTCCCAATCATCTAACATAGCGCGAAAGGGGCCTAAACAGAGGGGGTAGAGCAGAGTATCAGGCCTTGTCAATGACAATCCTTTTCAAACCCGAGAGCAATTAGTGATGTCAATGAGCGCAGGTCCATTTCGATTAGTTTCTGAGCGTACATTGTAAACTGAACTGCACAATGAACATTTAGAGTCGGGTACCTAGCGAAATACCATTACTCACAGTGGCATTTATCTCTGCATGTCTTCAATCCCACAAAAATCTTTAGAAAACAGATCTGAAGATAGTCATTATAGACCGAAACAGTTAGTCCGATCATAAAAAAAATTTTTCACCACAGACATGAAGTAAAAAAAAAAAAAAAAAAAAAAAAAAAAAAAAAAAAAAAAAAAAGAAAAAAAAAAATTTCTAAATTCGGGTCACTGTACAATTCGCGCCGGCATTTAACCAGCAATGTGGGAGGGCTGTGGTTCAGGTCAAAGGTGCTTCTACAGTGTACCATCGTTCGGACCGACTCACCCAGATTACCGTGAACCTCAACGAAGATCAATATCCGTAGTCACCAAGGGTTTCCGTTTATTTCCCATTTTCGCAACCTGTCAGCTGTGTACTTTCCTATCTTCAAGACGGCAAGAGCTATGTTCACGGGGCTATACGGATATATTTTTGGTCTGACGAACACTGAGTGCACCTCAACTCATCCATTACATCATCAGATCTTAATGCTGTAAAAAATGCATGGCATTATTTGAATCAGTGGGAAAACTTAGTAATCAACTTCCACGAAATATGGGAGGTTTACGTACCTAATCATCAATGTATGGTTTTAGCTGGAAGTGGAAAACCTGAAGGAACTTCAGGCCTTATCAAATCTAGAGGCGGTGTTGCTCGGAATTAGAGGCGTTTATAACGAGCATGAATAATTTTTGTCTGTTGTGTATATCTCTCTTTTAGAAATAATGAGCAATGCCAAAGAGCACCTTTGATTGACAGTAATTTTCTGAAGATACTGAATAAAAAAGAAAACCGTCATCGTAGTAATAACCACATACCAGGTGGTTATAATTAAACCTTCCCTATTTAACACGTTATAACACGAAAACTAGTCACCGAACGAGTACCAAACATGGTGGCGTGCAGGATTTCCATGCTTCACAACACCACCGTCCAGTTCCAACTATGGCCACCAGGTGCCGTGATCAGTCATAGTATCTCTCAGTCTCACACACCTGACCAGTCTCAGTGCACTTGTTGACGTGTCAACATGAGCTTCGGCAAAAGGAGCAGAGCACTATTGGTGAAGCTTTATTATCGAAACAACAGCAATGCTGCAGGTGCACTTCGAGAATATTACCGGCTGAAAGGATTACGGAAGAGTCCTCTTTCTTCATCTGCTGTGTGGAGCATGATGGAGTTCGAATCAAATGGAGAACTGGGCGTCGCTCCGGGAAGAGGTCGACGACAGGTTGCGCCACAGATGGTTGATGAAATCGCTGTTGCTAAGGCAGACAACGCTGCGCCCAATTCCCGATCGTCAGGCAGTGTGCGTGCTGTGTCACGACAGTTGAACACCCCGTGGTCCACTGTGCGGAAGGTGCTTCGAACCATTCTCAAATGGTAACCATACAAGATCCTCATCACAGGACGCACAACGACGTGTTGACTTCGCTCTCCACTTTCTCGCAAGAATTGAAGTTGACGAGGGCTAGCCCTGGTCCATCCTATGGACAGACGAAGTTCATTTTTCTCTGATAGGTGAGGTGAACACACAGAGTGTGGCGATTTTAATATCCACGCCTACATTTTATTCAAAATAATATTCACGACAGCAATGTATGTGTAATGTGATTGAAATTTGATCCTATTCTCGTAATACTAATAAAAAAGACGTCTTCGTTAATAAAATAATAAGTGATTATTGTCAACGACATAATTTAATATTTTGTAAAAGATTATATCTCAGACAATACCCATCTAAAAAGGTAACGAAAATCTCAATCTTTTGTTATCTATGATTTTTGTAGAGAAATCGCATGTGACGGCAGATCTCACAAAATATTGTTGGGATTGTGATATCGTTTTCACTAATACATTGATTCATGGGGAGGGTTTGTGTACATAATTTTGCTAGACAAGTCGTCCGGCCGCAGGCAGTTGCAAGGGGCAGGCCGCAGACACGGCCAATTGATTCGGCTCAAATTTGGCAGATCGCTCGTGTACAACCTAAAGTGAAACACTAGGTTGTTTTGGCTCAACCTCCCGCTCCTCCAACTGTATTTGAGAAAGTCAACCCTACAGTTCATCAATCGACTCAGAATTGACGGGAGTGATAGATAAACGAAAACTGAGGATTTTCATCATTATGTATGAAATCCGAAATCGCACATTTTCCTACAAATTAAGGAAAGACATATTTTGGCTGCCGCTTGTGCATCCATAAGGTAAACATCGTGCAATGAAAAGGTCGTTGACGTAGCGAGCAAAGCTTTTGGCTGGGAAGAGGAGAACCTATGTTCGATTGCCAAGAGCATCCTTTTTCTTTATTTTCCTTTTTTTCCATTTCGAAACTGGTACTAATAGCAGGGTTAATGAAAAAAGTGGAAAGATGTATAGCATTGATGGTCAGGAGTGAAGGTCGGCCGCCAAGCAGCAATTCTTTTCAGTCACGTTGGGTGACTTGCGTGTCTATGATGATGAACTGATGGTGAAAACAACACGACACCCAGTCATCGAGCGGAGAAACTAGCCGACCCGGCTGGAACCTGAACCCGAGCCCGCTGCATGGCAGGTATATGCGCTGACCACTCCACCGGGGTTGTGGACGGAGGCTCAGTAAGCCAAGTAAATCAATAAGAAATAATAAAAAGCAAAGCAAACAAGTTTTTCAAGTGACTTGTGTTTTAAAAAAATTAAAAATTTAACCCTGGTCGCTTTGCAGTGGCTCTTTCAGTCACTCTGTTACATGTCCTCGTTTTTTTTTCGTAGAACTATATGGATGATACAAGTCATATAGACATTCGAAATTACATCGTCCGTTACACAGATGTGGCGGAAATAACTCCTGGTTTACGTTTAAAAATATTTGTTTTACGGGCAATAATTCTGATGAGTCCGAGCTTACGATAACATTGCCTGAAAAATCGGTGCTGAAAGCTACTCGTGAATTATTATGCTTCGAAATGTTGCATTCGCATGGTTGTGCATATCCTGCTGGGTTTCCAAAAGCAAACTACAATTATGAAGCCTCGAAATAAAGTCTTTAACACGGCGATAAAATAAACATCATATTGCTGGCACACAGATGCGCAGTTTTTCGGTACTACGTTTAACGTGCAAATCGACTGACCCTCGCCATTTATATATATGCAGTCACAGATAACGGTATTAGTTACTTCACCCAAGTAATCTAGTAACAGATAAAAATGTAATTATCAACGTATGTTAGTAAAATATTCTCAAGATGGATCTGGTAAATTTAATTGGTCATTTTACCAGATTCGGAACAAGTACTGTAAACATTTTTTAGGAGTCGGTAATGATTTGTTCCTCCTATATCCCGACGGCCTAAATAATCATTTGTTCCTTATAAGCGCAGGAGAACCTTAGGCAATATTTTTCCGGATGGTGCGATGCAATATTTGTCCATGCCGAATGCGTTATTTTATGTATGCCACTGTCTGCGACAAGGGTTCGTTTTTCTCCCTTACGCGATACAATGCGTCGAATGCACGTCTTCGGAGTTCTCTTACTCGGAATTGATTTCGTATAAGACTGTTAGGTTTTTATATTATTTACTTATCCAAGTAAGCTGATAAATTTTTGGCTTACTTTGTTGTTATTTCTTATTGTTTTACATGCCTTACTAACGCTTCTATTCCTCCTACTTTCGAAACGGAAAAAAATACAAATAAAAAAGCACTTTCTACTTGATCACTTGTCCCAGACAAATACCCTTTTTTTCTTTTTCATCAGTCTTCTGACTGGTTTGATATGGCCCGCCACGAATTCCTCTCCTGTACTAACCTCTTCATTTCAAAGTAGCACTTGCAACCTATGTCCTCAATTATTTGCTGGATGTATTCTAATTTCTGTCTTCCTCTACAGTTGTTGCCCTGTACAGTTCCCCCTAGTACCTTGGAAGTCATTCCCTCAGGTCTTAACAGATGTCCTATCATCCTTATTAGTATTTTCCACATATTCCTTTCCTCTCCGATTCTACGTAGAACCTCCTCATTCTTTACCTCATCAGTCCAATTAATTTTCAACATTCGTCTGTAGCACCACATCTCAAATGCTTCGCGTCTCTTCTGTTCCGGTTTTCCCACAGTCCGTATTTCACTACCATACAATGCTGTACTCCAGACGTACATTCTCAGAAACTTCTTCCACAAATTAAGGCCGATATTTGATATTAGTAGACTTCTTTTGGCCAGGAATGCATTTTTTCCATAGCTAGTCAGCTTTTGATGTCCTCCTTGCTCCGTCCCTCATTGGTTAGTTTACTCCCTAGGTAGGAGAATTCGTTAACTTCATCTACTTCGTGACCATCAATCCTGATGTTAAGTTTCTCGCTTCTCCCATTTCTACTACTTCGCATTGCCTTCGTCTTTCTTCGGTCTACTTTAAGTCCATACTCTGTACTCATTAGACTGTTCATTCTGTTCAACAGGCATGTAATTCTTCTTCACTTTCACTCAGGATAACAATGTAATCAGCGAATCGTATCCTTGATATCCTTTCACCTTAATTTCAATTCCACTCCTGAACCTTTCTTTAATTTCCATCAATGCTTCCTCGGTATACTGACTGAATAGTAGGTGCGAAAAGCTACAACCTTGTCTTACACCCTTTTTAATACGAGCACTTCGTTCTTGGTCGTCCACTCTAATTATTCCTTCTTGGCTGTTGTGCATATTGTATATGACCCATCTCTCCCTATAGCTTACCCCTACTTTTTTCAGAATTTCGTACATCTTCCATCATTTCACATTGTCGAACGCTTTTTCCATGTCGACAAATCCTATGAACGTGTCTTGATTTTTCTGAAGTCGTGGTTCCATTATTAACCACAACATCAGAATTGCCTCCCTGGCGCCTTTACCTTTCCTAAAGCCAAGTTGATTGTCATCTAACACAAGCACAGTCAATTTTCTTTTTTCTGTATATAATTCTTGTAAGCAACTTGGATGCATGAGCTGTTAAGCTGATTCTGTGATAATTCTCGCTCTTGTCAGCTCTTGCCGTCTTCTGAATTGTGTGGATGAAGCTTTTCCGAAAGCCAGATGGTATGTCGCCAGACTCATACATTCTACACACTAACGTGCATAGTCGTTTTGTTGCCACTTACACCAATGATTTTAGAAATTCTGATTTGATGTTATCTATCCCTTCTGCCTTATTTGTCCTTAAGTCCTCCAAATCTCTTTTAAATTCTGATTTTAATACTGGATCCCCTATCTCTTCTAAATCGACTCCTGTTTCTTCTTCTATCACCTTAGACAAATCTTCCCCCTCATAGAAGCTTTCAATATGTTCTTTCCACCTATCCGCTCCCTTCTCTGTATTTATCAGTGGAATTCCCGTTGCACTCTTAATGGTACCATACTTGCTTTAAATATCACCGAAAGTTTTTTGACTTTCCTGTATGCTGAGTCTGTCCTTCCGACAATCACTTCTTTTTCAATGTCTTCACACTTTTCCTTCAGCCATTTCGTCTTAGCTTCCCTGCACATCCTATTTATTTCATTCTTCAGCGAATTGTATTTATTCATTCCTGAGTTTTCCGGAACATTTTTGTACTTCCTCCTTTCATCAGTGAACAGAAGTATTTCTTCTGTTACTCATGGTTTCTTCGCAGTTACCTTCTTTGTATCTATGTTTACCTTCCCAACTTCTGTGATGGCTCTTTTTAGAGATGTCCATGCCTCTTCAAACTGTACTGCCTACTGAGCTATTCCTCATTTCTGTATCTATAGCCTTAGAGAACTTTATCCTTTCGTTGACTATTCAATCTTTTTCTCATGGTGACCTCCCCCTTGGCAGTCCCCTCCCATAGATCCGAATGGGGCGACTATTCCGAAATCTTTTGCCAATGGAGTTACGGGCTACATGTCCTGTAGATACACGTTACATGTCTTTAATGCAGTGGTTACCATTGTCTTCTTAGTCCTCATGCCGTTGATCATTGCTGATTCTTCCGCCTTTAGGTGCAGTTTCCCACCCATAGGACAAGAGAGTGCCCTGAACCTCTGTCCGCTCCTCCACCTTCTTTGACAAGGCCGTTGGCACAATGAGGGTTACTTCTTATGCCGGAAGCTGATTATTAATCAAAATTTAAGCAGCGGCGGGATTCGAATCGGAGTCCGAAGACGTTTTGATTGTGAATCGAAGACGTTACCCCTAGACCACGAGGGAATAAAAAAAGTTTTCCTGTAAGTGAGGAAAGCCTCGATTTACAGAAAAATATACGTTTGGGGATCAAATATATGATGATGAAAAATACTCAGTTACCTATCGATCAGTCTATTTGAGTCGCTTGCGCGTCATGAAGTTTAGACGTGGTTTTCTCAAAAACGAGGGGGTAGTTTGGTGTGTGTGTGTGTGGGGGGGGGGGGGGGGGAGGGGAAGTGTTGGGTCAAAATATCTTGGAGGCAAACTTCTCTCATTTTAGGGTTTACACGAATGTCCTGCCAAATATAAGCCGAATCAGTTTGCCTTATCTGAGGCCATCCCCTTGTTAGTGTTACCAGTGAAAAGACAGGCCGGATCGCAAAAAGGACGTAGACAGATAAAAAGAACAATATGGAGGCCAGAGTTTCTAAGGTTGGGAGACAAGGGTAGCAGAGGCGGTACGAATTACTTACTGGTTGGATGGAACGAACTGGTCTATAGAAAATCTCCATAGCCATCAGAGAGCCTTGCAAATAAGTATATTTTAGGTGCATTTATAAGCACAACACGATTCGGTTGACGTCACGCAGTAAGACATTGCGGCTTCCTAACTATGCCCTGAGGTTATCGGTCCTACACATTCCTGATCAGTTTGCGCAGCTGTCCAATATTACCCTCCTGGGACGGGACGCGGTTTGTGCGGCCGATCTCGGCGTTCATTATTGATTAGGTGAGAATGATTGCTACAGGCAGCATAGGGATCCCTCGCTGGACTATGAAAGCTGCAGGATTCAAATCAACAGATTTAGCATACTGGACAGTCCGCTCAACTTATTAAAGTAACAGTGGAACTGGAAAACGGCTACAACTTCTTTGACTGAGTTATCGCAGTCACAGCAGATTTTGCAACGCTGAGACTTTGAAATTGTTGGTGCAGTCCCAGATGTTACCTTACGTCAGTACTGTGAGGTATCAGAGTTCCCTACGTGCCTTCAGCGATTGGGCACAAATAAGACAACTGTCAAAGCAGTGTTACTAAACACAGCCTTCCGAAATGCCTTCACAAACTGAAGACGAAGTAAACAATCCAGAATTCGAATCGAGAACAGCTGACAACATGAGTAACGTAGAAGTAAATATCCTCAGAGTAGTGAAGCAACTTAAATCACTTAATAAAAGCAAGTCTTCTGGTCCAGACTGCATACCGATTAGGTTCCTTTCAGAATATGCTTATGAATTTGCTCTATACTTAACAATCATATACAGTCGTTCGCTCCGAGAAAGATCCGTACCCAAAGACTGGAAAGTTGCACAGGTCACACCAATATTCAAGAAAGGTAGTAGGAGTAATCCACTAAATTACAGGCCCATATCGTTAACGTCGATATACAGCAGGATTTTAGAACATATATTGTGTTCGAACAGTATGAATTACCTCGAAGAAAATGGTCTATTGACACACAGTCAACATGGGTTTAGAAAACATCGTTCCTGCGAAACACAACTAGCTCTTTTTCACATGAAGTATTGAGTGCTATTGACAAGAGATATCAGATCTATTCCGTATTACTGGACTTCTAGAAGGGTTTTGACACTGTACCACGCAAGTGGCTCGTAGTGACATTGCGCTCTCGTCTCAATTATGTGATTGGATTTGTGATTTCCTGTCAGAGAAGTCACAGTTCGTAGTAATTGACGCAAAGTTATCGAGTACAACAGAAGTGACTTCTGGCGTTCCCCAAGGTAGTGTTATAGGCCCTTTGCTGTTTCTTATCTACAAAACCAATTTGGAGACAATCTGAGCAGCCGTCTTCGGTTGTTTGCAGATGACGCTGTCGTTTACGACTAATAAAGTCATCAGAAGATCAAAACAAACAGCAAACCGATCTAGAAAAGATATCTGAATGGCGCGAAAAGTGGCAGTTGACCCTAAATAACGAAAAGTGTGAGGTCATCCACTTGAATGCTAAAAGGAACTCGTTAAACTTCGGTTACACGATAAATCAGTCTAATCTAAAAGCCGTGAATTCAACTAAATACCTAGGTATTACAATTACGAACAACTTAAATTGGAACACAAAGAAAATGTAGATGGGAAGACTAACCAAAGACTGCCTTTTATTGGTGGGACACTTAGAAAATGTAACAGACCTACTAAGGAGACTGCCTACACTAAGCTTGTCCGTCCTCTTTTAGAATACTGCTGCGCGGTGTTGGATGCTTACCAGATAGGACTGACGGAGTACATCGAAAAAGTTCAAAGAAAGGCAACACGTTTTGTATTATCGCGAAATATAGGAGAGAGTGTCACAGAAATGATACAGGATTTGGGCTGGAAATCATTAAAAGAAAGACGTTTTTCGTTGCGACGGAATCTTCTCACGAAATTACAATCAGGAACTTCCTCCTGTGAATGCGAAAATATTTTGTTGACACCGACCTGCATTGGGAGAAACGATTACCAAAATAAAATAAGGGAAATCAGAGCTCGTAGGGAAAGATATAGGTGTTCATTCTTTCCGCACGCTATACGACATCGGAATAATAGAGAATTGTGAAGGTGGTTCGATGAACCCTCTGCCAGGCACTTAAATGTGATTTGCAGAGTATCCATATAGATGTAGATGTATATTTGCTCTACTCCCCGTCATCACAGGAAACTATTCCAGTTCTTTACAGTAGACTACTTACTTTTAATTTTATTCGTTGCTATATTTCTTTTGCATCCTCACCTGATGTTTTAAGACAGTTGCACTTTATTATGTTAGCATCACTGGTTATAGTTAAAAACACGAACGTTATTGCCACGTCCCCCTGCGACCAGACGGTATATCGGCCATCACAACTCACTCATTGACAAGCGGATTTCTTTCTCATGAGTACAAGAGGACATTTTTGAAATTTTGTAATTTCAAATCAATCTTCTGCGATAAGTTCACTGAAAAATGGAAAGATACTGACATATTTCTAGAGATTATAAAGGGATGTCTTTAAGCGAATATTTGGGACAAGGAACCATGCCTGCAAACGTCATTCAACGACTCTTCATAGCAACGGAATTACAGTGCAAAACCTCTGCGCGTAGGACACCCCTCTGGCAACAAAAGCGAATTGTAACGATGAAAGGTCGCAGGCCGAATTAGTCGCAAAGGACCTGACAGCATTTAGGACGTTATACGGCACCTAATGTATCGATGCCTGTCATAATAGCTCCACAGAGACCGCTGTGTACAGTGACGGTAGAAGCGTCAGCATTACGAGTAATTCTTGCTGCCGGAGGGGTGGCCTAACGGCAGTCGCGTTGCTCTGAAACTTAGATGATTTTTTTCTCAAGACACCCTCTGCAGTTCTCCATGTAAGGGTGATTCCGTGATGATATCACAAATTTTTAGTGATGATGGAGAAGGGAAGGTAAATGTATCAGTTTGAAGTAAGGGTGCCTGGTATAGAAACGACTGAGTGAAAATTTTTGCGACATTTATAACAAACATCCACATCTACTGCAAGCTTTTTGGTTTCCATATTTTGGGAGTAATTAGTATGGACCAAAACAAGAAAATGATGTCCAGGCTCTTCAGCGCCTCTTCTTAGGGGTATGGGCACTCTTTCATATTTGTTACTTCAAACTCATTTGTTCTATTGGACAAGTGCTCGTAGATCTTAAGGTAGGTGTTTTAGAGCCCAAGTTATTACACAATCTTTTTTCTGATTTTGGTCCATACTACTTTCTCCCAAAATAAGGAAAGCAAAGTGCTTGTTGTAGACGAAGTCAGGCGTCAGAATGATTGTCACTTACATCTTTCGGTTAGGTCGTTTCATGACCAGTGTCTCTTACCTCAGATTCATACACTTATCCTTCTCTGTCATACCTGAAAGTTTGTAACATCATCACAGAATCACCATGGTGATCAAAGCGTTTCCGTTTGACGACAATGGTGTAGTATATTTGTAACTTACTGTGACTCTGATGCAAGTATATAAGCATCGACATGTGTGTAAGAGATTAGTGTGGCATACATGCGTTAATCATGTGCATGTGGTAAATGCAGAAACGTGAATTATGGCGACATTATTGCCAAGTGCTCCCAAACACGATCAACGTGCTGTTATTCTTATCTTGCCTGCTAAACTACTCACATCAGTCAGAGAGTGAAGAATGGGTATGAGAGAGCACGTCCGTCGAAAACCGAAACTATGGATTGGTGCTCCAAGAGGCTGCTGCTGCTACATGATAATGCACGTTCCATGTAGCAAACGTTGATACACAGAAGTTACGCCAACCCAAGTGGAAGACACTCGAGCACCTACCCTATATCCCTGGTCTCTTCCCTTGCGATCATCACGTCTTGGTTTGGAAACATATGAAATTTAGGCTGCCCTGCATGACTGGTGCATTGGTATCTGTTTCAGACGGTAAGCGTGTGGATGGGCATGTGGAGGTAGCGGGCAGAGGAGATGGACAGCGAGAGGGTGAGTGTGAGATGGATAGTGAGAGAGGAGGGGAGGGGCAGATGGAGGAGGAAGTAGGATAAGGACAGAGAGAGGGAGAAGGAGAAGGAGATGGACTGAAGAGGAGAAGGAGGTGGACAGAGAGGGGAAAGATGAGATGGACAGACGGAGAGAGGGTAATGTATTGAGAGAATAAGAGAGGGAGAAGAAGATGGACGGGGAGAAGGGGGAGATGGAAAGGGAGAGAGAGGAGGGGGGGAGGAGGTGAACAGAAGAAGAACAGACAGGGTGTGCATATGTTCCATTGTGCTATATTCAATTCGGAATTCAGCTTGTTCTGTGGGATGTGCGTTTTTTACATTAGCATTGATGCGATCACTCAGCACTTTAGTTAAAACATCGTAAATGACAGGAAATAAACTAAAGAGACGATGATTCTTGAAACACTGTTCCAGGCAGCGGGGAAGCAGCAAAGATTTTAGCCACACGTTCACCTTTTTCTCCACCAGTAAACTTAAATTTTTCAGTCGTCAGAACATCTTGACTGTCTGCTTTGCTATTCTGCATTTCGTTTATAGCTTTCTTATTTCTTCTGGGATGATATCTGAAACTTCGAGTTTTCATTTGGATAAGGCGCCACCAGTGGTTCACGAATTGTTTCGTGTAGTCCGCTGTAGAAATTCCTTAAGCGCTCCAGAATTTCTTTATTATCTTTTATACGCTCTTTAACACTGTATATTCTTGTTTTTTTAACATATTGGTTGTTCGGCCATGCAGGATAGAACAGAGACATCAAACACTTTCTATCATGAAATTGACTTGTTTGTAGCAACAGAAGTAATGCACACAGACAGTGCGCCGACGAGCACCATGGACTGTTAGCATGGCACCGTTGTTAAGGTTTGCCTTGACGTCACAGAAGAGGGCGTCACTGGGCAGTGGACGAAGGTGCGGCACCGTAGTAGGTTCTGGTCCTCCGTGCAACATCATAATGGGCGTGTATGTATAAAGGCACCGAGGTGAACGAAGGTTAGGAGATTCCATTCGCCATTGTCACTTGCGGACCAGGTGTTAAAGAACAGCAGAGGGGAAAATTTAAACCTCCAAAATTCCTAACTTGAAGAACGTGAGGAGAACCAATATTTTATTTGTTTTAATTCTTATAATCTTTAATAAGTGAGTTAGTGAAACAATTTCATAGTCTGACGTAGCAGTGATGCTATATAACCAGTAACATGACATGTAATCAAAGCTATAGGTACAGGGGTAGCTACTGCAAAAGAAATATTTTCCAGATGGAGAAAAATTTCTGTGATCAATCAAGTAAGCAATTAATGAAAAGATTAGTGAAGTTTTTGTATAGTGTTTTGCCTTGTACGGTGCCAAACCGCGAACTCCGCGGCAGAGAGAGGAGATTTTTAGAGACGATGTAGAAAAGAATGGAAAGTATGAAGTGGGTAGCTAAAATAAGGAATGAGATTGTGTTACAGAGAAGAGACAAATACCAGGAACCATTATTAAGAGGAAGAAAATAAATTGGTTAGCACACTGCATCATAAGAAACTATGAAGGACGTTCAGTAAGAAATACATTTTTTTTTTTCAAAGCTAATTTCTGTTGAAAATTCGCTGAATTTCTTGTGGGAGATCGTGGACTACTTCCGCTTTATCCCCTATAGTTTCATGAAGTTCCAATAATTGGGGGCGCTATATGTAGCCTTTGCCGGCCGTAGTGGCCGTGCGGTTCTAGGCGCTACAGTCTGGAGCCGCGCGACCCCTAAGGTCGCAGATTCGATTCCTGCCTCGGGCATGGATGTGTGTGATGTCCTTAGGTTAGTTAGGTTTAAGTAGTTCTAAATTCTAGGGGACTGATGACCACAGAAGTTAAGTCCCATAGTGCTCAGAGCCATTTGATCTACTTGTAGCCTTCAAAATAGCGTCTATAACGGAGATGCGTTCAAAGTAGAGAACTTTCATCGAGTTTCTTCCGGCAGAAAACCAGAGCAGATATTCATAGGTGCTTGCAGAATGTCTACGGAGCCCTGGTAGTGAACGGGAGCAGGGTGGGTCACTGGACGAGGCGTTCTGTCGTTAACACAACAAAGTCGCGCAAAGGTGTCCGGTCTCTCCCGTGCCAGCCAGCCGCACACAACTGTCACTCCTGCAACGCTGGAATGTGCCGACACACTCACTCGAGGTAATCGACGGATAACAACCGGACACGTCGTTACACAACTGGTAATGCTGACAAGCCTGTCCACTAGTCGGGATACTCCTCATAAACCCTAGAGCCTGCACCTCGCACCCTCCGACTTCCATCTGTTTGGTGCAATGAAGGATGCACTGCATGTGAAGCAGTACGGAGATGTTGGCTCCGGCGTCGAACAGATAAGTTGTACCATGCAGGCCTACAGCACTCTCCCCCCATCCCCTACCTTCTCCCACCGTATAACGTGGCGTAAGGTTTTCGCATTGAATAGACATACGAGGTGTGGCTAGAAAAAAACCGGACTGGTACTGGTGAAACAATAAAACTAATGCAATAAGGCTGAAAGTCGCGTGGCCTGTCACGTGACTCTCGCTCCGCCTACTGCTCGAGTTTCATCTGCCTCCCGCACTCTGTCTGCCCGTGGCGTCTGTTTTAAGTAGTTGACGTTTTGTCTGTGCGTCGGAAAATGTTGAGTCTACAGAAAGAACAGCGTGTTAACATCAAATTTTGTTTCAAACTAGGAAAATCTGCAAGTGAAACGTTTGTAATGTTACAACAAGTGTACGGCGATGATTGTTTATCGCGAACACAAGTGTTTGAGTGGTTTAAACGACTTAAAGATGGCCGCGAAGACACCAGTGACGACATTCGCACTGGCAGACCATTGTCAGCAAAAACTGATGCAAACATTGAAAAAATCGGTAAACTTGTTCGACAAGAACGCCGTTTAACAATCAGAGCAGTGTCTGAGTTAACAGGAGTTGACAAGGAAAGTGATAGGCAGATTCTTCATGAAAGTTTCAACATGAACAAAGTGTGTTCAAAAATGGTCCCAAAGTGTCTCACAATTGAACAGAAGGAACGCCGAAGAATGATTTGTTCTGACATCCTGGAAAACATTGAAAGTAATCCCACCTTCTTACAAAATGTTATTACTTGCGATGAATCGTGGTTTTTTACTTACGATCCCGAAACTAAACGCCAATCGATGCATTGGAAAACTCCTGGTTCTCCACGACAAAAAAAGCACGAATGTCAAAATCGAAATTCAAGGCAATGATGATTGTTTTTTTTGACATCAAAGGGATTGTGCACATTGATTGGGTACCAGAGGGACAAACAGTGAATCAGCATTACTACATTAGCGTCCTGGCTACCCTACGTGAGCGAGTACGGAGAAAACGGAACGATTTGTGGAGAAAAAAGTCATGGATCCTACACCAAGACAATGCCCCAGCTCACAGTGCGTTGTCAGTGAAGACGTTTTTGGCAAAACACAACATTCCCATCTTATATCATCCACCCTACTCACCTGATTTGGCCCCCTGTGACTTTTTTCTTTTCCCTAAAGTCAAGTCAGCTTTGAAAGGAACCAGATTTGAGACTGTTGAAGCAGTAAAAGAAAAAGCGACGGAAGTAATGTATGGACTTACCGAAAATGATCTGCAGCATTGCTATGAACAGTGGAAAATTCGTATGGAGCGGTGTAGAGACCGAGGAGGAGAGTACGTTGAAGGAGATAACATGAAATTGTAAATAATTGTAAATAAATGTTTTTTCCAGCATCAGTCCGGTTTTTTTCTAGCCGCACCTCGTAATGTTGGAAAACAGGGAGTGGGGAGTAATATGGCGCATTGGAATGACGAAAAAGACCAACCTGCTTTCAGAAAAAAATTGTTGCTTTACTTATTGAACGTCCCTAGTACATAATCTGATGCAGTAGTGTGACGTTACTGTCACCTATCGCTAACCGATATTGTTTCATTTTCTGCCTTTATTTGGTGGTTATTTTATTGGGAGTACCAGATATGTGGACTTGGGAGGATTTCGAGCTGGGGAGGTGCATTCCTGGTGTGGTCTTAGTGTCCTATTGCAGGCAGCAGACCATCAATGAATATCATTAGGTGAGGCGAACCTCCCTAGGGAGACGGACAGTTTTTACAGATGCTAGACTGCGGTCTGCTTTGGTCTTTTGTGATCTGAGCCAGCGCCTGATCTAGCTGACGGTACAAGTGCCCTGACACCACAGCTATTCGCAGAGAATAATTGAATTTGACACTTCAACTTTTCTTGTTCGGACATCAGAGGTCGAGATATCGTAGTGCTGCCTGAACAGTGTGAGAAAAACGGTTTTAGAAACATGTCCTAGACAATGGAGCTATAGTGGCATCGTCAAAGGATAAGCACAAAATCGGCTCAGTGTGGTCGTTTGATCAGTGGCGCTGTTAACAAAATCACTATAGTTTACGTGCGAAGATGCTGAGCTCATTTTGTTTCTTTCTTTTGATGATGTCACTATGGTTCTTTAAATTAGGGAGTGTTTTTAAAACTGATTTGAAGATGGTCATTGAGCCGTGCTGTGGCTCGCGTTGGTGCTGTTTGTAGGTTTCCGCCCTCTGTTGGAAGCCAGACGGTATCGTTTAGTAGGCATGGTTGAGGTTGTTTGTCTTCTTCTTGTCTTGACTGGCGCCACTCGTTTCGCAAGCGTTACCTGTCCGCTAGTGGCAGCAGTGGCGGTTATCGATATGTAGTAACTGTTGCCCTATCTTTGGGGCGACGTTGTTGTTTTTCTGTGTCGTGTGAGTGAGGGAGTTCAGTTGGGGACTCAGGAGGAGTCAGGTCCGTGCAGTGGACACCACGCTGGGACCGCTGGTGGTACGCATGGACTGCCAGATGGAAGGGCTGTGGTCACAAGGGTGCACGACCTCGTCCTGAAGCAGATCCAGCAGGCTTTAAGATGAGTACATTTCAGTCCAAGTAGAGCGGAGTCAATCACCTGTGTGGGCCCCGTAGTACGTATGTGATGTTGTGACAGATTATCATCGCCCCGTCATGTGCAGTTTGGTGGATCTGTGTACCGCTTAGTACTTGAAGACCCTACTGTGTTAAAAGCACTTGGCTCAGTGATTAGACGGTGTGGCCACTCAACTCTGAATTAATAAAGCAGTGAAGAGATTTGTGTCATACTGCCAACCGTCGTCAGAGTTGCCACAGTGAGTTCAGTGTGCGTTTGTGTGCCTAATGAATTTGATGTCACTCATTTGGTACCTTGTTTTGACTCGCTTTGCGATTGTTTCCGCAATGACGTGTGGTTGCTGATTCTGGTTGGTTACATTTAAGTTTGGCCTCGCACGCAAGTCGAGTGGGGTTTTAGTTACTGTTAGTTTGTCTAGTGTTCTGTACTGTGAGCTGATTGTTCAGATTTTCGAGTTTGTGGAATCGGACGGAAATCTGGTAGTGATTGCTTTATCGTTCCGAGCGGTCCGTACACATTATTTTGGGGGCGTAGTGCAGACCGCCGGTTCCGGCTTTAGCGTCTTGTTCCATCGTTGCATTTGGTTTATCAGACATAAGGTAGCTTCAGCGAGAGTATGATTACTCATCCATTAGGTTTTGCTCCTGTAACCTGAAGGGCAGGCCGAATGTAGGAAGTGAGTAGGAGCAGGAAAAGGTGAAATGCTTCGGTACTGCTGGTAGATTTTACAAGTTTACATTAGTCGGAATTAGGATAACATTAGGCTTATTTAACTATGGCTGAGATGAGCACGTAGGTGCGAAGCTGTACACCAGTCAAATCCAACATTGGCCAGAAGCTACAAAGGCAAAATCTATAGTGGCTCACCCACTATGAAATAGAAACAATGTTGCTTCGTCATCTACTCGGAATCAAATAGGCAGAATCTGAAGCGGCGCTCCTAGAGCTGCACAGCGCGGGCTAGAGGGTGCTCTCGTCGGTGTTGGTGTCGTAGTGGCAACCTAAGAACTTGTACCTACGCCGTGGCATCATAGCTATCGATGCCACATTAGGCTGCCACTAGTCTGAGCTATCATCTTGTGAAGTGAATGCGACTCTTGTCTGCCTGTCTCATCGCTCGCGAAAGTGTTTGTTGCCGGACCTTCTCAGAGGTCGATTCCTGGAGCACCGTCTGTGACCGGTCCTTGTGTTTTATTATTGTATTATTTATAACCATACCTTGCAATGCCTACATTAAAGGTTATGTATGTCTAGTTAATAGTTCCGGTCCCCTTCGGGAATAAATCTAGCAGTGTATGGGTTGTGTTACAAAGTTACCATCATCTTGTTTCAACTGTTTTGGGTCAGTTGCTTGTTTCCTTTAATTAACCTTTGACTGTATTTGCAGTTTTACAGCATGTTTCTAAATTTTTTATGTAATTGCCGTTCCTGGCGTGAAAGGCCTTCAACCGTGATTGTGATCATTTGCTTTTGAAAGAAAAAAAAAAAAAAAAAAAAAACATTCGATATTTGTATTTTAGCAGTAAGCCTTAAAACCTTATTTACTGCCATTCCTGGGGTCTGATACCATCTGCTGTGTTTGTGGCCACTTACTTTTTAATATTTAAATACCTTTAAGTTGTAATTGCAGCGAGTTCTTAAACATTCTTAATTTATTGTCATTCTTGACGTGTAAGTCCTTCAGCCGTGATAACAGTGGCTTGTTATTTTAATCATTATCTGTATCTGTATTTTATTGTGATTTGCTAAATTGTAATGCTCTGAAATCACTGTTATTAACACATTTGTTTTCATTAATAGCGTGTGATGTTTTTTAAATTAATTGTTGAGTCTGGAATTACTGTTTCAAAAATAAATGTGTGTAACTGTAAAAGGCAACCAATGGTAACTGATTACGGCCCCGTACACAATCGTAACCGAATCCTGCCTTCCCTTGACTACCAAGGTTTCAGTCATTGCTGATGGAAATCGGTAGTCTGAGGTACTAACAAGTGTGTGATCACAGATGGGCATAAAGAAATTTGAAACTTCCTGGCAGATTAAAACTGTGTGCTGGACCGAGACTCGAACTCGGGACCTTTGCCTTTCACGGGCAAGTGCTCTACCAACTGAGCTACCCAAGCACGACTCACGGCCCGTTCTCACAGCTTTACTTCCGCCAGTACCTCGCCTCCTACCTTCCAAACATTACAGAAGCTCTCCTGCGAACCTTGCGGAACTAGCACTCCTGAAAGAAAGGATATTGCGGAGACATGGCTTAGCCACAGCCTGGGGGATGTTTCCAGAATGAGATTTTCACTCTGCAGCGGAGTGTGCGCTCATATGAAACTTCCTAGCAGATTAAAACGGTGTGCCGGACCGAGACTCGGGATCTTTGCCTCTCGCGGGCAAGTGCTCTACCAACTGAGGTAGGAGGCGAGGTACTGGCGGAAGTACAGCTGTGAGGACGGGGAGTGAGTCGTGCTTGGGTAGTTCAGTTGGTAGAGCACTTGCCCGCGAAAGGCAAAGTTCCGAGTTCGAGTCTCGGTCCGGCACACAGTTTTAATCTGCCAGGAAGTTTCATATCAGCGCACACTCCGCTGCAGAGTGAAAATCTCATTCTGGATAAAGAAATTTATTCATATGCAGTATACCGGGGGCCAGGTTGTCATGACGCTGAATGTCGATTAGCGAGGCGAAAAGTTTATACAGCCAGCTGCATGGTCGACAGAAAGGCACAGAAACAGTAAATAAATACGTTTATTTATTCCATACGAGAAATACAGCAGTGACAGGGTTGCTGGGTTGTGATCAGCGCCCTGCGACGCTTGTTAGTTCCAGCTGGTATGGTGTGCTTAGCTCAGTACGCGGCATTACGGAAGGGCCAGCGCGTGGCGTCACTCCGTCGAGCAGGCGGCAGCTGAGGAGAAGTTACGTTCTCGGCAGTCCAGCAGTGTGCCACTACTTCAGGCACCAGGCAGGCAGCAGTGACAGTCTCGGTGTAAATCGGACACCCTAGTTGGTGCATATGTAAGCGCAGGAAGCACTCGAGAACGCAGAGTTGAACCGGCTCAGGACGCAGAGACAGTGGGCTGCAGGAGATCCTGCAGTAGTACAGTGCGTCCATACAGGGCAGTTGGTGACTCAGTGGCTAGTTAGGCCCTGATGTGAACCATGGACCGCTGGGCAGACACCCTCAAGTCGCTAGAAGTCAGCCAGCAGATGGTGCAATAGCTGTAAGGCACCAGTTCAGCTCCCAACAGCATAAGACCTACCCGCGGCATGTAATTCTGCAGTTAGCAGAGGTGGCGGCTGGTGACCCTTTTCAGGTTGACGAATGTCGTGGAGTAACTCTCGAACCTGGTTGCAGGTGGTAATAGGCACTGCATACCTGAAACATGTGGTATTTATAATGGCTCGAACAAGCACTGTTTCCCCATGCTATCACTCTTTATAGCTGCAAGCAAGTGGCCCAATGGCGGATCCGAGCGTGTGGTAATCCAGGTCACCATTGGTACTGTATGGCTTCCATACATCCGTGGTGTTAGCGGTATTGTAGCCCTGGCGGTGCACTGAGGCTGGATATGTGGAAATTTATTCTACTGCAGGGTCCAGGCTGCGATTCTTACTGTGTCAGCACAGCCTGCCATAACTTACTATGTTACCGGCTCCCGTCTGGTTCACTTCAGCTTCTTGCGACGGCTCATGGTAACATTTTCTGTCAACTTGGTCTCGCCTTGCTATAGTCAAGTAAATAGCCAGTGGTGCAACAGCAGTGTTGTCAGTTCTCAGACATAGATAATCACGTATCATTTGCTTACGCCTCGATGATCGTGAACCATTTCTAACTGCCATGGTCTACCTGAACTATCTTCGTCACAGAAGGTACACACAAAGGCAGTTGTTACCATGCTGTGGCTGCGTCTGCAAATAATCTCCCTTCAGATTACAGAAACGAATCACTGACCTCATTTCTTTCCTTTTCTTTTATTTTATTTTATGTACGGACGAAAGACTATCCTTGATAAAATGTTCAGAAATCACTACGAATAGAGCTATTCCTTGACCCTACAGAGCTAACATAATAGGACAACAGTGAGGTTAACGTGCACTAACCTACTGAACAGAAAAGAATTACCTTTTACTTATTGAATTGGCCCTGCGCGGTGATGGTGTTATCTGTAACTGGGAACACGGAATTTGCTGCTCACCTATGCCGTCTGACTGTTATCAACATGTAACAGCATTCTTGGAAGGCATAAACACTTCTGAAAAAATATGAACTCCTTAGTTAGTTGATATAATAGAATATATTAGTTTAAAGTTAATTGCAACTAATGTAAGGTTACCTTAGAAGCGAAGTTATGTCGTGGGAACATCTCAATGACGGCTTCAAATGGCTGATAGTTTGTGGAAGCTTCATCACTGCTTGCATAAATCGATATCAAGTAGTGTAGCGACTGCATTCAGAAAGATCTAAATCAAAAGTGGGAAAAAGCCCTCAAATAACAACGAAGTAAGAAACAGAGGACAACTGTACATGTGAACTAGAGGAGAAAACACTGTCAGTAAATAGTACGCTAAATTTACAAAGAACAACGATTTTTATCCAAGAGTACGTGTACCAAATTGTATAAAAACATAGCATATTTCCAGAATGGACACTGAAGGTGCCTTGTAAAAATAGCGAAAGGGGTCTTGTGAAAAAAAATGCACTAAGTTTAAGATGGGGAAAAAACAAAGTGATATTCACTATTGATGTACGACACAATGCCTGAATAAATGATATTTCACTAACATGGAATGTTTTTTATATCAAAAGGAGTGTCTGCTTTCAAACTTGTACAGTTGTTGACGTATCTGGAGTCGTTGTGAACAAGATTATACGAGGTTCAAATGGCTCTGAGCACTAAACATCTGAGGTCATCAGTCCCCTAGATCTTAGAACTACTTAAGCCTAACTAACCTAACATCCATGCCCGAGGCAGGACTCGAACCTGCGACTGTAGCGGTCACGCGGTTCCAGACTGAAGCGCTTAGAACCGTTCGGCCACACTGGCCAGCGATTATACGAGGGTTAGAACTTGAATAGTGGCAACTATTTATTCACAACCGATACAAAAGAGTTACATGTGTGCACCTATTACTGTCCTCCAAAGTAGTCACCAGCGCTGTGTAGAACCCGTTGCCAGCGATGAGGAAGGCGTAGTATACTGTTAGAGCCTGTTCTCTTGATGGTGCGAATGGAGAGGTCTACTACCTGGTCCTAACATCATCCCTCCCCTTCTCCTCCCCCACCCCCCTCATCATTTCGCGAGACCTACGGAGTCTTATGTTCTCGGAAACTTATCGGAATGCAAGCTGTCGGAATTTTGACAGTTAAAGCCTCCATGATGGGCAACGCTTATAGTGGCCGGCGTTGTTCATTGTTGAGCATCTACGTGACGGTCTCGCGTTTAATATGCGAACAATGACGAAATGGATAGCTCTTCGTTGTAGGTTTCCTACTTTTTCTATTAATCAAAGTTGGAAACTAGACAAGATGTGTTTTGTAAGCCTATCCTTTCCTGTGCCACCTTATGATTCTTCTAATAAATCTCTGTCAGGCATCTGCTTTTATGAAGTTATTCCAATTTAAGTAGTTCCGGATGACTACTCATTTGTGTTTTTAGTTTATTACTGTTTTTAATTATTTATCACCAACAGTGTAATACAACAGAAATGGGTCTTTTCGCTTATCTGGGGTCAATTTATTTACGTTCGTCGATCTTATGCACGTCTTCATGCATTTCGCTGCAGTGTAGAGTCTACAGCACAGTTCGACAAGAGCCACACGAGCTTCCGATGTAATTCACAGTATGTATTGTATATTCAGGGTGTTACAGAAAGGTACGGCCAAACTTTCAGGAAACATTCTTCACACACAAAGAAAGAAAATATGTTATGTGGACATGTGTCCGGAAACGCTTAATTTCCATGTTAGAGCTCATTTTATTACTTCTCTTCAAATAACATTAATCATGGAATGGAAACACACAGCAACAGAACGTACCAGCGTCACTTCAAACACTTTGTTAGAGGAAATGTTCAAAATGTCCTCCGTTAGCGAAGATACATGCATCCACCCTCCGTCGCATGGAATCCCTGATGCGCTGATGCAGCCCTGGAGAATGGCGTATTGTATCACAGCCGTCCACAGTACGAGCACGAAGAGTCTCTACATTTGGTACCGGGGATGCGTAGACAAGAGCTTTCAAATGCCCCCATAAATGAAAGCCAAGAGGGTTGAGGTCAGGAGAGTGTGGAGGCCATGGAATTGGTCCGCCTCTACCAATCCATCGGTCACCGAATCGGTTGTTGAGAAGCGTACGAACACTTCGACATGTTGTGTCGTACTTGTAAAGGCACATATTCTAGCAGCACAGGTAGAGTATCTCGTATGAAACCATGATAACGTGCTCCATTGAGCGTAGGTGGAAGAACATGGGGCCCAATCAAGACATCACCAACAATGCCTGTCCAAACGTTCACAGAAAATCTGTGTTGATGACGTGATTGCACAATTGCGTGCGGATTCTCGTCATCCCACACATGTTGATTGTGAAAATTTACAATTTGATCACGTTGGAATGAAGCCGCAGCCGTAAAGAGAACATTTGCACTGAAATGAGGATTGACACATTGTTGGATGAACCATTCGCAGAATTGTACCCGTGGAAGCCAATCAGCTGCTGATAGTGCCTGCACACGCTGTACATGGTACGGAAACAACTGGTTCTCCCGTAGCACTCTCCATACAGTGACGTGGTCAACGTTACCTTGTACAGCAGCAACTTCTCTGACGCCGACGTTAGGGTTATCGTCAACTGCACAAAGAATTGCCTCGTCCATTGCAGGTGTCCTCGTCGTTCTAGGTCTTCCCCAGTCGTGAGTCATAGGCTGGAATGTTCCGTGCTCTCTAAGACGCCAATCAATTGCTTCGAACGTCTTCCTGTCGGGACACCTTCGTTCTGGAAATCTTGTCTTGATACGAACATACCGCTACACGGCTATTGCCCCGTGCTAATCCATACATCAAATGGGCATCTGCCAACTCCGCATTTGTAAACATTGCACTGACTGCAGAACCACGTTCGTGATGAACGCTAACCTGTTGATGCTACGTACTGATGTGCTTGATGCTAGTACTGTAGAGCAATGAGTCGCATGTCAACACAAGCACCGAAGTCAACATTACCTTCCTTCAGTTGGGCCAACTGGCGGTGAATCGAAGAAGTACGGTACATACTGACGAAACTAAAATGAGCTCTAACATGGAAATTTAGTGTTTCCGGACACATGTCCACATAACATCTTTTCTTTATTTGTGTGTGAGGAATGTTTCCTGAAAGTTTGGCCGTACCTTTTTGTAACACCCTGTATATGATGTGTACCTCTCGATTCTCTCCGCAGACGAGCTCTGGCGCAAAGATACTTTTTGCCTTTTCTGGGAAAGAGAACGCGCTCCGCGGGTTTGGGAAGGACGTCAAGCAGGAGGCAGGCGTGGGACGGAGAGACAGTGTTAGCCATTCGGTCTGGTCGAAGCGCAACCTGTCAATTTTTCTCGTGTTAGGGTTACGTGCAGCGTCCACACCTGACACGGCTAGGCAGCGCCAGAGGAGTCTTGGACCGTTGCCGACCTCAGCTACGCTGGAGAGAGAGAGAGAGAGAGAGAGAGAGAGAGAGAGAGACGGCGATTGAGCTGGGCTGTAGGTCGTAGTATTGGGTGCTGGCGCCATGCTGTGCCGAGACCGTGATCTGAGTCTTCCTCCTGCTATTTAATCAGCGGTGAGCAGTCGCCGGATTCCACCTAGGTGTAAATTTTTCTACAGCTCAATGACTCTGTGCTTTATTGGCGCTGGAGATATCCAACTTATCTTCCTTGAGTTTGAGTTCTAGTGGGGACGTACGTTGCTTTCGTTGGAAGTGTTAGTCCAGCCTGTGCTCTGTTTAACATCAGTCTGTAAACACTTTTCCGAGGTGTGTTCTGGGTGTCAAAGAGAGAAGGGACTTTTCTGTAATTGTTTTAATTGAAGATCTTTTCCTGGTTGCCAGCTTATGCCTATTTTGAGAAGTCATTGAGACCCGTTTAACTGTCCTAATGTGTAAACTCATTACACAGTCTGTTTAGAAGCCCGGTCGGTATGGTGTACTCTAGAATTTATTAAGCGCAAGATGTGGGTTTAGTGGCGGTTGGGGTCAACGGGAGTCCGGTAACAAAGTATGAACCGGTTTGAGGAACATACCTCGCGCTCTGTGTGAGCACGTCTGGGTAAAGGTTATTGGCTGTATTCGTGAGTCAACCAGTTTTCTTGATTGGTAGTGATATTGATTTGTAAGTTCTTACTCATTATATCTGATTTCCTTAAAAAATTCAATTGTAAGCATCTGATAAGGGTTCACCGCCCAGCAGTTTTCTGAGAATTAATCCCATGTTCATTAGCTCTCGTAGCCAGACTCCGTTTTACAGTAAATGAGGAAAGTTTTGTTAATGACTGTGTGCCGTAGACTCTGGTTTGATGCTCTTTGAGGAACGATGTTTTAGAACCTCAACTGTTTAAAGCTTAAAGGGATAGGACCCATGCTAAAGCAACGTAAATTATAGTTCAAGTTCTCTGTTGCTCTAAGGGACAGAAGTACGCTGTGCACTTTAACTTTTTTGGGCAAAAGTCAGTTTTTTTCTGAAAATAGTTTTGCTCAGATTAAAGCGGGCTAGTGCTCACGTTCTCAATTGCTTTAATGGCAAATGCCCGTTAATCTGCCGGTACGAGGCCCGGTTGTTTTGCAAGTCCATTTGATTACACCTTAAGGTGGTTAAAAATCTGTTTTTGTCTAGTTATTTTAAAGGATAGAATCCCATTGAATGGATATAGCTGTTTGGGCGGAAGCCCTCTGTGTCCCCAAAATTAGTTGTTTTATAATTGTGCAGTGATTAATTGTGTTATGAACCAAACTATCTGCTCAAGTACCAATGAATGCAAAACTTATGTACTAGTTATTTGCTGCGCAAATAAATATTTGTAAATAAAGGTTCAGCTGCTCAGCACTGGACAACTCTGTCTCTAACTAAACCCGCTCCATGGTTAAACCTTTATATGTTGCTCTTCTCAGTGGAGGTTAGAAAGAATTGCGTTATATGGTGAATGGAACGAGCAGCCTAATGAACACGTACTATGGACCGAGAGTAAACCGAAGAAGGACGAAAGTGACGATGTGAAGCAGAAATGCGGTTAGCGAGGTTCTGTGCAAGGAAAGGAACAAGTGGAAGAGATTGACAAGAAGGAGGGACAAGATGACAGTGTGCGGTCCTAAAGCATCGACTGCACGCCGACCAGCGCAGCGCCACGAAACGGCATCAAGATGGCGCTGACCCGCACGCCAATGGAAAGAGGGGGTAGCGACACACCTCCAGGAAGACAAAGAGTCCAGCGCCCCCTGTCAACGCTGACTTAACCAGCCGCTCATCGGTGGTAGGGTCAGTTCGGTCACAGATTTCGACAGCATCAGTACTGAGTAATAGGAACACGATAACTAGCTTGCGTTCTGTGAGCAGTAATAGTGTGAAAACGAAACTGCATGTAGGAGGCCACATCATAATGAGAAGTAAAGTTACATTTCTTTCCTTTTTAGAAATAAAGTGTTCTATTAATCTGCAAGTCTTACGTACATATGATTTTGGTTTCCTGCAACCTGCCATTACAAGGATTCTTGCCACCGTCACCGAAACATCTCTCTTTCGTTGTGTGTGTCCGTGCTGACTTCCACAGCAGCTGACACAACAGATACGACATATTTTAATGTATGGTACTTCCGTGGTACTTGAGAGAGCTGTATAGTGGACGACAGATATAGAAATAAATCTAGCAGTTAACTGAGGACGTAGGATGTAAGTGCTATTCTGAGATGAAGAGGTTGGCGCAGGAGAGGAATTCGTGGCGGGCCGCACCAGGTTGACGCACTTATTCTAAAATGCACTTACCTTGTGGGTGTGATTGATGTGCGCCGCCGAAGCCTATCGCTGCTTGTAAACACAGTTGAACAAATCTGATTACTACCTATAAATATATCTAAACGATCGCCTAGAAATATAGTGAGGGGGAATCAAATGAAAGTATGCTAGACCTCTCGTATTTGGATATGCACTGCGTTTTTTAAAAATCTAACTATGTGAACGAAAACATGGAGCAACACGCGCAACTATATTCAGAGAGGATTCTGTATCGAACAAAATAATTAAATCAGATTTATTACCACAGTGTATCTCTAATCGTGGTATCTCAAGCACAAAACATAGTTCTATAATGAAAAAGACTTACAAAATTATCGCTGGAACTATCGGCGCATTGCTACCTATATACGAGGTGCGGCTAGAAAAAAACCGGACTGATGCTGGAAAAAACATTTATTTACAATTATTTACAATTTCATGTTATCTCCTTCAATGTACTCTCCTCCTCGGTCTCTACACCGCTCCATACGAATTTTCCACTGTTCACAGCAATGCTGCAGATAATTTTCGGTAAGTCCATACATTATTTCCGTCGCTTTTTCTTTTACTGCTTCAACAGTCTCAAATCTAGTTCCTTTCAAAGCTGACTTGACTTTAGGGAAAAGAAAAAAGTCACAGGGGGCCAAATCAGGTGAGTAGGGTGGATGATCTAAGATGGGACTGTTGTGTTTTGCCAAAAACGTCTTCACTGACAACGCACTGTGAGCTGGGGCATTGTCTTGGTGAAGGATCCATGACTTTTTTCTCCACAAATCGTTCCGTTTTCTCCGTACTCGCTCACGTAAGGTAGCCAGGACGCTAATGTAGTAATGCTGATTCACTGTTTGTCCCTCTGGTACCCAATCAATGT
The DNA here is from genome assembly GCF_021461395.2 of Schistocerca americana. Classification (NCBI taxonomy): domain Eukaryota; kingdom Metazoa; phylum Arthropoda; class Insecta; order Orthoptera; family Acrididae; genus Schistocerca; species Schistocerca americana. Next base: position 485,651,651 of record NC_060123.1, read on the forward strand.
GCACAATCCCTTTGATGTCAAAAAAAACAATCATCATTGCCTTGAATTTCGATTTTGACATTCGTGCTTTTTTTGTCGTGGAGAACCAGGAGTTTTCCAATGCATCGATTGGCGTTTAGTTTCGGGATCGTAAGTAAAAAACCACGATTCATCGCAAGTAATAACATTTTGTAAGAAGGTGGGATCACTTTCAATGTTTTCCAGGATGTCAGAACAAATCATTCTTCGGCGTTCCTTCTGTTCAATTGTGAGACACTTTGGAACCATTTTTGAACACACTTTGTTCATGTTGAAACTTTCATGAAGAATCTGCCTAACACTTTCCTTGTCAACTCCTGTTAACTCAGACACTGCTCTGATTGTTAAACGGCGATCTTGTCGAACAAGTTTACCGATTTTTGCAATGTTTGCATCAGTTTTTGCCGACAATGGTCTGCCAGTGCCAGTGTCATCACTGGTGTCTTCGCGGCCATCTTTAAATCGTTTAAACCACTCAAACACTTGTGTTCGCGATAAACAATCATCGCCGTACACTTGTTGTAACATTACAAACGTTTCACTTGCAGATTTTCCTAGTTTGAAACAAAATTTGATGTTAACACGCTGTTCTTTCTGTACACTCAACATCTTCCGACGCACGGACAAAACGTCAACTACTTAAAACAGACGCCACGGGCAGACTGAGTGTAGGAGGCAGATGAAACACGAGCAGTAGGCGGAGCGAGAGTCACGTGACAGGCCACGCGACTTTCAGCCTTATTGCATTCGTTTTATTGTTTCACCAGTACTAGTCCGGTTTTTTTCTTGCCACACCTCGTACAGTCCGGTACCCCACCAAGACGTGCATGACCTACTTGCCTTTCCAAGTTCTTTCGCACACTGCTCAAAGATATTCCGCATCTCGGTGCAAAGATACGTGTGTTAGTTATTGGCGCCAGTGATCGTATCGAAAACTCCCTTTCGTACCACTGAGTTAACTGATTCCATGGCCGGACGATGTAACGTGTCCATGAACTTCACGAAAAAAGAAATAGGACAAGCCGTACTGAGGCGGACACCTATGTCACAGAAAGAATATAAAGAGACAAAATATAGAATTTACTTTCGTATAATGTAACTGCCGTTTAGAACGGAACATACATGGTGGCAATATTGTCCCATTATTATTCTTACTTACTAATAATTTCCCCACAGGTTTCACCTGAGGTAAGGAAAAAGCTGGAGCCTCTCTATCCGTGCACCTACCGCAAACGCTTCTAATTATAAGGCTGATAGTGTGCGTTACGCGATGACTACGTTACCGGCGGCTGAGACAAAAAATGGTTCAAATGGCTCTGAGCACTGTAGGACTTAACATCTGAGGTCATCAGTCCCGTAGATCTTAGAACCTAACTAACCTAAGGTCATCACACACATCCATGCCCGAGGCAGGATTCGAACCCGCGACCGCAGCAATCGCATGGTTCTGGACTGAATCGCCTACAACCACTCGGCCACCGCGGCCGGCAGGACTGGGACAGAAAAGGTAGATAGGAGACTAATGACTTAGACAGTTTCATTTTAGAATCTCGATGTTGGTATGCTGGTGCCGGGAGGCTGCTAACGGAGTCGTGGGGACGCCTGCATAGTGGGCGATGCTCCAAGGGCGGCCAGCTGTCACCGAGAGCGCCACTAAAAAGGGAACTTTCCCAGGTGTCAATAAACGATCTTGATGGAACCTGGCCGGCGTGTAGAGGGGGAATAATAGTGTAACACGTATTTTTTTTGTTTGTGCCCAGTTTCACTTTTAAGGGGGAATACAGACCACAAAATGTGATTTGTTATTTTGGATTTAGAGTGGTATAAGTAAAATAAATAATTGGAATAGTAATGAATGTTTGAAAATGATATGGAATGACTGAGCATAGGATAACGATGCGGGAGACCCGCACTGCCGTGCTACGCAAGGTCCTAATGGAGGTAGTTTGCCGTTGCCTTCCTCCGACGATAATAGAGATGTATGATGATGATGAAGACGACACAACACCGATCCATCTCGTTGCAGGCAAGTGAAAAATCTCTGACCCCGCCGGGAATCGAACGCGGGACCCTGTGCTCGGCAAGCGAGAACGCTACTGCGAAACTACGAGCTGCGGACAATGCATGTTTGGATATTTTAATTAGGTATGTTGCAAATACTCCAACAGCAATAGCGTATTTTCCAGAAATGGAATTTGAGAAACCAGTTTTATTGCACATGGATGTATGTGGCTTGATAGCTTCTTTAATTTACTTTGTCACAAAAGTGTTCCTTTTCCAAAATTAATTAATATTGGTGGGGACACAGCCTTCAATAGTAATTAACACCTCACCAGTAACTAGAAATGTTTGTGTCCGAGAAGCAGGAATCACGGAAGGACTGGCCAAGATGGTTCATTTGAACGCCACGTACCATGACATTTTATTAACCCAATTATTGCATACTGATGTAACTATACTGAACATTCAAGTGTTGTATAATTCTTGTTTTAACAGCGGAAATTACTAAAGACGAAAAAATCAGGCTATAGTTTATATTAAAACAGTAAAACGAAACCATACATGGACCAGGAATTAGGTACTCGTTTCCTGTTGGTAGGAGCCACTTTTACTTTCAGGATAAAGCCATAGGTCAAAGTGAAAACATAAAATCCGGCACCCGCCGAAAATCAAAACAACAAAATTATAGTAGCTACAGCAGTTAATACTGAAGCAATACCTCAAGACTACGATAAGAAAGCAATACAAGTGAATAACATAATTTAATAAGGCTGCGCTTAACGGTGCGTCGACAAGCGTTCATTCAACAACCATCACGTGTAGATGAGGGCCGGACTGTCCGGCACGACCAACGGACCACACCCACGCAATGTACCTGCCGGCGAGGGACAATGGACAGATCAGCTAGCACCCCCACGCAAATGCTGAGCCAGAAAAGCCACAAAACAAATTGCGGTTGAGCTCTATAACATACATCAGCAGTTAGTTTTTATGCGGATGATAATAACGATGGTTCACTGCAAAGATGAACGCAAAACTAAATGACACACTATAACCTGCATAATATACATATGCGGTAGTCTACAAGAATTTACTAGCAATAAAAGCAGCCTGCAAATATATACATATGTATAATTATTGAGCTCCGCAAACAAGGAGAAAGAGCCGGCCGTTGTGGCAAGGTGGTTCTAGGCGTTTCAGTCCGGAACCGCACGACCGCTACGGTCGCAGGTTCGAATCCTGCCTCGGGCATGGATGTGCGTGGTGTCCTTAGGTTAGTTAGGTTTAAGTAGTTCTAAGTTCTAGGGGACTGATGACCTCAGATGTTAAGTCCCATAGTGCTCAGAGCCATTTGAAACATTTGAATTAAGGAGAAAGCTATTCTGCACTGCTGTGCTTATAAGTGGATGATAACGTGCTTACACGTATTTTAAAGCAGTCAGTGAGAATAAAAATAAATGTGCACAAGTAACTTTTAGACAGTAGAGGCAATTTAAAGCTCGTTGGAATAAGTGAGGAAAAATAACCGTACGGCTCCGTGATTAAAACAAAATTTTGATGACAGTTCAACTAAAAACAGTCTGGCCTGTAAGATGAAATATTCACCTGCAGCATTAACACTGAGAGATTGAGCCAGTACCGGATCACCAAACCGACAAGCTTGGCACAAAGCAGATAACTAGCGAGGTTACTTGCAAATTGATTTAAAACAGAACTGCTAAAGACGGCAACGAGCAGCAATACAGTGCCAGTTGGAAACATTTAGTCAATGTCCCAAGTTATAGCTTTACGTCCACGTCTGACAACAGCAGAAGACCGCTTCGGGTTGAGTTAGCAGTCCCCGTCGGGTCGTGCATAACTTCCCGTCCTCCAGCTTGAGGCGGCAGCTAACGCCACACAGCCACAGCTCGGTCCTGAAAGTCCGCAAGCTTCCACGTGCGGCACTGAACGGCCGCCAATTCGGTACACTCTTCGCTCTCCACAACAAACACGCTCATTGCCCACCGTCTAAGCGCTCGCTGCCCACCCCTTCCCTTGCCGATTTCAAAACAAAAACAACTAAGGAGGCAAGACCGTGAAGATAGTACAACACTGAATATATCAAAATAAGAATCGATCGCAACATGCGATTCACTGGCATGTCATACAAAAGTACATTTTAAATGAAACATATCTAAAGCCAGATGAATAGGTGAGTCTTGTATCTGACAGGGGTTTGGATTCTCCAGCAAGCTGCTGTACGGATATGGATTCTCAGATACTGCGTCTGGCAAGCAGACACAGTTTCCCGAGGCTCTGCATATATTCGTGTGACATGGTCACATTCGTAGACAAAAAATGTTAACATCATGCCACGAATAACATAAAGTAAACGTAATAGAACAATTGCAGGTGACGAAGAATCATGAGTACGAAACAATACGATTTTGCACTTGTTAATTCAGCTCCTGGTGAAAATCATTATCAGAATGTAAACTATAAAATTATTATTTGAGGCCTGCTCACTTGAACATATTGTAGGAAATCAGCGATAAGTGAACAAAGCATACTACTGACAATTTTGGTGAACAGAGGTAACGAGCTGCTTAAATACTAATGACCTGCTCAAAAATATTTATCATGTTATAAAATCAGTCTATGCCGAAATCCCAACAATAAGGGATAAAGTAAGGTATACTGAAGCAATAAACGTACAGAGTCATTGGTCCAGTACTAAAGGAAACACTAAGTACAGATACAGACAACCTTAACTGACATTTTTATTTAAAAAATAAAAGTTATCCTACCTGTTATGGTGACGTAGTTCCTGCTATGCATTTAGTGCCTGCCCGATATCGACCACCGACACAAATTCTCGCTCAGTCTGTGGTCCGGGCACGTTCTCTCTTGTACCTCCATGCATTGCAAAAAAATGGTTCAAATGGCTCTGAGCACTATGGGACTCAACTGCTGAGGTCATTAGTCCCCTAGAACTTAGAACTAGTTAAACCTAACTAACCTAAGGACATCACAAACGTCCATGCCCGAGGCAGGATTCGAACCTGCGACCGTAGCGGTCTTGCGGTTCCAGACTGCAGCGCCTTTAACCGCACGGCCACTTCGGCCGGCCATGCATCGCAGTCCGTTGTGTTTATGGTGTATGATTTTCATCAGCATACAATTTCCGAATCAGTTGTCCTCTTTATACTGTTGTTATTAGTAAGAGCATCCTGGTCGATAGTTCCCACTTATCTTTTCTTTTTAATTTATGGGCACTATTGGTGGATTTTGACAATCGATCGAATGGTTATCTGGCTATCTTCGGCCTATTGTCGTCCGTTCCGGATTCATGGTAGGTGTTTTTAATTTTTGATTGGATGTTCCAACACGTTATTGGTCTGGTTGGGCAAATATTTCTCGATGGTTCTCACAGAAAAGAAATTGTTTAGGCTCGCTTGACGATCATGCTTTTTGCTTACATAACGACTCGCTAATTGTGCCTTCTCTTCGTAGACAAGGAATGTTCGGTCGTGCTATTGTCGCAAGTTTAATATAATGATTTAACATATAAGTAATTATAAGTAATTTTGCTGTCTTTCTCAATATTGATCGTAACTATAATTAGACCACAATTACAGCGAACGCTTTTTCTAATTTAACGGATCAAACCCGATGATGTGACTTGTAGCCATCGAAACCAGTGGTTAAATAAATTATTTACAAGAGAAGCCATGCAGTTGTTATTCATGATGTCTACTTATGGCTGCAGTTGTCCCTCATACAAGATAGTATGTTACAACGCGTGGGTTGTTCGAAAGAACAATCTCGTGAGCCCCATTTCAAATTCTGAGCGCAACGTGGACTAAGCGGACGGCCGCCCTCACAGCGATGGCACCTCAGGAAATTGTACTCCGGGATCCTCCTTACTAGACCCAATCAGAATCTCTTCCTGCAAACAACCCAAACCCAACCCCTAATCAGACTTTGTTTGTAGTTTCAACCACGAGAGGTAGGAGGCTGGTGAGGTGTGAGCTTTTAAAACGGTTAGTGGACGTTTTCTCTCACTCATTATGTTAATCTACTTGGAACACGGTAAGGCAGTCGATCATGGAAATCGTTGGGTCCAATAACTGCCAAGTTCGAAAGATGTTATCCATCACTAGACATCATAAATCTGCGAATACTGTTGAAAGCTTTGTCACTGACCCACAATGAATGCAAAGCAGCAAAGAATATCAGCGATCGATTCGTAGCAACACTCGCAGCTTTTATAAGCGAGAGATGTTCACTGCCTACATCATACTGAGAATATCAGTCATGTCAAAAAGATCTACACTGTCAACCTTATTATTAACGGGTATTTCCTATTTGAATATCATTACCAGTAGCAGGAGTACTGCAACAGGAATGATGCATCACGCTAGAGAATGCACTGAACATATTGTGATTTGAATAAAACTCTATTCGAGGAATCTTTTTTTATCCCTTGCAGACCCTCTAGCTATAACTGTGTTCATTAACTTTTATTGTGTCTTAGGAGCAAAAAAATGGTTCAAATGGCTCTGAGCACTATGGGACTTAACTTCTGAGGTCATCAGTCCCCTAGAACTTAGAACTATTTAAACCTAACTAACCTAAGGACATCACACACATCCATGCCCGAGGCAGGATTCGAACCTGCGACCGTAGCGGTCCCGCGGTTCCAGACTGCAGCGCCTAGAACCGCTCTTACGAGCAAGAAAAGTATTTTGTCCAATGGAAACTGGAGGTATACATTTTTTGATGTTCAACTTTTTCACATATGCAGGTGCAGCCAGCTATTGGGCATCACTATGAAAATACCAGCAAACTGTTACTGTTATTTTGCATTGTACTTATTGCATGATCATGTTACTATTTATTACAACAGAGAATATTTCGTAATTAGTTATTTTAGTACATAAAATGAAGATAAGTGTGCAAGGTATGTTTCGCAAGCAGATAAATGTCCATATATTAAAAAATCACCTAATAGCATTACCACACAATGAAAAATTTTCCTTCATCTAGAAAAAATTCGGAAATGAGAGAAACTTCCTGGCAGATTAAAACTGTGTGCCGGACCGAGACTCGAACTCGGGACCTTCCGCTGCAGAGTGAAAAATCTCATTCTGGAGAAATGAGAGAGTTAATTTTTTGTGTTATCTCCTATCCTCCAGGTGATTATTAGGAATAACCACAGACAAAGAGTTAGGGAATTTCACACATGTGCGGTAAGAGATTGCTGCTATGTTTACAACACTGGTACATAGAGAAAAGAAAATCTCTACTTATCAATCAGTAAGAGATCTTAGCTTATGGAAAAGATGTCAGACCAAAAGGACGCACTGTAAGTTTCTGGCCGATTAAAACTGTGTGCTGGACCGGAACTCGAACCTTTGCCTTTCGCTGGCAAGTGCTCTGCTGACTGAGCTGTCCAACCTTTAGGGAAGTTTCCCTGATTAGGACTAACACCCCTGAAAGATACTCTCATGTTCAGAAAAAGCAGAACACGTTGAACGACTAGAGATAGGACGTTCATACTCACAGAACATTTGTTTGTTCTGCAGAAATAATTAGCATTCGAACCATGTCTGCCCGCTGGCTCAAGGTCAACAGTTATATCGGGGCGCAACATCACCTACCGGGAAAATGTGCCTGCGGCTCTCGTTGCCGCTGTAAACCGAAGATAATGGATCGGCGTGACTTGAACAGACGTGCAGGATGCCTCGCAGACGTATGCGCAAACCGGACCGTCAAATCAGTGAGTTTGAAAGAGGGCGCATTATTGGCATGAGAGAATGTGATGCAACAATCCGGGAAATTGCTGCTCGTGTGGGACGACGTGTTTCGGCAGTGCAACGGGTGTAAGCAGAGTGGTTCACAGAAAGCTGTAGAACACGACGCGATGGGTCAGCTCGCACCACGTAAACCACCTCCCAAGAAGATCGACACCCCATACGAACAGCCTTGCCGGACTGATCTGCGTCCCCCTCGGGTCTGGCGAAGCAGTGGAATAGGGTAACACATCGTACACTAGCAGCGGTGACAGTTCGTCACGGTTTATTACGGCAGACGTCGTCCACCACTCCGCCTACCTTGGACTGATGTGCAGCTAGATGACAATGGTGTGTGGAACGACGTCACTAGGGCAGGAATTGCATCACATTGTGTTTTTGGACGAATGTGAGTTCTGTTTGTCTGAAAATCATGGCCGCATTTTGGTTCAACCCAGACAGGGGAAGTGACATCACAGTGCATTCACTCAAGACGTATGGCGCCAGCTCAAGGCCTTTTGGTATGGGGTGCTTTTGGGAACATCCACAAATCACAGCTGGTGCGTGTCCAGGGCACTGTTACCAATGTGACCTACAAGAAGGACATCCTGCGACTCGTAACCATACGCTTTCTGCATAACACACCAGACGCCATTTTTCAGCAAGGTAATGCACGACCACATGTTTTTACATGAACACATACCTTCTTGGTGTCTCAGGATGTCAGCTACTATATACTGAATTTAGCGCTAGCATTAGGCTCACTGAAAACTTAATCACTGATGTGTCTCTAAATCCTGCCTGCTCGGTTCGCTGGACAAACAATCAAACAACTAGTATTAACGAGTTTTATTACAACAAGACAAGTACAAATACTTAACTTGATTTGGGAATTCTTGTAGTTCTTTCTACAGGATCATCCACAAGTACAGTTGAACACATGTGTCGCAAGCAAAGGGTGACGTACAAAATAATCAGAGTTCTTCAAAATAGACAAACACAAGCAACACTTCTGGTCCTAGCGACCGCTCCTAACAAACGTCTGTCAACTGAACTGCAGTGAATGCTGATCTCATAACTGTGCTACATAGAGACTGCTAATGAAGAGGCAACGATGTATACGCTAACAAAGTGGATAACGCTGACGCTGCTATTGAAGTGAGCTGCTACCAGTCGGGCGTGGCGCTTATGTCGTCTTCAGCTAAGAGCCGCTGCTGTTGCGTTGTCATCCTGGATGGAGGTCAGTCAGTGTGCAATTGGCTGACCTCTTCTCACAGCCTTCTCTTCTATGTCGTTCCGGAGTGGGGTGCGGGCTCTGACATTACGCCATAACAACCACAGTCAATACTTTTTTAAGGGTCCATTAAAATCTTTGGTGGTTTTGTCATTGGTCAGCCTCACTGGTTTATTTGAGTGTTGATCAACTACACATACAACTAAGTTATGTAATGTGACTGTGTATCATGATCTGCCAATCCGTTTGTCAAAGGCTAGGCATGTATTTATTTAACAGTTTGAGGACTGGGCAGCTGTGGTGTAGTTCAACTGGATGATACTGCGCTTTATCATAGTTTTTATGAATTTTGTGTAGCGGATTCTTATGCAAAGAACTTACATCAATTCACTGCATTTGAAAGAGGGTTCCTTGAAATACTGCAAAGAAGCAGTTATACATCAGCAAGCATTTTTTATATTGAAATCGAAGAGTGTATTTTCCACTAAAACAAAAAATTTATTTCTTGTTTCATTTCCTAAATGGTGTCAGAATTATAAGTTCTTAGTACCATAAGTAAAATTGTTAGGAAATATAGTTTTTGCCTGAAAATTACTTAGTTACTTTTGCGTTAGTATAAAAAATTTTGAAGGAATTTGGAAAACGAAGTTCCTGTTTCGCATTACCCACTGTAGTACATGGCATCTTTTCTAATCATTTTTCAAGAAATTGCCTTGCTTCATTCTGTACAAATCTTACACCTCCCCTGAGGCCACATTGACATCTCTGTCGTTAGAATCAATTTAGAAAAATGTCGTCTACTGAGTGTGTTTGCCGGCCAGAGTGGCCGAGTGGTTCTAGGCGCTACAGTCTGGAGCCTAGCGACCGCTACGGTCGCAGGTTCGAATCCTGCCTCGGGCATGGATGTGTGTGATGTCCTTAGGTTAGTTAGGTTTAATTAGTTCTAAGTTCTTGGCGACTGATGACCTCAGAAGTTAAGTCGCATAGTGCTCAGAGCCATTTCAACCATTTTTGAGTGTGTTTACAGGTGAACTGTTTTCAATGGAAGTTGATTCAACAGTCGCTGCCAATTCAGTAAGGTGCTGAGCAAGATATTTGGTAGAAGGCCGCTACTTTTTGCATAAATATACTAAGTTACTGTCATCGTCACGGAAATGTGAAAAAAAGCTTACTTTCGCCAAATTATTTACGTCCTCTTGAAAGGATATTAGCCCATTAGCTGGTCAATGTTGGCCATTCCTGTCTTGTTTTTGTTAGAATCAAAATTGAGGCAGATTCCTTCTTCTCTATCATTTCTAATTTTCTTTTGACATTGATAACGGATGCAGTCATTTTATGTTTTGTTGTCAATGCGTTCCTAGTACTTTACATTTCACAAACAGCAAATGATCTCGTCTGTGAAACGAAAGTTCATTTTCTTTCAGCATCTGGTTAATTAGATCGTTAACTAGCCATTTTCTATTTTTAATACTGTACTTCAGGGCATCTTGGAAACTGTGCTGGCGCAAGCTGTTGCCAGCACACTGGCCGGTAAAGATGATGCGTGAAGGTCGATTAGTAGGTGCTCGATCAAGCCCGCCTATCACGAGAGAGGCCAGACACACTTTCACAAGTAATACGAAGCCAACGCCCTCTCAACAGCATGTATTTAGGTTGCCGGAGGGCCTCCCTCACTCAGTCACAAAGTTTGGCGTCTGTCAGTTTACGCACAGAACTGGTTTATTTCGTCATAGGGAATGACATTACATAGCGACCAGATTAGTGACTAGCGGGACAAGTTTTATTGACATTACATCACTCTGCAAGAGGACTATTGCTGATGAGTTTGTAACACAAAATATGGATTTTATTTACATTAAGTAACAGCTTCCTGTCCATGTAAATAAAGAACCGTTTCAATTCCCCTGTGCATTTGTATTGTAGAAAGAGGCTACCGACCACCCATAACAACATCCTCTCCCTTGCTCCCTTGCATACAGTGGCGAACGACGATAATTCAGTGGCGATCGAAAACAATCAACTTGATCAAAGATTTTTCTTGTTTCTCTTGTGTTCTAGCTTGCAGGGGTGACCGTGTTCGAGTGTTTCTATTTTGCTAATTTTTTGTTGTGTTTTTGCATGTATTCCAGGAGGAGAGCCGCAGAAGTTATCAAATTTCTCTTTTCAGAAGCTTCGGTTGCTTTTAGATAGACATATTTGCATTAACCATGAATTCCTCGCCCCCTCCATCTCCTGTCCCCGCGCCTCAGCCGCAAGCGGCCGATGTGATGGATCTAACACAAGCTTTTCAGTTTCAGACCCAACAAATCGCTACCTTACTGACGAGGCACAACAACTATTGGCTGCGTCGGTCGCACAACCACAACTGACCAACCAACCAGCCCATCCACTGCCACCGACCAGTAAACTACCGTTCCGGCAATTTAAGGAAACAGAGGAGGAATGGATTGAATACCTGACTTAAATCCAAGTACATCGTCAAGTTCATCGTGTTCAGGGTACTGTAAAGTTATAGTACTTCCTTTCGATTCAAATGCTCAAATGTGTGTGAATTTCTAAGGGACTAAACTGCTGAGGTCATCGGTCCCTAGACTTACACAATACTTAAAATAACTTATACTAAGAACAACACACACACCCATGTCCGAGGGGGGACTCGTACATCCGACGGGATGGGCCGCGCAATCCGTGACATGGCGCCTCAAACCGCGCGGACACTCCGCACGGCTCCCTTTCGATTGCGGGGGTCCCAGTGTCCAGGTTAAAGACTATTCCCAACCGCGTCTCCCGACGAACTCATGTATGACCCAGGAATCGCTGCATTAACTCAATACTATGACCAGAAAGTTCACATAGCTGCAGCTATATATCAGTCCTTTCTCTTGCAGAAAAACCCGGAGCAGACATACCACCAGTGGTACACAGAATTAACGGGCATGAATAGGAAGGGCAAATTTAAATATAGTTGTGGCAATTTTTACAGTGATTTAATGGTGCGTCATGCACTAACATTCAATGTCCCACATAACAGAATGCGGGAACAGATTTTAATATACTCTGATTCATCATTTCCCCAAGTACTGCACATCTAAGAGCAATATGCTTCGGTTGCCACAGCGACCGTTAAATTTAACAGGCCCCGGATTGTCGGGAAAGGTCGCCCCTTGCTCGCGACCGCCCCAAGCAGCCACAGCAACGCGCGCGTACACAGCCGCGCGGGCAGCAACCTAGACATGTAAACGGGCCTGCGAATTTAGTGAAGTCTTGCGCTAGGTGTTTTGCTCTCCATACTAGACAGGATTGCCCATAACGTAGCGCAACGTGTTACACGTGTGGAAAAAAAATGGCTGTGTCCGAGCAGTTCGTTTGCAACGGCACAAAAAGCCAATTTTGCCCGCTCCCAGAAAAAAAAAAAAAAAAAAAAAAACAGGCTCGTGCACATGCAGTGAACGTTGTGTTTTCAAAACGCGCAACAGGTTCTGCCAAAAGTAAGATTAAGGTTGCGCTTCCTTCTCGCCGTAGAACAACATTCTGATAAACTGTTTGTCTCATTACGAATCGCTGGCGGTCTTGTGAACTTTCAGTTAGACATAGGTGACTCAATAACTTCGTTTACTCATGCCACGTACGAACAGTTAGGCTCATCATACCTTTCTAAATCTAGCGAGCAGCTCACTGCTTAAAAAATATAGGAAATACTAGTGCTTAGAAAGGTTTGCCTGTCACTTACAAATCTCACCCTAGGACACTGAATTTTACTGTGTTGAAATCAAGAGACAGTGAGAAAATATTCAGTTTGGAGCTTTTGATTTGTTTGAACTTAACAACCAGGACAATATCCATTCACCGTCTGCTTTTGAACCAAAAGACGGTGTAGCTATCTAGTGTAAAGAATTTCCTGAACTATTTTAAGAAAGAATGGGAAAAACTAATAACTTTGTAGCGCATGTTACATTGAAAGCCAATGCACAGCCTAAGTTTTTCCGGGCTCGCCCCGTTACAATTGCTTTAAGGGACAAAGTAGCCAGTGAATTGAAAGATTTGCAAGATAATGGTGCAATTGATCGCATTCAAGCTAGAAGTCGGCAAGTGCTCTCGTTTTGTTGCCTAAGCCTTCTGGTCGCATTTGCATTTGTGTTGACTCCAAGTCTACAGTCAACCCACAGACAGTAGTTGACACTTATCCGTTACCACGCCCTGAGGAACTCATGTACAGGCTTGGTGCAGGACGTTACTTTTGTAAGATACGTTTGAGTGACGCCTACTTGCAAATTCCATTGGACGAAGAATCACAAAGTGTTTGATGTAAATACACTCTTAGGACTGTTCAAGTAATTGCGGTTGCCCTTCAACAGTGCTTCCGCACCGCCGACTGCGAAAGTGCCATTTTTTTCAAACTACCTTGACGATATTGTCGTCTCATGTCGTACACCGGAGGAACACATTGCCAATTTGCGTACTCTTCTTCGACTGTTGTCAGAATTCGGACTCTCGAAAAATGCGACTTTTTTCAAACTTAACTACAGTATTTAGGTCATGTGATAAACAATCAGGGTGTGCACCTCCTCCAATCACATTTGCTTGCAATCCGTGACCTGCCTGTGAGTCAAAATGTATCTGAAGTACAGTCAGTACTAGGCAAGAGGAGATACTACATGCGGTTCATACCGAATGCCGCTCAGATCGCGGCTCCATTGCATCGCTTGCTTCGCAAAAATGTGCCTTTCATGTGGACCACGGAGTGTCACGACACATTTCTGAAACTCAAAGGTGCCTTGCTTAGAGACAGATGTTCAGTACATTTTGACCTTGCCAAGCCAGTAGTTTTGCAAGTCGACACTCCCTCTTACGGAACTGGCCATATGCTTTTGCACAGAGTTGGTGCACAAGACAGACTTATTGCTTCTGCCTCAAAGTTGCTGACTCAAACTCAGTGCAATATTCTCAAATAGAAAAAGAGGCTCTCACTGTTGTGCATGGTATGACAAAATTCCATCACTATGGTTGGAAGTTCAATTTAGTGACAGGTCATAAGCATTTGCAGTCCTTGTTTCATCCATCAAAGCCGATTCCCACACGCACTGCTCAAAAATTGCAACGTTGAGTTTTGTCGCTTTTCCAATATCAGTGGGAAATTGTGTGCAGACTTACGGCAAAGCATGGTAATGTAGGCGCCCTATCTCGCCTTCCTATTTGCCCAGACTCTGTTGCCAAATCGATGCGCGGGGCTCGGAATTTCTGGTATCTTTTCCCTTGCATTACAGAAAAATTGCATAGGCCACGAAAGCAGACTCAGATCCCAAGATGTCGTTGCATTACTCTCGCACGTCTTGGCCTAGTACATTCAAGAGTATCCAGAACTTAGTTGTGCGCCGATATTTTGCACGTTGACATAACCTTCTTGTAGAACAGGATGTGATTATAGTTAAAAATGACAGTGGACAATCGCGTGTGCTTATTCCCAAAGTTTTGAAAAAGGAGGTGTCGTGATTTCTTCACCAAGGATATTGGGGAATTGTTAGCACTAAACAGTTAGCGCGCCGGCACTGTACCTGGCAGGGCATGGATGGCCACTTTGAACAGATGACAGCACGGTGTCGCGCATGCATTGACAACCAATCAGCTCCGCCACAGACATTCTCAGCTTGGCCTAAGATTCAATTGTCATGACAAAGAGAGCACATGGACTTTGTATGACCATTTTCAAACACTCATTGGCTTATTTTGGTAGGCGCTTTTAGCAAGTTCCCATTTGCGGTGCCTACGCCTTCTACCACATTACGTAGCACCATTCAAGCATTGTCCTCCATAGTTTGCATAGAAGGGTTGCCAGAAGTACTCGTGTCGGACAGCGGACCACAGCTCACTTCACGTGATCTTGAATAGTTTCGTGAACTAAATGGCATCCGTCATCCAATAAGCGCTCCGTTTCACCCCCAGTCCAACGGAGATGCAGAACGTTTTGTACGCACTTTTAAACAAGAGATGGCCAAGCTTCCCATCTCCCACACAAGGGAAAAGGCACTGCAGCTCTTTCTCTCCTCCTATCGCTCCCACCCACGACACGGGCCATCACCGGCGGAACACCTGCAAGGCCGCCGCCACCGGACGCTGCTACACTTGCTACACCACCACAGCATCCGGCGTCGCCAATGGTTCGCAAGAATAGCTTTACGCCGCGAGCAATCTTGTTCTTTTCAGGGTTTCTGACAACCATGAGCGCTGGTAAATAGGCGTGATCCAGGAACGCACTGGCTCTTTTATGTACTTATTGCAGGTCCCCATGGTTTGTAGCGCCGCCACCAGAACCAAATTCGTGCATGTCATTTGCCCCATGATTCTGCTGCTTTTCTTCCCCCAGATTGATGGCCTCATGGGACCACGCGGCTTAATTCTGTAATGAAGCAAGTGTTATAAAATGAACTGGGAGAGTCTATCAATTACACTTTCTTTAAAACTGTCGAAATTCAGAATTTTTCCTGGAAGTCTTTGTCAATTTAGTTTACTTGGATATTGTTTAAATTCTGAATTTGTCCTACGCCTTGTGTCCTACCTGACCCCAGTAACCACATGGATCTGCTTCTTTGTCGTAGTGGACCCCCATATGGTTTTTGCCAAAACACTTGCTAACTTGTCCTTATCCCTGCTATTCAGGTGTAGGCCATAAGAACTATATCCTTATCCTTCTTCAGCAACTACTAGAGCAGCTGCAATACGAAATTTTTATGAGATTTTGGATCAGTCTGCAGGAGACCTTTCAGCTCTCTATTTACACGCTCAGTAACACAGGGCAATTCCTGGTGCCACGGAACCTTTATGAAACCCACGTGTGTAAGCTCCGTAGATCCTTTTCCTTTGTCCAAGTCACCCCTAATACCGTATTTAGAGGTTTACGCCCGGCTGTTCAAATGGTTCAAATAACTCTGAGCACTATGGGACTTAACATCTGAGGTCATCAGCCCCCTAGAACTTAGAACTACTTAAAACTAACTAACCTGAGGACATCACACACATCCATGCCCGAGGCAGGATTCGAACCTACGCCAGGCTGTTTCCAGCTCTTTTCTTCCCCTAGATTGCCGGGCCTCACGGAGCCGCGCGGCTTAATTCTGTAATGAAGCAAGTTGGTTTCAACTTTCTATCTAGTGTTATAAGATTTGGATCAGTCTGCAGGAGCCCGTTTAACTCTGTTTACACGCTTAACATCACAGGTAACCCAGAGCAAGTACTGCCTTCTTTGCTAAAGTGCTGGCACATTTGTTCTGTTACCTAAGATTAATACTGGCTTCCACGGAACTTTTGACATGGTAATCTGAACTTAGATTTTTTCTGTAGCTGCTACTCTACACACTCCTATAACTGCTACCAATCAGGATAAAACTTTTTTATCTATTTTGTTTTCCACTTGTCATATCTATAGGTTTCCTAGCATTATAGGGCTGCGTCCTACACTCCTCTGCGTCTCTATGAGGCTATTCCTTCTTTAATTCCGGTAGTAACTGAATGATCAGAGTGTCTGACTGCCGTGCAGCAAGGACCGGTAAAATTCGCGGCCGGATCGTAGATTTTCTCTGCTCTGGGACTGGGTGTTGTGTTGTCCTCATAATCATTTCATCATCATCGGCACGCAAGTCGCCCAATATGGCGTCAACTGAAAAAAATGGTTCAAATGGCTCTAAGAACTTCGGGACTTAACATCTGAGGTCGTCAATTCCCTAGACCTAGAACTACTTAAACCTAACTAACCTAAGGACATCACACACGTCCATGCCCGGGGCAGGATTCGAACCTGCGACTGTAGCAGCAGCGCGGTTCCAGAATAAAAGCGCCTAGAACCGCTCGGCCACAGCGGCCGTCTGTCAACTGAAATGACTTGCAACTTGTGTCCGATCTTCTACAGGTGGCGACTCCCGCCATCTATGCTATACGTTCCCCTCCGTTTTTTCTGGTAGTGAGGGAAATCTGTTGTTGAACTGGGTTTTGAATTTGCTCAAGATCTTTTCCACTTCCCGTTCTACGCCTGCTACACTTTTCCAGCATCCTTTCTCTTTTCCCTCGTTCAACTGTCGTAATTACAATTACGCCATTTCTAACTTCGCCTGAAGGGCATATATCTCTTTCCCCACTGCAGTCGCCCTATTTAAATCATTACCTACAATCTTCCCAAAAAAGGTACCCGTTTCACGAACGAGGGGCAACATTCACACGTGTCACATGTGGCAGATCGATTTTATTGAGCAAGGAAATAACAACAAGAGAACGAAAGAAGAATTTATATTTCTCTTTTATTATGACTATCTCACGTAAAATTAAACCTAAGATTTAAAATTACTTCACCCGACAGAAGGAAAAATGTGTATTAAACACCGTTTCATTTTATTTAACACGACAGTAGTACGTACGTTATAACAAGAACAAATGCCTAAAAGTAGCTTATGATCTCTGATTTATTTGATTATTTACAACAGCTGAATTCACAATAACCTGGCGGGTGCGGTGTTTAGTCTTGGCATCGCAGAGGACAGCTTATATTAGTGTGGTTCTCATCCTCCTGCGTTCTTCGTTCTCACATAGGCGCTTCTGTTTCCTATAGTTGATTGAGATGCGGTCTGGACCTAATGTATTTAGATTTATGTCAGAATATTCCTGGAGTATTCGTCTGGGATGTACCATGCTCATAATAATGTATTCGTAATTTAAGTATCGCTGTTCTTCATATGATAGGAAACATGCAATTGACTGTTCCATGTGGTGTAAATTGAGACTGAATATTAGTGAGGAAATTTACTTAATCGAATTTCAGTCCCGGAAACCTTCTTTACAAGGGCGTCGTTAGTACGCCACATTTCCCCTTCACATATGTCGTAATAATCTACATCTACGTCTACATGGGTACTCTGCAAATCACATTTAAGGGCCTGGCAGAGGGTTCATCGAACCACCTTCACAATTCTCTATTATTCCAATCTCGTGTGGCGCGGGAAAGAACGAGCACCTATTTCTTTCCGTACGAGCTCCGATTTCCCTTATTTTATCGTGGTAATCGTTTCTCCCTATGCAAGTCGGTGTCAACAAAATATTTTCACTTTCGGAAGAGAAAGTTGGTGATTTGGAACTTCGTGAGCAGATACCGTCGCAACGAAAAATCCTTTCTTTTAATGATGTTGTTGTTGTTGCGGTCTTCAGTCCTGAGACTGGTTTGATGCAGCTCTCCATGCTACTCTATCCTGTGCTAGCTTTTTCATCTCCCAGTACCTACTGCAACCTACATCCTTCTGAATCTGCTTAGTGTATTCATCTCTTGGTCTCCCTCTACGATTTTTACCCTCCACGCTGCCCTCCAGTACTAAATTGGTGATCCCTTGATGCCTCAGAACATGTCCTACCAACCGATCCCTTCTTCTGGTCAAGTTGTGCCACAAACTTCTCTTCTCCCCAATCCTATTCAATACTTCCTCATTAGTTATGTGATCTACCCATCTAATCTTCAGCATTCTTCTGTAGCACCACATTTCGAAAGCTTCTATTCTCTTCTTGTCCAAACTATTTATCGTCCATGTTTCACTTCCATACATGGCTACACTCCATACGAATACTTTCAGAAATGACTTCCTCACACTTAAATCTATACTGGATGTTAACAAATTTCTCTTCTTCAGAAACGCTTTCCTTGCCATTGCCAGCCTACATTTTATATCCTCTCTACTTCGACCATCATCAGTTATTTTGCTCCCCAAATAGCAAAACTCCTTTACTACTTTAAGTGCCTCATTTCCTAATCTAATTCCCTCAGCATCACCCGACTTAATTAGACTGCATTCCATTATCCTTGTTTTGCTTTTGTTGATGTTCATCTTATATCCTCCTTTCAAGACACTGTCCATTCCATTCAACTGCTCTTCCAAGTCCTTTGCTGTCTCTGACAGAATTACAATGTCATCGGCGAACCTCAAAGTTTTTATTTCTTCTCCATGAATTTTAATACCTACTCCGAATTTTTCTTTTGTTTCCTTTACTGCTTGCTCAATATACAGATTGAACAACATCGGGGAGAGGCTACAACCCTGTCTTACTCCCTTCATAACCACTGCTTCCCTTTCATGTCCCTCGACTCTTATAACTGCCATCTGGTTTCTGTACAAATTGTAAATAGCCTTTCGCTCCCTGTATTTTACCCCTGACACCTTTAGAATTTGAAAGAGAGTATTCCAGTCAACATTGTCAAAAGCTTTCTCTAAGTCTACAAATGCTAGAAACATAGGTTTGCCTTTCCTTAATCTTTCTTCTAAGATAAGTCGTAAGGTCAGTATTGCCTCACGTGTTCCAGTGTTTCTACGGAATCCAAACTGATTTTCCCCGAGGTTGGCTTCTACTAGTTTTTCCATTCGTCTGTAAAGAATTCGTGTTAGTATTTTGCAGCTGTGACTTATTAAGCTGATAGTTCGGTAATTTTCACATCTGTCAACACCTGCTTTCTTTGGGATTGGAATTATTATATTCTTCTTGAAGTCTGAGGGTATTTCGCCTGTTTCATACATCTTGCTCACCAGATGGTAGAGTTTTGTCAGGACTGGCTCTCCCACGGCCGTCAGTAGTTCCAATGGAATATTGTCTACTCCGGGGGCCTTGTTTCGACTCAGGTCTTTCAGTGCTCTGTCAAACTCTTCACGCAGTATCATATCTCCCATTTCATCTTCATCTACATCCTCTTCCGTTTCCATAATATTGTCCTCAAGTACATCGCCCTTGTATAGACCCTCTATATACTCCTTCCACCTTTCTGCTTTCCCTTCTTTGCTTAGAACTGGGTTTCCATCTGAGGTCTTGATATTCATACAAGTCGTTCTCTTATCTCCAAAGGTCTCTTTAATTTTCCTGTAGGCGGTATCTATCTTACCCCTAGTGAGATAGGCCTCTACATCCTTACATTTGTCCTCTAGCCATCCCTGCTTAGCCATTTTGCACTTCCTGTCGATCTCATTTTTGAGACGTTTGTATTCCTTTTTGCCTGTTTCACTTACTGCATTTTTATATTTTCTCCTTTCATCAATTAAATTCAATATTTCTTCTGTTACCCAAGGATTTCTACTAGCTCTCGTCTTTTTACCTACTTGATCCTCTGCTGCCTTCACTACTTCATCCCTCAAAGCTACCCATTCTTCTTCCACTGTATTTATTTCCCCCATTCCTGTCAATTGCTCCCTTATGCTCTCCCTGAATCTCTGTAAAACCTCTGGTTCTTTTAGTTTATCCAGGTCCCATCTCCTTAAATTCCCACCTTTTTGCAGTTTCTTCAGTTTTAATCTACAGGTCATAACCAATAGATTGTGGTCAGAGTCCACATCTGCCCCTGGAAATGTCTTACAATTTAAAACCTGGTTCCTAAATCTCTGTCTTACCATTATATAATCTATCTGATACCTTTTAGTATCGCCAGGGTTCTTCCATGTATACAACCTTCTTTCATGATTCTTAAACCAAGTGTTAGTTATGATTATGTTGTGCTCTGTGCAAAATTCGACCAGGCGGCTTCCTCTTTCATTTCTGTCCCCCAATCCATATTCACCTACTATGTTTCCTTCTCTCCCTTTTCCTACACTCGAATTCCAGTCACCCATGACTATTAAATTTTCGTCTCCCTTCACAATCTGAATAATTTCTTTTATTTCATCATACATTTCTTCAATTTCTTCGTCATCTGCAGAGCTAGTTGGCATATAAACTTGTACTACTGTAGTAGGCGTGGGTTTCGTATCTATCTTGGCCACAATAATGCGTTCACTATGCTGTTTGTAGTAGCTTACCCGCATTCCTATTTTCCTATTCATTATTAAACCTATTCCTGCATTACCCCTATTTGATTTTGTGCTTATAACCCTGTAGTCACCTGACCAGAAGTCTTGTTCCTCCTGCCACCGAACTTCACTAATTCCCACTATATCTAACTTCAACCTATCCATTTCCCTTTTTAAATTTTCTAACCTACCTGCCCGATTAAGGGATCTGACATTCCACGCTCCGATCCGTAGAACGCCAGTTTTCTTTCTCCTGATAACGACATCCTCTTGAGTAGTCCCCGCCCGGAGATCCGAATGGGGGACTATTTTACCTCCGGAATATTTTACCCAAGAGGACGCCATCATCATGTAATCATACAGTAAAGCTGCATGCCCTCGGGAAAAGTTACGGCTGTAGTTTCCCCTTGCTTTCAGCCGTTCGCAGTACCAGCACAGCAAGGCCGTTTTGGTTATTGTTACAAGGCCAGATCAGTCAATCATCCAGACTGTTGCCCTTGCAACTACTGAAAAGGCTGCTGCCCCTCTTCAGGAACCACACGTTTGTCTGGCCTCTCAACAGATACCCCTCCGTTGTGGTTGCACCTACGGTACGGCTATCTGTATCGCTGAGGCACGCAAGCCTCCCCACCAACGGCAAGGTCCATGGTTCATGGGGGGTGGCTTTTAATGATCTCTAGCCCAAATTCTGTATAATTACAGTGACACTCTCTCATATTTCGCGATAATACAAAACGTGCTGCCCTTCTTTGAACTTTTTCGATGTACACCGTCAGTCCTATCTGGTAAAGATCTCACACCACGCAGCAGTATTCTGAAAGAGGACGGACAAGCGCAGTGTTGGCAGTCACCTTAGTAGATCTGTTACATTTTCTAAGTGTCCTGCCAATATAACGCAGCCTTTGGTTAGACTTCCCCACAACATTTTCTATGTGTTCCTTCCATTTTAAGTTGTTCGTAATTGTGATTCCTAGGTATTTAGCTGAATTTACGGCGTTTAGATTTGACTGATTTATAGTGTAACCGAAGTTTAACGGATTCCTTTTGGAACTCATGTGGTAGACCTCACTTCTTTTCGTTATTTAGGGTCAACTGCCAATTTTCGCACCATTCAGATATCTTTTATAAATCAATTTTCAATCTGTTTTGATTTTCTGATGACTTTATTAGTCGATAAACGACAGCGTCATCTGCAAAGAACCTAAGACGGCTGCTCAGATTGTCTCCTGAATCGTTTATATAGGTAAGAAACAGCAAAGGGCCTGTAACACTACCTTTGGGAATGCTACAAATCGCTTCTGTTTTACTCGATGACTTTCCGTTAGTTACTAAGAACCGTGAACTCTCCGACAGGAAATCATAAATCCAGTCACATAACCGAGACCATATTCCATAAGCACGCAATTTCACTACAAGCCGCCTGTTTGGTACAGTGTCAAAAGCCTTACGGAAATCCAGAAATACGGAATCGATCTGAAATCCCTTATCAAAAGCACGAAATACTTCATGTGAAAAAAGAGCTAGTTGTGTTTCACAAGAACGATGTTTTCTAAACCCATTTCTACCTTCCATCCGTAAGGTACATAAATTACATATTAATTTTATTCACTAGTTCATACGTTCGTAGCGTCATTTCTGAACATATATATGATAGAGGTAAGACTGCGTCCTGTTCTGTATTGTCAGCGCAAGCATGTTCCCGTAGTATGGCTTCTAATAGGTTGCTAACACAGATGCCTCTACCGGACGTTTGAATAGTGCCTTATCGGACTGTACACGAAATTACACCCTCATAAACATGCAGCCCAAATGTACAGTCGTGCTCAAAAGTATCCGAACGACCTGAATTGCATTTCGCCTGATTAGCATGCAAACCACATAACGCAGCTGTCTGGCAGGCCATCTAATCGCTACAGTCGTTTGACTATTGAAAATGGCTCCAACAAGTCACTACTAGAAAACTCGGCTCTGTATCGCAATAATTCAAGATGTAAAGTAATACCACGATACTACAAATATCAGGGAACGCCTTATCACAGATAAGACTGTCCTTAAGGCTTGTAAGCTCACATTTATTGCAATAAATGACATACCTGAAATGTTACCACTCTCATAATTACGTCAGATAGGTAATGCACGTAGTAAGTTCGTCGTATTCATGATTTCCTCTTCGAAGTAACATACCGTACTTGTTATTTAACACAAAATGACATTAAAAATTTAAGTTATTCACGAGCAGCTAGTTGAAAATATGTATGAACTTTAAATGACACGACGAACCGACTCGTTCTGCATTTGGATTCAAACCCAGGTCATGCAGACTAAGATTTCGTGACTGACGGAAACTAACAGTCATTCCTGCCTAGGATACAGAGAGTGATATGCCTCGATTATAGAGAGTATCAGTTAGCAAATATCAAATTTAAATTACATAACATAAACATTTTAACGGACGCGAATTCCTACCCAGCATCTATTGTCCCTGTTAACGAACTACGAGAGATGTTAAATTTTGCTTCTTCACAAGTGACTTACTTGAAATGCCGTGATGTAAAGCTTTTTGTTGGACAGGAATTCGAACCCAGAATCTAATCGGATTGTTATCGAAGCACAATCAACTGTGACATATCGGATTTTCTCGGCAATAACTAGATGTTTTAACTGAAATGACGAGACAAAACATTAATTTTTTCCTTCCCAGTACTCCAAACCGGAACCTATCGCTGCTATTTATTAGAGAAAACGAACGTTAAATACGGGTTTGCTACACCAGCAACAACATGTGAGCATGTTTGAACTAGAAATATTACAACGAAGAGTTCAATGCTGACTGGGAATCGAACCCCACACATACCGTTGTTGACTACACACAAAGAGACGTCAGCTACAGAATTTTTCTCCACCAGCAGCTCGGAATAACATCCTTAATCTCTCAAATAGTTCTGTGTCTCACTGGGAGTCAAAAACGTCAGATATCGTTAGTGTTGACAATGAATGAAAATGCATTAAAAATCAAAATTATTATCCATCAGCAGATAGGTGTTCTCATGCTAGAGCTTGATAATACATAATGAAAACTTTAGTGCCGGACCAGCATTCGAACCCATTCACGCGCAATATGTGGAGATGTTGAGGAATCTACAGTTTTGAAGAACCAACAAATTGTAATCGAGTTGTATTATCACGAAGGGAACAAATTCCGCGTTAAGGGCGGTCTGAGTTGCATTCCAAGTTCAGAACCAATTTTATCGACATACAGAAGCTCAAATAAAAGATGGAATAAGGGTCCTGTGACCCTACATAGCGTTTGTTTCGTCACTATAAATAAATAACCAGTATAATATAGGTTACTGGTGACAGAGTTCCCACATTTCTCCACTCCTGACTTTATTGTGGTGCAACCTAACGACTACTTGGTAGAGAAGGAATATCATGTTTAATGTGAATTTCAGACCACAGTGCCATTATACCTTCTTCACTTGGCGTAGCCAGAAGAGAATAGAATCGGTCTATCCCTATTAAAAACCATGGGCAGAAGTCGTAATCGAACCCAGACCATCATCATAGAAACCAACAGACCACCAAATCATCTTCCGTATGACTCATTTTTCTTTGACAAAAACGTTGCGGCACACTCGATGAGAATTCTGACACACAGGCTCCCTGTAGTGGTTTGCAGCATGTTCAGTACATTCATTTACTTGGCTGACTGAATCGCCATGAACTAGCTGCATACATTCGACTCTATTTTGTAATCACGGAAATAAAATCATGTAACTGCCACCTACACAGAACTGCCAACAGTGTAGGATGCAGAAATTTAAAGAGGAAGTGTTCCTTTCCATTTGAGCTACTCCATTGCGCAATCTGTTTGTTGAAGATGTCGTACAGTGCAAAAGAAAAGCTATAACTGTCTGTCTCTCAGAAGTCTAGATCTGGCCATATGCATTATCTCACAGCACTGTGGAATGCGGAAATTCTGGAGGAACTATTGTTGACTTCTGGAGGTGCTGCCGGTAGATGACAGCTAGTAGCGTCACGGAAAGTGTCACACACCGTCAATAACATGTTGCGAGTTCCATTTCATTCGCTGCTACATTTTTTACAACGCAATTCTGCTGTCTACTGAAGTTACCAATTTAATGGAACTTTGAACATAATTAACTTCACTTCTCAACACAAAATATCCGCATGGGCGAAAAGGGCTCACTTCTGCGACATTTTGTTCTTTTCAGGTTTAATAGACGGCCAGGCAGCAGATGCATCTCGAAACATTTGTTTTATGTATGGGGAGGGCGCATCGTGCCAAAATAGTCAGAAAAGTATTTTTTACATTAGCAGTCGTCTGGTAGTGGCATTTTATTCTTCTTCAAACCTTGTTTGACAACTTTAACTTACGTTTTCTACATGCATCTAATCAATAAACTGCATGTGCAATGTCAGACTGTTATAGATCACATCAGTGAATTCGCATATATCGTTGATGATTAATTTCTCTCTCATGTTTAGTATTGTTTTAACAACAGTAAAAGAAACCTTACGAAAATTGTGCACTGTATTAAAAGAAATGAAATAAAACTACCCACGATAACCTTACGACGAAAGACTGAGTATCTGCACACAAGCGTGCCTCTATCGGCACGAATTAGTAAAATACTACTCAGATTTCGATTGGGTCTGTGTTTAATTGGTATGCTGTGTCATACTCAACAGGTATGCAAATGTGGCGTTTCATAATTAAAGTTATGTATTCCTAGAGACCCAAAATCTGCTTGTCAGCAGCGGAACGAGGCGTTAACTGTTGTGCAGCATTGTAAGTTTTTCACCATTGCACTATGAGCTGAAAGTATTTTCCGCGATTTCCTTATCGATGTTCAATCTGACTGCTTGTAGCTCTTTCACAGAAGGGATAAAAACGTTACATTCAGCGAGATGGAACAGCGAACCAGAACAGACGCTTTTTCAGAGGTCAGCACGTAACCACAGAGCTAGCGAAGAGGTATGTGTTGCCCATATCCTTTACGAGACCAATAGTGTCTAGAACTCGTAAACCGCTATTTAAAGGACGAGTTTAGTTGCGATTTACACATGCAACGACTTTCCTGGGCTAAAAACCGTAAATTTACAATCTTTTGTCACACCTGAAGCGATAATAACTCAGATTAATCAATGGAAATGACAGGAAAAATCAAGTGAACTTTGAGGCTTAATTCCGTGCACACCAGGAAGTAACTCGTCGATCACAGAGTTGCCAAATATACCTTGCCTTGTTGCCAAATCTCAGTTACAGTACTAGCAGGAAGAAGACGAACCGATGTGATCCTACAGCGGGCTGGGAAGTGACCACAGCTGGCCTTTCAAAGACGCGGCTGCGACGGCCTGGAATACGTAATGCGTCTGATTCGCATTTCTGTAACCAGGTTTAGGGACTGGTGCGTAGTTACTAATACTATTCAGAACTG
Source organism: Schistocerca americana (assembly GCF_021461395.2). Classification (NCBI taxonomy): domain Eukaryota; kingdom Metazoa; phylum Arthropoda; class Insecta; order Orthoptera; family Acrididae; genus Schistocerca; species Schistocerca americana. The sequence continues at coordinate 485,677,935 of NC_060123.1, forward strand.
ACTGCAAACTAAGCACCATAAATCAGTAACTCTCATAGTTGTTTTTATATTTCTTTCGTAACTGTACTCAAACCTAAGAAACTCATTCGCGGATGTTTTCGTGCCTCGCCGATAGTAGAGATAAGAACAAAAACGGAAACATTTAAAATAATTAAAATAAGTCAGAAAACTAACAGAATGAAAAGGAGACCTAGAGAAAATCCCAGAGTGACCCAGTGACCATCCCAGAGTGACCCAGAGAATGTGTAGTATTGTTTAATATAAAATTTAATTTTATATTAAACAATACTACACATTCATCTTGCCAAAAGCCGAGAAGCGACTCTTCTTAGTGTTTTAGCTCTCAGGGGCACTCTGGGGTGCTCTCTGGGTCACTCTGGGATGGTCTCTGGGTCACTCTGGGATTTTCTCTAGGTCTCCTTTTGATTCTGTTAGTTTTCTGACTTATTTCAATTATTTTAAATGTTTCCGTTTTTGTTCTTATCTATTTGTTTTTATTTTATTGTTTAGTATAAAGTTGCGAAGCATCCATATCTATCTCGTGAAATTTTTTTTTTAAAGAATGTGTGTGTGTGTGTGTGTGTGTGTGTGTGTGTGTGTGTGTGTGTGAGAGAGAGAGAGACAGAGAGAGAGAGGGAGAGAGAAATAACACGTTCCACATCATTACGAAGTGTCGTATTCATGATCTATGGAACAAGTATTAATCCAATCTAATCTAGTCAATCATATTGCTGACTAGCCGTGAAGAGTCATGAATTACCGAAATTTTCGCCAGTATCAGTAACCAAATCTAAACTTGAAAATAAAATACGACAGTTTTTGTAATAAACCGTGGCTCCTATCAAGACCCTTTCATCCCTGTTAACTAACCACGAAAAATGTCTGATTTACCTCCATTCGGAAGTAACAAAGTGTGTATGCGTTTAATGGTGAAGTGCATGATGTGAAGTTCTGTGACGGAGGTACGAACCCAACAGGTAATCGGGTTGTTTACTAAGTAAAATCAAATGTTACTTATCGGTTTTTCTTACCAGCTGCTAGGTGTTTGAATCTAAAATAAGGATACAAATTTTTGTGCCTGAGCGACAGTCGAACCACACTCCTATCGTTCTTCTTTATCGTCCACGAATATAGCTTAATTATCAAATGCTTACTCATCAACAGTAAGATGTGTGCGTGTTTGACCAGAAATAGTTGGCAACAGATGAACAGACATTAAAAATGCACGTTAATTTTCAGTAGCAGGTCGGTGTGCACGTGATAGGGCTTGAAATGAAATTATGAATATTTTTGTACTGGATCAGGAATCAGACCCACATACTTACCTCTGGAGGTGACTTAGAGAAGATTGCAGTCTTGGAAAAAGGAACGAAATGATTGAACTGTCCTGTTCCGAGAGATTCAGATCCTCGAAAGAGCAGATACGAATTCGAATCACAGTCCAGCACCAAATATTTCAACATCTCTAGTTCCATCAAGTACAAGTAAAATAAGAGCCCTGTTCCTTTAAATGGCTATCGGTTCATCAAATAAAATAAAATTTTGTAATGTAAGTAAGTTTACTGGCGACAGTATTTCTGTTTACAGTGACCTCCACCTACGTCATTTCCCAAAGCAAACCGGCTCTGTCCAGTTGGGAATGAAGGAACGTGATGTTTAATGCGGATTCTGGATTATAACGTCTTTCTCTTGAGGTTACCAGTGGTAAAGTAAATCTGTTTGTGCCTCTTAAAAGTAAATGCCTGTACCCACGCATTGCGCTATTGATAGTTCGTTCCACCAGACTACATTTCCCAGGCCCAGGAGTGTGTTGTAACGGATGATGTGCTTAGCTTACAAAATTAGTCACGGTGGAAAAAATGCGAGTCTATTAAATGGTTAAGTAGAAGGAAGCTTCTGATGCGGAGATTATGATATTCCCACGTCAGCACTATGTGAAGACTCTTCTAGGCATCATAGCCTCGATGTGAAGCCATTTTGAAGTTTTCACTAATTCAGGAAATAACTCAGTTCGAGAAAATCCACTGTGAAGTGTGAAGTTACCGGATAATTCAATTATTACCGTAGTTATTACTATCATTTTCTTCATACTGCTGCTGGAACACATGTGCTTGAAGATCATTTAATGCCTTTTGGTCGTTATGGAAGTAGTTGCCCAATAACAGGTTCTTTCCCTGTCTACGGGATCCTTTTCATGTTAATATCAAACATCAGCAATTACTCGTAGATTACATTAAAACTAAAGTAATTGATGAAGACGTTACTTGATAACAAAAACGCGCTGCCTTTCTTCATTTACTTGCCGCTAGAAATGGCTGTCGAATACTGCCAAACCAAAAGCCAAGGGGTCTTACTGCCTTCCGAAATACGTCGCTGTCAGTTCTTCCATATGATTTGGTCGACGTGACCTGTTTCAAGTTGAGTATGACAGAGAATGTTTTAGAAAATCAATTGTACTCCTTTGCAATAAACAGAAAGATTTTCATTCTAAGCTATCCAAGTTCAAAATTTTCGGAATATTAGTTCAAATTTAATATTCGCTTCTATAATCTAGGAAAGTATTTCACAGCCGGCCGCGGTGGTCTTGCGGTTCTAGGCGCGCAGTCCGGAACCGCGCGACTGCTACGGTCGCAGGTTCGAATCCTGCCTCTGGCATGGATGTTTGTGATGTGCTTAGGTTAGTTAGGTTTAAGTAGTTCTAAGTTCTAGGGGACTGGTGACCACAGTAGTTAAGTCCCATAGTGCTCAGAGCCATTTGAACCAAAAGTATTTCACAGTTGCAAAACCCGCATCCGATTCATTGTCGCTGACCATAAATTCTAGCTCAGAGTGACACCAGTTTAAGTAACCTAATGTAGCGAAGACTGTTTCCCAGTGCTCTTTCTCATCGGAAAATATGCAAGTCACTCATTGGGCTCCATTAGTACACTGTAACAGTAGTTTCTGTGTGTATGCAGTGCATACGGATTGTGGAATTCAGTGATGCTCTCTCTCTCTTCCACTTCTGTATACAATATGACTGACCTATATGGGCCCTTTATCATTACACGCCCTGGGCGGTGCAACATCATACTGACAACAGTACTGTGCTTATACTGACCACCTCACTGTTCGTTTTACCTGAATTTGTAATCACTTAAATAAAACAACATGACCTTCCGGTGGGAGACATTGCGCTCCCCTTTTCCTCGTATGAAATTTGTCGGTAAGCTTTTTGTCTTCCAATCAGCGAAATGCGGCAGAGTACGGCCGGTAAACGATTCACAAACCACGATGTAGTGCCGTTAAGACGATTTCTTTAAACAGTGGCGTAGCTGAATGAATTTAGTTTCTTTTTAAATCGTCTTATGCAGCAACGTTCACAGATATCTCAAATAGGAAAAGCTCTTTACCCAGGTACGAAGGTTGTAAAACAAACTTCCCACAGTTTGTGTCAGGTTGATCTTTTCGTCTGATAGCACTGCGTAAGTATTTTGTCTAAGAGGTATCACAAGTAGTGTTCCTGTAGCTGTGGGAATCATTTGTTGAAAACGAGTTTAACACCAGTGGGTACAGCACTGCTAAATATTCAAAATGATTATGAACCTAAGTCTGAGTTCATCCACAAATTGATCCGTATTTGTAATATTGAAGCTAGACTGTCAATTGTTCGAGTGTAATCCCAAAAGTAGGGACTCCTAAGGGACACGCATGTGTCAACGCAGGCACAAACGAGAGATCCTTAATTTTAAAGCCAAGCAAAAATCACAGTAATACCTGCAGAGTGGCAAAGTAATAAAGAGCAAGAGAATGGATACGAAGGTCTCAGGTTCAATCCGTCGTTAGGCCCATGATTTTTATCTGCCATTTTACACTTATTTCCCGACAGGCAGTGTTTGTTGATGTGAAAAATTCCGAGTTGCACTGTGGTCCGAAAGCCACGTTAAGCTGTAGGTTCCTCTATTAACTGGCTAGGTAAGTCAAAGGTCGGAGGAAAGCAACGGCATACCACCTCCAATAAGACCGTGCCTATTAAAGCACTGTGGTGTTCAAACCAGTCTTCCGACTGATGACTGCTTTACTTTCTCTTGGTTGTAACGTTAATGATCTTCGGGATATTAACATTTTTGTGCTTTCATGCTGTAGCTTTGATACCAGTAAACATAAGTAACCGGCCGAGCGCTGTCACCGTTCGAGTTGTCAAGGTGGTAGACGACAATGCTGTCGACCCCAGTTACAGTCTTGGTCATGGCTATGTTTCAGTCGAATACCTCCATGTGACTTTCTGCGTATTTTAAGATATACTTTTGTACACTTGGTACGCATCCAAATTTGTATCTGATAGAGCTGTATTTATCAACATGTATCAGATATGTTTTCCATGCAATATATCGGACAACAAGTCAGTGCAGCAGATTTCGTTTGTGTGATGCACATGGTGCAAGAAATATTTGTGTTTTGCTTGCCTCTGTGATAGGTTTCACCAAACTGAATGCGAGAAGTTCACGAATAGACTGTCAATAACGGGAATTACGTAATAATACACTTAAAAGTTGTATTTTTGCATTACGTATCCCAGTGAAAATAACGGTAAACAGGTTATAAGCCTACTTGCTTATTATTCGCGCTTCTCGATGCTTTCCTCTAAAAATAGAAACAAAAATAAAAAAAGAGAGACAGAGAGAGAAAACAGAAATGTATTTCAAATATCAGCTCGGTGACGCCATGTTCGTCTCGTGATGTAAAGCAAGGATAGTTGATAGGTAATACCTCGTTGTACTAGCGATATGTATGGCTAGAGGGTTCTTTATTTTCTCTCTGCAAACAACCAGAACAGAATTCAGTAACAAAGTGGTAAGAACACCTATGCAGTGGGCCAATTAAACACTCAGATTTTCTTGGTTAATTTGTTAATCGTCTGTAATGCAGTAACATCCTTGATTACTGATTCGTTATTACTACCATTTTTATTGTTATTCGTCAGCTCACACCAGCTTCGCTATCACTCATTGCTGCCAATGCATGCAACGAATGGATCAGGATGAACGGAATATGGGATGTTTCTTCACGGAGAATATACACATTTATCTCGGCGTCTTGTGTTCAGGGTAATATCAAAATCTCAATAAGAAAAGATGACAATAACACCCAACTATTTCTGTCGACTTAACACCATGACGACAGACAAACTGGCGTCTCACTGTATTTTGATTATAATTCGTTAGCCTTCTTGGGACCTCGTTTTAATACCCCATGGGAGCAGGCATAATATTTTGCTTTTTGAACACCGAACAATAACACACAAATATAGTAGATGGAAGGATACAAAGAAACAATCAGATTCATGGGTATGGATCCAGTTCATCACTAGAAGACTAAACAAGGGGGAAACATTACGAAAGCAATGAATTCCCTGGTTAGTATACATTATTTGTATAGATCTGAAAATGAAAAAGTGCAGATCTGCACAGTGCCCGAATCTGCACTTTAGTTTCTGTCTTAATGGATGCCGGGATGGTTCCTTTGAAAGGGCACGGCCGATTTCCTTCCCCATCCTTCCCCCACCCGAGCTTTCGCTCCGTCTCTAATGACCTCGTTATCATTACTACCCTCCTCCTCCTCCTCTGTCTTAATGGGCATAACTTTTAGTTTATTCTCTTCTGAATTTTCAAATGAATTGATTATTACGTGGTACAAAATAATTAGTTAACTGTGTTTCTTACAGCTTCCGTTTGCACCAACATTTCTCTACATTCTCGTGCAATTCATGAAATTCTACTTGTATGATCACAAGACTGCACATGGATGCAATCGATTTCGAGGTGCAAAGTGTTTGTTATCTTACTTTTCGTGAAAGCTGGGCAAAGTTGATTTCCAAAGACATTTTATTGTACTGAAATAATCTTTTGTCACAAAGTAAAATCGTGATGGAAGATTGCACACCTAAATGTTTGACGCAACTGGTAGGAAAAAACGCTGCATGTTAACCAAACCCCGCGCCTCTTCTCTGTATCCTCCTATATTATGAGCACGGGATTCTCCTCCCATAACGCTGCGAGCTGTTCCTAGCACAGCTGAGAACTGGCAACATCGTCACAAACCTTTGGCAACACTGTGACAGTGAAATCACTTCCGCGTGTGGTACTGAATTGACTCACCTATCCATTTGAATGACTCGTGCTATATAATCTTCATGTAATCTAAGACACTGAGTCAGAAAATTCAATTTTTTGTATAAGAAATGCTGTTCTTCACATAAGTGACAACTTTTATAATCTTTCACGATGAATTATGAGGCTGAGCCACAAACACCATGATTAGAGTGGCGTGTTGTTGTCAGTGTGTGTCCGTAGCCCCTTGGTACCGCCCATGTCTCGTGTCGCAACGGCTCAATAAGTCGTCAGTTCTAACTGTTGTAGGGGCCAGCGTGTGCGAGTTTTTTTCTGATTTATTTTATGGGGCTGCGAATTTCGAGAAAAACTATGTAACGAAATCAGGAGAAAATCTTTACACATCTAATACTCCTGGTAGCTCGACACAATAAGTTGTATTACGGTATACTGATAATTTTTACTTATGGACCGTCTGACAGCAACTGAATAAAACACAATTTTAGTGTCATAAGCGTTTCGCATTTATTTTCTGCAAGCCATCGTTGTATTGTATATGTGTGTGTAAACGCCTTCCGATGCCCACTCAAGGAAGACAACGATACACAGTCTAGCTTCAACATTGCAAATACGCCTCAGTTTGTGGATGAACTCAGACTTAGGTTCATAATCATTTTGAATATTTAGCAGTGCTGTACCCACTGGTGTTAAACTCGTTTTCAACAAATGATTCCCACAGCTACAGGAACACTACTTGTGATACCTCTTAGACAAAATACTTACGCAGTGCTATCGGACGAAAAGATCAATCTGACACAAACTGTGGGAAGTCTGTTTTACAACCTTCGTACCTGGGTAAAGAGCTTTCCCTGTTTGAGATATCTGTGAACGTTGCTGCATAAGACGATTTAAAAAGAAACTAAATTCATTCAGCTACGCCACTGTTTAAAGAAATCGTCTTAACGGCACTAGATCGTGGTTTGCGAATCGTTTACCAGCCGTACTCTGCCGCATTTCGCTGATTGGAAGGCAAAAAGCATACTGACAAATTTCACACGAGGAAAAGGGGGGCGGAATGTCTCCCACTGGAAGGTCATGTTGTTTTATTTAAGTGATTACAAAATCAGGTAAAACGAACAGTGAGGTGGTCAGTATAAGCACATTACTGTTGTCAGTATGATGTTGCACCGCCCAGGGCGTGTAATGATAAAGGGCCCATATAGGTCAGTCATATTGTGTACAGAAGTGGAAGAGAGAGAGAGCACCACTGAATTCTACAATCCGTATGCATTGCATACACACAGAAACTACTGTTACAGTGTACTAATGGAGCCCAATGAGTGACGCATATTTTCCGATGAGAAAGAGCACTGGCAAACAGTCTTCGCTACATTAGGTTACTTAAACTGGTGTCACTCTGAGCTAGAATTTATGGTCAGCGACTAAGTGTAAGGACAATGAGTCGGATGCGGGTTTTGCAACTGGGAAATACTTTCCTAGATTATAGAAGCGAATATTAAATTTGAACTAATATTCCGAAAATTGTGAACTTGGATGGCTTAAAATGAAAATCTTTCTGTTTATTGCAAAGGAATACAATTGATTTTCTAAAACATTCTCTGTCATACTCAACTTGAAACAGGTCACGTCGACCAAATCATATGGAAGAACTGACAGCGACGTATTTCGGAAGGCAGTAAGACTCCTTGGCTTTTGGTTTGGCAGTATTCGACAGCCATTTCTAGCGGCAGGTAAATGAAGAAAGGCAGCGCGTTTTTGTTATCAAGTAACGTCTTCATCAATTACTTTAGTTTTAAGGTAATCTACGAGTAATTGCTGATGTCTGATATTAACATGAAAAGGATTCCGTAGACGGGGAAAGAGCCTGTTATTGGGCAACTACTTCCATAACGACCAAAAGGCATTAAATGATCTTCAAGCACATGTGTTCCAGCAGCAGTATGAAGAAAATGATAGTAATAAGTACGGTAATAATTGAATTATCCGGTAACGTCACACTTCACAGTGGATTTTCTCGAACTGAGATATTTCCTGAATTAGTGAAACTTCAAAATGGCTTCTCAACGAGGCTATGATGCCTAGAAGAGTCCTCACATAGTGCTTACGTGAGAATAGCATAATCTCCGCATCAGAAGCTTCCTTCTACTTAACCATTTAATAGACTCGCATTTTTTCCACCGTGACTAATTTTGTAAGCTAAGCACATCATCCGTTACAACACACTCCTGGGCCTGGGAAATGTAGTCTGGTGGAACGAACTATCAATAGTGCAATGCGTGGGTACAGGCATTTACTTTTAAGAGGCACAAACAGATTTACTTTACCACTGGTAACCTCAAGAGAAAGACGTTATAATCCAGAATCCGCATTAAACATCACGTTCCTTCATTCCCAACTGGACAGAGCCGGTTTGCTTTGGGAAATGGCGTAGGTGGAGGTCACTGTAAACAGAAATATTGTCGCCAGTAAACTTACTTACATTACAAAATTTTATTTTATTTGATGAACCGATAGCTATTTAAAGGAACAGAGCTCTTATTTTACTTGTACTTGATGGAAGTAGAGACGTTGAAATATTTGGTGCTGGACTGTGATTCGAATTCGTATCTGCTCTTTCGGGGATCTGAATCTCTCGGAACAGGACAGTTCAATCATTTCGACCCTTTTTCGAAAATTGCAATCATCTCTAGGTCACCTCCAGAGGTAAGTATGTGGGTCTGATTCCTGATCCAGTACAAAAATATTCATAATTTCATTTCAAGCCCTATCACCTGCACACCGACCTGCTACTGAAAATTAACGTGCATTTTTAATGTCTGTTCATCTGTTGCCAACTATTTCTGGTCAAACACGCACAGATCTTACTGTTGGTGTGTAAGCAATTGATAATTGAGCTGTATTCGTGGTCGATAAAGAAGAACGATAGGAGTGTGGTTCGACTGTCGCTCAGGCACAAAAATTTGTATCCTTATTTCAAACACCTAGCAGTTGGTAAGAAAAACCGATACGTAACATTTGATTTTACTTAGTTAACAATCCGATTACGTGCTGTTTCAGTACCTCCGTCGCAGAACTTCACATCATGCACTTCATCTTTAAATGCATGCACACTTTGTTACTTCCGAATGGAGGTTTATCAGACATCTTTCGTGGTTAGTTAACAGGGATGAAAGGGGTTTGATAGGAGTCCCGGTTTATTACAAAAACTGTCGTCCTTTATTTTCAAGTTTGGATTTGGTTACTGATACTGGCGAAAATTTCGGTAATTCATGACTCTTCACGGCTTGTCAGAAATATGATTGACTAGATTAGATTGGATTAATACTTGCTCCATAGATCATGAATACGACACTTCGTAATGATGTGGAACGTGTTATTTCTCTCTCTCTCTCTCTCTCTCTCTCTCTCTCTTTCTCTCTCTCTCACACACACACACACACACACATTTTTTTAATTTTTATTTGTTTGGGGTGCTCGACTATCGGCGAGGCACGAAAATATCCGTGAATGAGTCTCTTAGGTTTGAGTGCAGTTACGAAAGGAATATAAAAACAACTATGAGAGTTACTGATTTATGGTGCTTAGTTTGCAGTCAGTTCTGAATATTATTAGTAACTACGCTCCAGTCCCTAAACCTGGTTACAGAAATGCGAATCAGACGCATTACGTATTCCAGGCCGTCGCAGCCGCGTCTTTGAAAGGCCAGCTGTGGTCACTTCCCAGCCCGCTGTAGGATCACATCGGTTCGTCTTCTTCCTGCTAGTACTGTAACTGAGATTTGGCAACAAGGCAAGGTATATTTGGCAACTCTGTGATCGACGAGTTACTTCCTGGTGTGCACGGAATTAAGCCTCAAAGTTCACTTGATTTTTCCTGTCATTTCCATTGATTAATCTGAGTTATTATCGCTTCAGGTGTAACAAAAAATTGAAAATTTACGGTTTTTAGCCCAGGAAAGTCGTTGCATGTGTAAATCGCAACTAAACTCGTCCTTTAAATATTGGTTTACGAGTTCTAGACACTATTGGTCTCGTAAAGGAAATGGGCAACACATACCTCTTCGCTAGCTCTGTGGTTACGTGCTGACCTCTGAAAAAGCGTCTGTTCTGGTTCGCTGTTCCATCTCGCTGAATGTAACGTTTTCATCCCTTCTGTGAAAGAGCTACAAGCAGTCAGATCGAACATCGATGAGGAAATCGCAAGAAAATACTTTCAGCTCATAGTGCAATGGTGAAAAACTTACAATGCTGCACAACAGGTAACGCCTCGTTCCGCTGCTGACAAGCAGATTTTGGGTCTCTAGGAATACATAACTTTATTTATGAAATGCCACATTTGCATACCTGTTGAGTATGACACAGCATACCAATTAAACACAGACCAAATCGAAATCTGAGTAGTATTTTACTTATTCGTGTCGATAGAGGCACGCTTGTGTACAGATACTCAGTCTTTCGTCGTAAGGTTATCGTGGGTAGTTTTATTTCATTTCTTTTAATACAGTGCACAATTTTCGTAAGGTTTCTTTTACTGTTGTTAAAACAATACTAAACATGAGAGAGAAATTAATCATCAACGATATATGCGAATTCACTGATGTGATCTATAACAGTCTGACATTGCACATGCAGTTTATTGATTAGATGCATGTAGAAAACGTAAGTTAAAGTTGTCAAACAAGGTTTGAAGAAGAATAAAATGCCACTACCAGACGACTGCTAATGTAAAAAATACTTTTCTGACTATTTTGGCACGATGCGCCCTCCCCATACATAAAACAAATGTTTCGAGATGCATCTGCTGCCTGGCCGTCTATTAAACCTGAAAAGAACAAAATGTCGCAGAAGTGAGCCCTTTTCCCACAAGCGGCTATTTTGTGTTGAGAAGTGAAGTTAATTATGTTCAAAGTTCCATTAAATTGGTAACTTCAGTAGACAGCAGAATTGCGTTGTATAAAATGTAGTAGCGAATGAAATGGAACTCGCAACATGTTATTGAGGGCGTGTGACACTTCCCGTGACCTCCAGAAGTCAACAATAGTTCCTCCAGAATTTCCGCATTCCACAGTGCTGTGAGATAATGCATATGGCCGGATCTAGACTTCTGAGAGACAGACAGTTATAGCTTTTCTTTTGCACTGTACGACGTTTTCAACAAACAGATAGCGCAATGGAGTAGCTCAAATGGAAAGGAACACTTCCCCTTTAAATTTATGCATCCTACACTGTTGGCAGTTCTGTGTAGGTGGCAGTTACATGATTTTATTTCCGTGATTACAAAATAGAGTCGAATGTATGCAGCTAGTTCATGGCGATTCAGTCAGCCAAGTAAATGAATGTACTGAACATGCTGCAAACCACTACAGGGAGCCTGTGTGTCAGAATTCTCATCGAGTGTGCCGCAACGTTTTTGTCAAAGAAAAATGAGTCATACAGAAGATGATTTGGTGGTCTGTTGGTTTCTATGATGATGGTCCGGGTTCGATTACGACTTCTGCCCATGGTTTTTAATAGGGATAGACCGATTCTATTCTCTTCTGGCTACGCCAAGTGAAGAAGGTATAATGGCACTGTGGTCTGAAATTCACATAAACATGATATTCCTTCTCTACCAAGTAGTCGTTAGGTTGCACCACAATAAAGTCAGGAGTGGAGAAATGTGGGAACTCTGTCACCAGTAACCTATATTATACTGGTTATTTATTTATAGTGACGAAACAAACGCTATGTAGGGTCACAGGACCCTTATTCCATCTTTTATTTGAGCTTCTGTATGTCGATAAAATTGGTTCTGAACTTGGAATGCAAGTCAGACCGCCCCTAACGCGGAATTTGTTCCCTTCGTGACAGTACAACTCGACTACAATTTGTTGTTTGTTCAAAACTGTAGATTCCTCAACATCTCCACATATTACGCGTGAATGGGTTCGAATGCTGGTCCGCCACTAAAGTTTTCATTACGTATTATCAAGCTCTAGCATGAGAACACCTATCTGCTGATGGATAATAATTTTGATTTTTAATGCATTGTCATTCATTGTCAACACTAACGATATCTGACGTTTTTGACTCCCAGTGAGACACAGAACTATTTGAGAGATCAAGGATGTTATTCCGAGCTGCTGGTGGAGAAATATTCTGTAGCTGACGTCTCTTTGTGTGTAGTCAAAAACGGTATGCGTGGGGTTCGATTCCCAGTCAGCATTGAACTCTTTGTTGTAATATTTCTAGTTCAAACATGCTCACATGTCGCTGCTGATGTAGCAAACCCGTATTTAACGTTCGTTTTCTCAAATAAATAGCATCGATAGGTTCCGGTTTGGAGTCCTGGGAAGGAAAAAATTAATGTTTTGTCTCGTCATTTCAGTTAAAACATCTAGTTATTGCCGAGAAAATCCGATATGTCACAGTTGATTGTGCTTCGATAACAATCCGATTAGGTTCTGGGTTCGAATCCCTGTCCAACAAAAAGCTTTACATCACGGCATTTCAAGTAAGTCACTTGTGAAGAAGCAAAATTTAACATCTCTCGTAGTTCGTTAACAGGGACAATAGATGCTGAGTAGGAATTCGCGTCCGTTAAAAATGTTTATGTTATGTAATTTAAATTTGATATTTGCTAACTGATACTCTCTATAATCGAGGTATATCACTCTCTGTATCCTAGGCAGGAATGACTGTTAGTTTCCGTCAGTCACGAAATCTTAGTCTGCATGACCTGGGTTTGAATCCAAATGCAGAACGAGACGGTTCGTCGTGTCATTTAAAGTTTATACATATTTTCAACTAGCTGCTCGTGAATAACTTAAATTTTTAATGTCATTTTGTGTTAAATAACAAGTACGGTATGTTACTTTGAAGAGGAAATCATGAATACGACGAACTTACTATGTGCATTACCTATCTGACGTAATAATGAGAGTGGTAACATTTCAGGTATGTCATTTATGGCAATAAATGTGAGCTTACAAGCCTTAAGGACAGTCTTATCTGTGATAAGGCGTTCCCTGATATTTGTAGTATCGTGGTATTACTTTACATCTTGAATTATTGCGATACAGAGCCGAGTTTTCTAGTAGTGACTTGTTGGAGCCATTTTCAATAGTCAAACGACTGTACCAAGGAGCGATTAGAGGACCTGCTAGACAGCGGCGTTATGTGGTTTGCATGCGAATCAGGCGAAATGCAATTTAGGTCGTTCGGATACTTTTGAGCACGACTGTACAGAGACAACGAAGATTTTTTCCTTTCAGTAACAATAGGCAGATGATGAGCAGCCTCACAGATGTTATGGTCATTCCATATGAGGCCTTAGACAGTGACCATCGGCTGTTGGTAGCCACCCTGAGAGAGAAAAAAGATAGGAGGGCAATAGATATACAGGAGAAAAGGTTGAAGACATGGATGCTGAAAGAGGATGAACGGAGGACCCAGTACCAGACACTGATCAGGAAGAAGCTGCCAAAGGAAGATCAGAGAACAGTGGAAGAAGAATGGGGAGATTTTAAGAGGGCTCTAGTTGAGGCAGCTGAGACTGTGTGCGAAAGAACTAGCACAAAGAGGAGAAGTAAGGAAACCCCATGGTGGAACAACATATGTAAAGAGGCAGTACTTCGAAAGAACAAAGCCTTCAGAGAATGGTTCCAGACCCGAACAGAGGAAGCTGGGGTAAAATATAAGGAAAGCAAGAAAGCGGCACAGACCATAGTAAGGGTGGAGAAGAAGAAGTGGATGGAAAAATGGACAAGAATGTTAGAAGAGGACAGTGAAGGGAACAAAAAAGTACTTTACACCATGGTAAGAAATAAGAGGAACGACAGAAGCGAGTGCCTGAGGATCATGGATAATAATGGAAGAGTTGTGGAAGAAATGCATGAGCTCAAAAAGATTTGGAAGGAGTACTTTGAAGATCTGTTGAATGCCGCCAAGCGGGTAACTAACAGCGATGGAGAGCCTAAGGCAGCAGACGATTATAATAGTGGGGAAATTGATGATCAAACTTGGAATGAAGTGGAAGAAGCCATAAAGAGGATGAAAGGGGGCAAGGCACCAGGTTGGGACGAAGTAACAGTGGATATGATACGAGCAGCAGGAGAAGTAGGAACCCAGTGGCTATACAGAGTGCTGAGGGTGGTGTGGAAGGAGAACAGAATTCCTGAGGATTGGAAGAAAGGAATTATAGTCCCGATCTTCAAGAAAGGGGATAAAAGGAGATGTGAGAACTACAGAGGAATCACCCTGCTATGCCACTGTGGAACAATCTATGAAAAGATCCTGGAGAAGAGAATAAGAAGCAGTATTGAAAGTAGACTGCAAGAGGAGCAGTATGGTTTCAGACCGGGAAGATCAACAACGGACCTCATATTTGCGGTAAGGCAACTGCAGGAAAGGCACTATGAGTACGGGAAGGACTTAATCATGGCCTTTTTAGATATTGAGAAGGCGTATGACAGTATCTGTAAGGACAAGCTCTGGAATGTGCTGAACGCAAAAGGGATAGATGAAGAGATAACACGAAAAGTCAGAAAAATGTATGAGGGAAGTGAGAGTTGTGTGAAAGTGGGGAGGGAACGTACTGCATGGTTCAAGCTGGAAAATGGGCTGTGACAGGGAAGTGCACTTTCGCCTTTATTGTTTATTATTGTTATGGATGAAATCCTATAGCAAGTATCAGATGCAATGGGAGATCATAAAATGAAAGCAGTGCTTTTTGCCGATGACCTGATGTTATGGGGAAATTGCGAGAAGGAGGTGCAAGAGCAGTTAGATGTATGGGAGGCAACGGCAGCACAATATGGAATGCATTTCTCTGCAAAGAAAAGTGAAATAATTGTCACAACAAGGAAGAAGAATAGGCCAAATGTGGATATAACTTGTGGAGGGGAAAAACTACAAGCGGTAGAGAACTTCAAGTACCTGGGAAGCATGATTGAAAGTAAGGGGGGAAACCCAATGGAAATAAATGAAAGGTGCAGAAAAGCAGGGCAGTTCTACAAATGCATTAGGGGGCTTATTTGGAGCAAGGAGGTGCCACAGAAATCCAAGGGAATTATATACCGAACCTACTTTGTCCCCATATTGGCATACGGAAGTGAGACATGGGTAATGCACAAAAAGCGACAAAAGTAGAATAGAGGCTAGTGAAATGAAGTTCCAGAGGAGCAGGTTGAGTGTAACAAGACGAGACAGATTGCGAAATGTGTATGTGAGGGAAAGACTAAAGGAGGAACCAGTACAGGACAGGATAGAAAAATCAAGACTGCAGTGGTATGGACACATGAAGAGAATGGATGAGGGAAGAATTCCAAAGAGGATGTTTGATCTGCAACTGGAGGGGAAGAGGCCCAGAGGAAGACCAAGAGATAGATGGGTGAAGGGAGTGAAGGAATGTGTGACGATAAGAGAAGAGAACTGGACGAAGGTGGAAGAGGGGGAATGGTGGAAAGACAGAACACGATGGAGAGGCTTGTGTTCCCGACAGACCCAGCCAGTGGCTGGAAACTGTCCAAGATGATGATGATGATGAGTAACAAGACCGCTCAATAATCGTGTATTAAATTTGGATTCCATGTGTGGAGTATACGTTCACATGTTCAATTCATTAGTAGATTCTGAGAAACTGTTATCGGTTGTGTTGAGAAGTGGGCAGTTCATAACCGTATATATATATATATATATATATATATATATATAAAGAATGCTAGTCTGGAAGCTTTTACTAGAAGTCAGTAGCTTCATAAAGCATTTCTGCAGTAATTAGCAGTGACAGGATTTTTCTAAATGTTGGCCGTACTGTAAATTACGCACCACGGGAGAATTATCCTAATGGGACGGAAATCGATAGATGTGACCTACACCTAGAGAAAAAACAAATAATTTCAATTTCAGAGAAGTCGGATAATTTATTCAAGAGAAAGAGCTTCACAAATTGAGCAAGTCGATATCGTGTTGCTCCACCTCTGGCCCTTAAGCAAACAATAATTCGACTTGGCATTCACTGATAGAGTTTTGGATGTCCTCGTCAGGGATATGAAGCCAAATTCTGTCCAACTGGCGCGTTCGATCGTCAAAATCCCAAATGGTTGGTGGGACCTGCCCATAATGCTCAAAACGTTCTGGCGACATTACTGGCCATCGGAGGGATTGGCAAGCACGAAGACAAGCGGTAGAACTCTAGCCGTGTGCGGACGGCCATTGTCTTGCTGATGTGTAAGCCCAGGACGGCTTACTATGAAGGGAAGCAAGACGGGACGTAGAATATCGTCGACTTACGGCTGTGATGTTGCTCTTCATGATAACCTATTTTGAATCAGAGTGTATAGTGTGTAATTCGAACCCTGAGCGCATCATTTTGCGAGGTGAGTGGTCTCAGTTGCGCAAGCCATGCTTGTCTTGGGAACCAACTGTACGCTGTAGCTTGTCACTTATTTACTCTTCATACCTTCCAAGCTCCATAGAGAATGTTCTGTTATGCTAATGAAGTAGAATCTAGCGTAGAAAGTATGAAGCAGGATGTCTGACTTCAGTTTTTAAAAGGTCCATACCAACTTTTGTCGAGATCACGTAGTAAAGAATGATGGAAGCGGTGACAGCTATGAGAAGTTTTAATAAGTAGTAACAGAATTACAGTACATTATTAAGTCTCGACGTTTCCAATTTCTACATCTTTCGATCAATGAAAATCATGGCATGACCAGATAGATGGTGAACTTACTTGTAATTAAGTGGTAACTGAAAACTCGAAACAATCATCCGCTCAGCGCATAATAAGGTTTCAAAGTGCTGTAAAGATTACTGACTTACTTTTAATGTTCTGAAACGTATAAGCGTACACTTTACAAATCGCAGTAACATTCTATACTATAAGTATAATATGAATGACTTACGACTGGTATCATTCAACTAGTACAAATAGCTGGCTGTAACAACTTTCGGTGATGTGGAATACTATAATCATATGTTCAAACGTAGGTATGAAAGATCGCAGGCCATCCGGCCTTTTCATACACCTCTTTAGGGCCATAAAACCTGCCTGTCTTGCATTTTCTAAAATCTAAAATCTAATTTCATTTCTCCACCGTATTACACTGTCATGCAAAGTAGGTAATCGGATGCTGTGTACCAGCATGTACATGATTAAGATTAGGATGCATGCGTACGATAATTCTGTTCATTTCATGTAGGAGACGAGTGAGAAAGTTTTGGATGTGAGGGGGTGAACCGCTGACAGTAACACAGTAGCATCAACTGGCCCGAAGGAGGAATTTGGGGAGGGGGTGTACATCCTACACCAGGTAACTGGGAATTGCGGACAAAGTCTCGAATCCCTACCAATAGGGGTGGCTTTCTTTTTTGATGTCGGGTCTCAGGTTTGCGACAAAATTTTTAAATCGCTGTTGAAAAGGACGCTCGGTGTTTTTACAATGGCTGCAGGCAGTTTTCTCACAAAAGCTTTATGTTCCGAGCAGGAACACACCAGCTTGGCACCACAGAGGCTGTGCTATTGTTGTGACGTTTTGGAGAAACAGTCGCCTAGCTCCATGTTGTAGCCGACATAACGGTACCATTAAAGCATCCGGATTATCATATTCCGTTGACACCAGTTGCCAGAAATCTTCCCACACAAAAGTCTGGCAGAGGCTGTGATAGGCTGCTCGATTTTTATGTCAGCACATGTTTGCAGTCACCGCCAGGATTTTGTGCCGATGAATAATACTGGCAGCTAGGTTGACAGAGTACGGTAGTCGGAGTCTAGATAAATTTTTCGTGAGACCATAATTGTCGAAAACTATGCTTATCAGTGACAACTGACAGAGTTCTGACACAACGAAGCAGTCGCTCTCTGGGCGCGGGGCGGAAGAGAGTTTGGGAAGTTGGCTCCTGACCACCGTAGGAATCGGTCGCGTACATTTCCGCTCTTGCTGCAGAGTAATTTCATTCGCGGTCCCACTTTTCCGGCCACCGGAACAAACAGCTTTTTTTACGCTCGCGCTTCGATCGGTCTCCAAGGCGGAGCCCATCATTCTGCAGCGGCTGACCACGCGTGACTGCCGTGATCAGCACGCCACCTTACGCCGTACTGTCGGCTTATCCGGATTCAGCCGATTTTTCTGCCGCTCAAAATTCGCAGTGAGGTTTCTCAGTAATGGCATCTGTAGAACCACTTTGCCTCCTTAAATGATGTCATGCTAATGCATCCTATTACTCACTTGTTTATCGTTATTTTATATTTCATTATTTTATATTTCACGTATGCTCTATGCTACACCTTCTTCCTTATACCACAGAAACATACCAGATTCCGTGCAAAGTCTTTTGTACTAGCTTTCTGCCAACATCTCTATCAAGCGAGGACTATTTAAATGTTTAAAAACTAAACTCCGTCCGAACAGGACTAGGAAGACCCAACGGTACGGACCGGCCGCCATGTCATTCATAGCCCACAGGGGTCGCTGGATGTGGATATGGAGGGGCATGTGGTTAGCACACCACTCTCCCGGCCTTATGTCAGTTTACGATTCCAGAACCGCTACTTATCTATCAAGCAGTTCCTCAGTTTGCCTCACAAGGGCTGAGTGCATCCCACTTGCCAACAGCGCTCGGCAAACCGGATGGTCACCCATCCAAGTGCTAGCCCGGCCGACAGCGCTTAACTTCGGTGATCTGACGGGAACCGGTGTTACCACTGTGGCAAGGCCGTTGGCATTAACATGTTTGGTTTACGGTGATGTACAAAATCACGATCAGTTTTGTGTTCCATTTAAAGAAAATAATGCTAATTGAAATTTTTATGGTGGCGTTTATGTGTTAGACAGTCACACTCATTAGAATCCTTTCCCATCACTATGTTTGGAGGGGTACATTGATCAATAATTTAATGAATAAATTAGATGAGAGGCTAGACACCCTACATCAGGGCCCTTATAAGATTGCCTTACATACTTTTTGCAGATTCATTCTAAACGCACTTTGGTGTGATTTGCGTAAAGATGTGATTATGACCAATAACTTGCAGTTAAGGGTCCCACACACGGCTAGTTTCCAGGTACACCAGGAGGAAATCTACAAAGCCTTCTGTGTACAAAATCCGATGTGGAAGCCCATATCAAACAGGGCTGACAGGGGATATGAACAGTATACGAAGAACGGCTACCCCAATGGCTACCTGTATGTTTGGTCCAAGGGAGAGCGCCTTGGAAATAGTGGAAAACTTGAACAAACAGGCGCTTGAAGGCGTTCGTCATCTACTCCCTTAATATCCGTTACTCAGTAAGCGGCTAAAATATTGTCCGTGCTGGCACTTCTGGCTATAAATTACTTTTGCGTGCGGACTGGTCATTTCAATAAGCTATCTTCAACGCTATTATACACTATGTGATCAAAAGTATCCGAACACCTGGCTGAAAATGACTTACAAGTCCATTACCTCCATCGGTAATGCTGGAATTCAACATGGTGTTGGCCCACCCTTAGCCTTGATGACAGCTTCCACTCTCGCGGGCATACGTTCACTCAGGTGCTGGAAGGTTTCTTGGGGAATGGTAGCCCATCCTTCACGGAATGCTACCGTGAGGAGAGGTATCAGTGTCTGTCGGTGAGGCCTGGCAGGAAGTCGGGGTTCCAGAACATCCCAAAGGTCAGGACTGTGCAGGCCAGTCCATTACAGGGATGTTGTTGTCGTGTAACCACTCCGCCGTAGGCCGTGTATTATGGATAGGTGCTCGATCGTGTTGAAAGATGTAATCGCCATCCCCGAATTGCTCTTCAACAGTGGGAAGCAACAAGATGCTTAGAACATCAATGTAGCCGGCCGGAGTGGCCGAGCGGTTAAAGGCGCTACAGTCTTGAACCGCACGACCGCTACGGTCGCAGGTTCGAATCCTGCCTCGGGCATGGATGTGTGTGATGTCCTTAGGTTAGTTAGGTTTAAGTAGTTCTAAGTTCTAGGGGACTTATGACCAGTCCCCTAGTGCTCAGAACCATTTTTTTTGAACATCAATGTAGGCATGAGAAACACCATAACATCACTGCTTCCGAATTTTACTGTTGGCACTACACACGCTGGCAGATGACATTCACCAGACATTCGCCATACCCAACACCCTGCCATCGTATCGCCACACTGTGTACCGTGATTCGTCACTCCACACAACGTTTTTCCACTGTTCAATCGTCCAATGCTTACGCTCCTTACACCAAGCGAGGCATCGTTTGGCATTTACCGGCGTGATGTGTGGCTTATGAGCAGCCGATCGACCATGAAATCCTCCCACCTAACTGTCATAGTACAAGTTTGTGGCGCCCTCCATCGGTGATGCTGAAATTCAATATGGTGTTGGCCCACCCTTAGCCTTGATGCACTTTGGAATTCCTGTGTGATAGTCTGGATAGATGCCTGCCTATTACACATTACGACCCTCTTCAACTGTCGGCGGTCTCTGTCAGTCAACAGACGAGGTCGGCCTGTACGCCTTTGTGCTGTACGTGTCTCTTCACTTCCCACGTCTCTATCACATCGGAAACGGTGGATCTAGGGATGTTAGAAGTGTGGAAATCTCGCGTACAGACGTATGACACAAGTGACATCCTGTCACTTGACCACGTTCGACGTCCGTGAGTTGCTCTCTCACGATTTCTAGTGACTACTGAGGCGGCTGATATGGAGTACCTGGCAGTATGTGGCAGCACAATGCACCTTATATGAAAAACGTACGTTTTTGGTGGTACCCGGATACTTTTGATCACATAGTGTAGGCTTCGCCGCCAGCCACTGCGCGCATTGATTTCGACTAGGCAGCTACAAATCAATACTGCGACTTCTGAGGCTCAACGTGCATTTCGCACTATAACAGTCGAGAGATTACTGGTTATTCTCGGGATACGTCCGATGGATATCATAGTTGGACATTATGACATTGTGTACCAGATCACAGGAACCAGTGTTACTGATAAGACATTTACGAGCCTATAAGCTAGAAGCTTCTTTAACAAATCTTCGTTTGAATGTGTAGTTTGAATGCCATGTGCTTATCTGCAGTTTGCTCCTCATACTGGTTTCCATTACTAGCGCACAGTGATCTGCTATCATAGGTTCAACTACACTGAGTTTATAACCCCAGATGTTGAGGTTGGTGATTATGGTGTCCAGGCATGCACCACCCCTTGTTGGGAGCTTATTTGCAATAAACAACCCATAACTGGTAATTAATCTCATAAAGACCCTCTCTCTGGCATCTCCATCACCTATGTGTATGTTAAAATCTCCACACAGTGCGATTTTTGACTTTAGGCGTGTTAGGTAACACAAACAGTTCTCCATATGTCCAATAAAATTCTCAAAGTTACTATCTGCTGAATGGTACACAGCAACAACAACTAAATCAATATTTGTTAATAACAGTGCAGCCAATGCAAGATCAAAATCCACACAAAAGCTGCTTAAATCTATTGGCTCAAATGGCTCTGAGCACTATGCGACTTAACTTCTGAGGTCATCAGTCGCCTAACTAACCTAAGGACATCACACACATCCATGCCAGAGGCAGGATTCGAACCTATGACCGGAGCGGTCGCTCGGTTCCAGACTGTAGCGTCGAGAACCGCACGGCCACTCCGACCGGCTTTAAATCAATTTCCTTGATGCTACGATCTCTGTTGGCATACACAGAGACCCCACCGTGGGTTGCAGTTCTTCGAAACCAAGGACTGGCCATGTCTAAGTATTCAACAGATTTATAGAAATCACCTTCTGCTTCAGTTAGCCAATGTTTGCAAATACATGAAACATCTGGTTCAATTTCTTCTATAAAAAATTTCTTCTATAAAAAAGTGATACACAAATCTGTGAATCGTCATTGAACACATTCTCAGTTGTCTTTTCAATTCTTCTGTATGGTAGTCTTGTGAGTAGCTTGGATGCACGAGCTATTAAGCATATTATGTGATAATTCTCGCACTTATCAGCTCTTGCAATCATTGGAATTGTGTGGATAATGTTTCTCTGAAGGTATAGTGGTATATCGCCAGTCTACACACCACCTTGTTAGTAGTCGGGAGTTGGGTGTGTCAGCACACTTTTGATACCAAATTGATATGCAAATTAATTAAATTGATCAATTAATTACCCTCACGCCCAACCACATCTGCCCCTGATCACACCCATCCCCGCCCCCGGATGACGACACGTGTTTCCTCTGCTGCACGCGTGCCCCTCTCCCTCCTCCCCCTCCTCTTCCTTCTCCCCCTGCCCCTAACCCCCTCCTCTCAGCGTACCGTATTGGCAGGAATTTCGAAATTTGGCGTGAATTTCCAATTTTTCTAGGAATTTCTTTGCCCCAGGCTAAGCTGACATCCCACACCACCACCAAACAGGAATTGGCGTGAAATAAAAAATGGCCATGCCATTTCCGGAACTCGAACCATCGTCCTTCTGGGTGGAAAGCCCAAGTGCACCCCCGCTACACGATTCACAACGGAATCTCTTAATTTATTGTCGTGGTCGTAAATAAAGGGGGATGGGAAAGGTTTAATACTCGCATTCAGACTCACATTCACTCAAATAATAGCAATGATGGCCCCAACACCAACATGCAAGAAGCTAGGAGGTTTGTTTCGCTGTGTTGAGAAATGATTAAATAAAAGAGTAGATCTAAATATTACAGTTGCATTTAAACTTGAACCTCGGTTTGGAGAAACCGCCTCAACAACATGGACCGAAACTTGTAGCGAATTGTGCAAAATAAATGACAGATGAAGGTTTCACCGTGAATTTCAACAATTATTTGGTGGCTGAATATTCTCACCTGCAAACATGCATAAATATATATGGAAAACACTGATAAGAAAAATGGACAGGATGGTAGAACCTATGTTAAGACATCACGGAATAGCTTCCACGGTGCTAGAGGTAGCTGTAGAGAGTAAAAACTGTAGAGGGAGACATAGTTGGGACTACATCCGACAAATAATTGGGCCGCATCAAACCAGCCAGAAGACTGATGACTCAAAGAAACGGAAGGAAGGGTTGGAGAGGGGCACTCCCAACCAAGCGTTTGGAAAGGGCAGGACGAAAATGTGTGCTTGGGAGCTGGGGGAGGGAGAGGGAGGGACGAAGACGGGTCCTCACACGTGGAGGAAGATAAGTACTGTGTTGTAGCTGGAAGGTTGGCGCCTATTTCCCTGTTCAGATTTCATACCGAGGTAACGGCTACTGCTCTGTGCATTGCCTTAAACCAACCTGGAGACGCTCCAGTTAGCCTGTTTGACCACCTCCTGGTAGCACATAACGCTACACATGGTGTGATACAGCAGACTTCCTCGTTCTTATTGACTTCGACTTCGTTGCTATCTGTTGGCACTAGCAAATTCCGTTTCTAGAGGGCACTTCTGCTACCACTATCGTTTACGTCCCCTCCTGTTCCATTCGCAAGCGTAGACGTTGTAAGTATGTGAGCACAAATGTAAACAATATGAACCAGTGATGGATCAACAGCAAGGCCGAGAGCTGAGCCCCAGAAGAGGATCTGAAACTCGCTGTGCGAGTCAGTCTACACAGAGCAGAGTGACGGGATACCGTTAGAGATGAGCACGGAGATAAACACAAACGCAATCTACGCGAACGACGGTCACTAGCACGCAGAACGTAGAAGAAGAGCATGATTGGAGGTGAGTGACTGTCCTAGGTGGTTGAAGTCACCCCTCGAAAGAACTACCGGGCCAACTCTAATGCCGCCGACGTGTAAACGACTGAATTATTGGTTCTGCCCACGCTACGCTTTCCATGCGAACCTCCGTGACAGCATTCTGTACCATTCTGCTTTGGCATCCACGCCAGCTTATACCCATACGTCTCGATGTCCACTGGTGACGATACTAAACTAAAATTTCATTGAGCTATTTTCTCAGATCGATCAGTAAATTTTTACTTCTCTTTTCACGCAATAGTTTTTGCGTTGGTTTCCTTACGCTCATTATAATTTCGTTCAATTTTTGTCTTTGAACAAGGATTTCACACTGTCTGAATCTGTAATGAAGCTCTCTCTGCTCCCATACCAATTTTTAACGCTAAATTCTCAACATGGCAGATCGTTCACGTTTTTCACATGCTCGGCATTAATATATAGTACCTAGATATTTTAACCGTCTATTCATGGCACGTTCGTCACCAGAGACGAACAAGTGATGATGATTTGTACCATTCCTGTCCAGGTGACATAGATTCATGTTCCGCGAGACTTTTACATACCCGAAAATTTTAATTTTCACAAGTTACATACTTTGTGTTGAGTACTACTTCGACACAACAGTAAAGAAAAGTGGACTACAGAGTGCAGCTGCAGCTGTTGTAGTCGGAAAGCTGCACGGGAGCAGAAATTATTAGCGAGCAACTACACGCAGTAAACACAAGCTAAATTTAACTTGTAGCTTTCTCCGAGTATACCGAGACTCTTTACAAATGAGCGCGTAGGAATAAAGTCCAGCTAATACAACAGCAACAAGGGCATCTCCGGGTGAGCTCTCTTAAGTAAGGCGCAAGGGATAGTCAGGGCCACGACTAGGCTGCGTCTCGGTGGCGATACCATCTTATATAGCGGCGGCAGACAGCGTTCATAGTAGGGTGCCACTGGGGCGTGGCTCAGTGAGCGGGCTCCATTGAGTTCACTGGACCCCACATGACTGCTCTCTGCATCTGACGGAAACTTGCTTTGCAATTACCAACTGTTGAACGCCTGTGGCATGGAGGGGAGGATGTCGATACGTGATGTGCAAATGTGTGTGAAATCTTATGGAACTTAAATGCTAATGTCATCAGTCCCAAAGCTTACAGACTACTTATCCTAAGGACAAACACACACCCATGCCCGAGGGAGGACTCGAACTTCGATACGTGATGCCATACTTTTAATTCATTCGGAGCTCGTCTGCCAGTAGTTGGTATCAGCTGCGGGGAATTGCATGAATTACCTGCTGCAGTACACGTTTCGGACTATGTAATTACAACAGCGACACGTTACTAGGAGTTGAATTGCAGTAAGAACAATGCATGTGAAATGTATTTTCGCTGAGGTGGTCAGAAAGGGTATTATATAGTGTTAATTTAGTACACGTATAATTTAGCATTAAGAAGGATAATTTTAGGGGTGAGTCACGCACCTGGGTGTAGATGGCTTGGGGGTCATTGTGTCTGTATTTAGAAATTGGAAAATGAACAGCATGGCTAGCTATGTAAGCTATGGAGACATCTAGTGTATATAGCTCCTAATTGGTTGAGGAAGATGGGTTCTGACAAGTCTGTGGCTGATTCATCGGACTGCTATGTTCTTCAATAAATTGAGAGGAATGTATGGAATAAAAACAGCTACCAGTTGCGGAAGGTAGTATTGAAAAGATCTTGACCTAGGTTTCAGCCCATATAAATAGGCCTTCTTCGGGAGTCTTATTACGTTTTACATGCTGAGCACGAAACCTAGGTCAAGAGCTTTTGACTAGTACCTTCCGCAATTGATGGCTGTTTTTAATATATTTGCAACATTTGCACAGTTGCTTAAGATTCTATATCGAGAGGAGAAAATACTGAAGTACGACTGCCACTACATCAGAGAGTGACCGAACGAGGTGGCGCAGTAGTTAGAGCATTGGAATAGCGTTCGGAAGGACGAAAGTTCAAATTTTCCTCCAGCCATTTACATTTACAGATTTAGGTTCAAAAGGCTCTGAGCACTATGGGACTTAACTTCTAAGGTCATCAGTCCCCTAGAACTTAGAACTACTTAAACCTAACTAACCTAAGGACATCACACACATCCATGCCTGAGGCAGGATTCGAACCTGCGACCGCAGCGGTCGCGCGGTTCCAGACTGTAGCGCCTAGAACCGCTCATCCAACCTGGCCGGCTCAGATTTAGGTTCTTGCGCAATTTCCCTAAACTGTTCCAGGCAAATAGAAGGACAGCTCCTTTGAAAATTATTCCTTTGCAGGGGTACGGCCAATTTTGTGGCACCCTGCCCACTCGTCTAATATAGGGTACCTAGGAAACTGTGTTATCGGACAGCTAGACAACATTCTAGGAAATCTTCTTAGTGGAGTTTATTACAGTAAACTGAATTGGCAATGCTTTTTCACAAACAGGTGTCCCAAGCAAATGGCGACATGCAAATAATCAATGCCCTTCGATATATATTCAATTCCCATGCAACTAAAGCATAAATCGCGACTAAAGAGTTAGGTTGACGGCTCGTCTTCTAGTGAGGCCGAGGCTGGCTGGAGTGTCGCTTATATTCTCCTCGTATAGAGGCCGCTCCTGTTGTGCTGCCGGCCGGGGTGGCCGAGCGGTTCTAGGCGCTACAGTCTGGAACCGCGCGACCGCTACGGTCGCAGGTTCGAATCCTGCCTCGGGCATGGATGTGCGTGATGTCCTTAGGTTAGTTAGGTTTAAGTAGTTCTAAGTTCTAGGGGACTGATGACCTCAGATGTTAAGTCCCATAGTGCTCAGAGCCATTTGAACCATTTTTGAGGACTGGGCAGCTACGGTGTAGTTCAACTGGCTGATACTGTGCTTTTCCATGGTTTTTACGAATTTTGTATCGCTGATTCTTAAGCAAAGAACTTACATCAGTTCACTTCATTTGAAACAGGGATCCTTGAAATACTGCAAAGAAGCATTTACATCAGCAAGCATTTTTTATATTGAAATAAAAATATGGATTTTTCACTACAACAAAAAATTTATTTCTTCTTTCATTACCTAAATGGAGTCAGAATTAGAAGTTCTTAGTTCGAAATGGCTCTGAGCACTATGCGACTTAACTTCTGAGGTCATCAGTCGCCTAGAACTTAGAACTAATTAAACCTAACTAACCTAAGTACATCACACACATCCATGCCCGAGGCACGATTCGAACCTGCGACCGTAGCGGTCACTCGGTTGCAGACTGTAGCGTCTAGAAGTTCTTAGTACTGAAAGTAAAATTGTTTGTGAATGTGGTTTCTGTTTGAAAAATTACTTAGGTACTTTTGCCTTAGTATAAAAAATTTTGAAGGATTTTGGAAAACGAATTTCCTGTTTCGAAATACCCACTGTAGTATCTGGCATCTTTTCTTACTATGTTTCCAGAAATTGCCTTGCTTCGTTCTGTACAAATCTTACATCTCCCCTGAGGCCATACTAACATTTCTGTAGTCAGAATAAAGTTAGAAAAATGTCGTCAATTGAGTGTGTTTACAGCTGAACTGTTTTCAATGGAAGTTGATTCAAACACTCGCTGCTAATTCAGCAAGGAACTGAGCAAGATATTTGCTAGAAGACCGCTACTTTTTGCATAAATATACGAAGTTACTGTCATCGTCACGGAAATATGAAAAAGAGCTTACTTTCGACAATTATTTAGTCCTCTCAAAAGGAGATTAGCCCATTAGCTGGTCAATGTTGGCCAAACCTTGTTTTTTATTAGAATTAAAATTGAGGTAGGTTGCTTCTTCTCTATCATTTCTAATTTTTTTCTGACATTGATAATGGATGCAGTCATTTTATATTTTGTCGTCAATGCGTTCATAATGTCTTTCCATTTCACAACCAGCAAATGTCCTTAGGTCAGTTAGGTTCAAGTAGTTCTACGTTCTAGGGGACTGATGACCTCAGATGTTAAGTCCCATAGTGCTCAGAGCCATTTGAACCTGTTGTGGTGTCGTCCTAGTCAGCGTGCTATTGGCTGACGTCGTCTCACAGCCTTCTCTGCTGTATCGCTCATACCGACGTGCCGGCGCTTGATGTTACGCCGGACCATTCCTCCCGTCCAAAGCGACGGACCGTCGTCGTGTAGGGAGCGCGACAACGGCGGGGGAGGCCGGAGGGTGGACGCTGAGCTGGACCGAAAGTTGTGGCTGCTGGGGACGTTAAGCTTCCGGTCATATACCGCCATCCGGCCTTCGCTCAGGTGGAAACGTCCTCTGGAAAACGACCAGAACAGTGTCAACGCGTCCACCTCTGGATGCTAATAACCAGACGGGGAACGCGGCGGCTGCTGTGTGGGCGGGTCCAGCTCCATCGGTAGGAGGAGAGGAGGCGGCGGAGGCTCCTTCCCCATAAGGTCGTCCAGCGGTGAGATCTGGGGGAAGAGACACAGAAAGATCATCGTGCACGTGACAGTGGCGAAGCTGATTGTCATGTCGGCGCTGCATCCCGTGGGACCTGTAAGGAGATACATGCAAGGGCCAAGTCGACGGTCGACCCAGCCTCGCGCCCAACGTCTGCTTGTGCCAAAAACCCTATAAAACATATCATCATGCGGCGCGAAGCGATAGTTGCAGCCTTCCAATAGCGCCGGATGATGAGGGTGGAGCAGTGTCCGATGGCAACGGTCGTGAAGCAATTCCTCCGGCGATGGTCCTTCTCATTGATGCGAACGATAGGAGGCGAAAAACTGTTGCAATGCTTGATCCAAGGTGTGTGCGCTGCGAAGTTTGGCCATCTGCTGCTAAAAGGTTCCGACATAACATCCCAATTCACCATTTCATGGCGGATGAAACGGTGCACTAGTTAGATGCTGTATGCCATTACGCTCACAGAATTTTTCAAATTCATTTGACGTGAACTGAGCTGCATTGTCTGACACTCTGACTTCAGGCAAACATTCGAGGCAAAAAGTAGAGGACAGCACTTGAACTGTGCTACGTGACGTTGTCGTGTTCATTGGCTCAGCAAAAGGAAACTAACTATACGAGTCAACCACAATCAACCAAGGAGTGTTCCAAAAAGATCCTGCAAAGTACATGTGCAGACATTACCATGGTGTTTGCGACTTAAGCCAAGCAGAGAATTTTGCGGTGGAGCGGACTGATTTTCAGCACATCCGTGACACTGTGACATCATCTGTTCTATTTGGGTGCACATACCCTGCCAAGTACAGTGTCGACGAGCTAACTGTTTCGTACGAACAATCACCGAGCGTGCTTGGTGAAGTAACTACTGCACTTCTTTTTGCAAAGCTTTCGGGATCAACACACGTGACTGTCCACTGTCATTCTGAACAAGCATCACACCTTTCTGTAAAGCGAGGCTATCCCGACGTGCAAAGTATCGGCGCACTAAAATTCATGCTAAGCAAGGAACGAGGCCAAGATGTGCGAATGTATTTTACCAAAATGTTCAAATTTCAATCAGCTTCCGCGGCCGTGCAATTTTCCTATAGTTCGGGGGAAAGGATTGAAGCATTTCAGAATCGTGAGCATCGACGTGACAACAAGATGAATCAGAAGCGTCAAAGTCTGTATTAGGGAAATCGGAAGAAGTGAAAGTGCGTCCGCTTTATCATGTTGAGCTGTCGGACGTACTGGTATTGGGACGACAACAAAGCCCATCTTTATAAATTTTTTGGGCAGTTCGTACAGGAACCGGCTTCATCGGATGACAGAAGGATTGCAATGACTTATGATCCGTTACTAAGTAGAATTTTCTGTCGTACAAATATTGGTGGAATTTGGTGACACTGTACACAATACCCAAAGCCTCTTTCTCAATTTATGAATTGTTACACTGAGATTTGAACAACACTTTTGAGGCCTGTCTTTATCACCAATGCTATGCGAAAGCACTGCACTGATTCCGGAAGAGGAAGTGTCAACTTGTAATACAGCTGGTTTGTCAGGATCAAAGCGAACTAAGCATCGATCACTGAGCAATGCTTCTTTAAGTTTTTGAAAAGCTACTTGGTACTCATCTGTCCAAACAAAGGGGACACTCTTGCGACGCAAGAGATGCAATGAAGCTGCAATATGAACAGCATTCGGTTTGAACAGAATATAACAGTTCATTTCCCCTAAGACTGACTGCAATTCTGTTACATTGCGAGGAACTGGCAAATATTTCTAACAAATGCGACTGAAGTGGATGTACACGTTGACCAAGATACTGTAACTCTGGTTTGAAAAAATCGCACTTGTCCAGTCTACAATATTTACAAATGCATTAGATAACACAAAACAAAGCACGCAAATTTGCAATATGTTCTTCAGTGTACGACTTGCTAAGACAATATCGTCCAAATAGCTTGAACAATTTGGCACTTGTGCAGTCAGCTGTTGCAAATGCTGTTGCAAAATGGCGGGTGCGGAAGCACTGCCAAAAGGCAAACGCAAATATTTAAACAAGTCCAAATGAGTATTTACTACACATACTTTTTGAGATTCTTTATCGAGCGTTATTTGAAGATACGCGTCACGCAAATCAATTTTTCAAAAGTGGCGTCGAGCGCCTAATCTGTCCATGAGATCCTTTGGGCGTGGCAATGGATAAGTATCAATCACAGCTCGTGGGTTGACTGTAGACAAAATCAGCACAGAGGTGAAGGTGACCTGAAGGATTGGGGATCAAATCCAGGGGACTTGCCCTTGGTTGACATGTATTGGCGCAATAGCTCCGCTGTCTTGCAATTCTTTAAGTTCAGCAGCGACTTTGCCCCGTAATGCAATGGGAACATTTCTGGCTCGGCAAAAATCTCGACTGAGGATTGTCTTTCAGAGTAATTTGCGCAACAAAATTAGTAACTTGGGAATTCTTTTAGCAAGCTAGCTACACTGTCTTTTGCATGAATGCAGACACTGACAACACATTGTTCTGAACGTTAAAGCCAAACATATAAATGGATTGAGGCCAAATATGTTTTCACAATCGCGTGATTGTAGCAATGTAAACGTCACTGTTTGGGTATGAGAGCGATACATGGCAGGCAAAGTACATTTTCCGAGATCGGGAATGTCTTGTCCATTATAAGACATCAGTTGCGTGCTAGTTTTAGACAGGCGTGGGGAGTTCATGTGTGTGACGATTTAGCAATGTGACAGAGGCACCCGTGTCAAACTGAAATTTCCCACGTTTCCCACAGAGAAACTATTGCACAAAATGTTTGTTGGACTGGTGTATCACTGAAGAAACTGCTCGTGTGCCAATTTTGCTAATGCCTGTTGCAGACTTTCGATATACCATATTAAGGAGATGGCCTTGTGACGGTTTTTTTGAGTGGGCCGTATTCTTATGTTTGTTCCGTTGCAAGCATACTAGTCCAGTGAAACTCTCAGAAGAAAAGCCTGTACCTTGCAAAAGGTGGGGTAGAAGATTTTATTTTTTTAACTCGTTCATATTGTTGGAACGGTTAGAAAACCAAGTTTTGCCAACAAAATTTCTCTTGGGAAAACTTTGTGCAGTCAAAAAATTTCGAAAATTTTGGACTTTTTCAGTTTTTTCAAAATATCTCAGTTTCATTTGCTCCTATCGCTTTGACGTCTATTTTCTTTTTTAAAGAGCAGAAAATTCTCTGCAAATTTGATTCTTACCATTTTTTTCTACTCCCAATATCTAAGGCGCTACAGCGCGTCAAAAAATACCAATTTTTCAAATTTCGAGCAAAGTGGCAAATTACCGAACTTTTGAACACTGTTATTTCAGTTTCTATTTGTGTAGTATAAACATATTACTCATCATGTTATTCATTGGAATTTACCATCTCACTCTGCTGTAGGGCCAGGACAAACAGCATCATATTCAGTAACTACGAACACATTCACGTCGGATTGCGTGAAGGTTATTTGTGTTACAATACGTAATACGATTGCATGCAGGTGCTGTACATTTTCTACAGTTGATTGACGTCGATGATCAGTTATAAGAAAAAGTATGTAGGAATTGTTCTTTAGCGGACAAAAGCGTATTTATTCTTTGGAGGGCGGAAGGCGATTATCTCTGGTGATTGTTCACAGCGCGCTGACAGCTATTAGCACTCAACAATAAGGGTCCTACAGTTTTGAGTCGCTTCCATTCAGTATATGTTGTGGTGCTAAAAATGAGTATGTCTGACATGAATTTGTGTTTCATTTGCGAAAAAACTATGGTGAGTGGCGGACGCAATGTGAAAAAGAAAGGACTGAGCACACTTATCGATTGTAGTGTTAAACGCAGGGAGTCTGCTCACACCCATTTTTTGCAAACACTCAGTGAAGTGATGGTGCATGAAGCATGCTACAAGAAGTACGTTAATGAGAGAATGATAGCAGCTAGCCTTCCTCAGGAACCAACAGGCGTGCTACGTCGGTCGCAGGGAAAAGGTCAGTTCAATTTCAAAGAGAAATGCTTCTTACGTGCAAAAGGGAATTCTGATGACTTTTCAACCAAGCAGTTAAGATTGTCATATGCCAAACGAAATTTTGTTTACAAAGTAATGACATTGGAAGTGCAATCGACAGTATTAGAACAGGCTAAACGCCGTGGTGATGAATTTGGTCAACAAGTGATAGAGCGGATTCAAAATGTAAATTATTTGGTTCCTGCACATAGGTGGTACCACAGATTTTGCTACAGAAAGTTCTTTCACCGTGTGTCAGCTACTGGACAGAAACGAGGTTACCGACCTGCAACACAAGTAGATGAAGGCATGGAGGCTATATTTGCCTACCTGGAAACCAATACGGAAGAATGTCAGTTTTCTATGGACGATCTGTTGGAGCAAATACCCACATCACCTCGCCCTGATATTCGAACTGTCAAGGCTCGCCTTTTCCAGAAATATGGTGACGAAGTAGTGATAGCTGAAACAGCTTCAAAGCCAGCAGTCGTATGTTTCCAGAATGTTGGGCACCAACTACTCAGTGAAAATTGGTACACCTAAGGAAATTCAGATCCTCAGCAAGAAAGAGTACGAATCGTCAAAGCAGCTGGAAATGTCATATTAGACGATATAAGATCAGTAGTGTACGATGTAAAACAGTACCCCCCTCATGCTCATATCTGTCTCAAGTGCGCTAAAGTGCGATATTACAAGTATTACACACCCAGAACTGTCAACATTTTTTAGTAACTGAGAATGCATTTTAATTGTAATAAAGCTACTTATTTTTAATGTCAACTGTGTGGCTTTTATACACCTAATTATACCTAATTAGGGTGCCTATCGCAGCTAATAATAGTTAAGTTTCCTGAGACAATTTAGTTTGTGTGCGAGTGTATGTGTGTGTGTGTGTGTGTGTGTGTGTGTGTGTGTGTGTGTGTGTGTCTGTCTGGCTATGTCTCTTAATGATGTATTTTTGTATTTGTAGTTTTACAAATACCAGGGCTGAGGTGGCCCATAGTGAACTTCAGATAGTGATGTAAGAATCACAATAGTTGAATACCTGAAAGTGAGGTGGTAAATTCCAACATATAGCATGATGTATAACGTATTTATACCACACAAACAGAAACTGAAAAAATAGTGTTCAAAAATAAGATATCTTGCCACTATGCTCAAAATTTGAAAAATTGGTATTTTTTGAGGCGCTGTAGCGCCTTAGATATTGGGAGCAGAAAAAAAATGGCAACAATCAAATTTGTAGAGAATTTTGTGCTCTTTAAAAAAGTAAATAGACGTTAAAGCGATAGGAGCAAAAAAACAGATTTTTGAAAAAACTGAAAAAAGGCCGAAATTTTCGGAGTTTTTTGTCTACATAAAGTTTTCCCAAGCGAAATTTTCTTGGAAAAACTCGGTTTTCTAATCTTTCCAACCATATGAACGAGTTGAAAAAATAAACTCTTCTACCCACCTTTTGCAAGGTATATCTGCTATTTGACTGTACTAAACGGATTGCACATGTCCTTTCTTGCCACAAGCGTAACAATGAACTTATCGGGAGGGGATGTCTTGGTGTTTGTGTCGTGTATAACACCAAAGGGCAAGACTTAATTCTGTTGACCTGTGTAGCCACCTGTTTAGCGAGCTGCTTACACGGCGTGGAATGGTGTTTACAAGGCAAAGCGAGTGGCGAGCTCAAGCTGCCACAGAACGGGCCATTTGCAAACATGACAAATAGCTGGCTGCTCAAATTTATCGGTCGACAGGGCACCTGAATTATACTGACCTATTATCTGCATTACCTGCTGAAATGAAGGATCAGACTGTTTCAAAATCTGTTCTCTGAGTTTGACATCAGGTACACTGTACACGATCACATCACGCAACACATCATCTGAATATCAGTGTCACAAATTTCCAGCCAACCGGTTGCAAACAGAATTTAAAATTCTTTAACTAGTTCTCAACGCCAACTAGGGGCGCCTTCTTCAGAAGAAACTGTTACCTTACCTAACAATATCACAGGAAGGTACATTAGTAGCAGGTAGGCATTAGAACAAACACTTAATTGTTACAAATTAAATTATCTAAAAATACTGACATGTGGTTAAAAGGAAATTTGAGCGACATCGCTCTAGTCAAAACACTATAACCACAATGAAAACATTTCTTATGTATATAAGAGGTATAGACAATATTTTAAAACAATATAAATATGCCACTCTGGGCACTACAGTGATATAGGACACGAAGAAATAACAGCGACAGCGCGAGCGGGCCGTAGGAAATGACGACGTGAAAATGATACAGCTCGCACCATCTAGTAGCAGAATTACAGAGGTTGTATCTATACGAAATTGATATAATAGTGATTGACAAAGCATTTAGTCTTAAGGAGATAATGTCCAAGATGAAAACTGAAAACATTAAGTATCTGAGTAAGATGGAAGCCAGTGGTTTTGCATCGGAAATAAATAAATGAAAAACAGTTCAGTATGACATGTAAATCTGCTGCAAGACATAATTTTACTCTTGCAAGGGAATTCGCTATTTTAATCGTTCATGAGAAGCTGAAACACAGATTTAATTTATAACAATTATTTTGACGATCTTTAAGATGTGTCATTTGGCTGCAAGGGTATTTGTGCAGAGCTCCAAATGCTATGAAAACAAGGGAAGCAACAGTGAGGAAAGTTACTAGTTTGGCATAGTTCACAAGTCTGTAGTGTTTAGCAGGGTGAGAAAAGATGCAACTGTCAACACGAATAAAACGCAAACTGATTCTCTGGATGGTACGGCAAACACTAATGTATTCTATCTCGTAAAGCACTCAGAGAAGGAAAACAGTTTGAAGCAGTTAATTACACTTGGAGCACCTACTAATTCTCCATTACTTCTTCGTAAAGAACACCTTATAGAAGAAACTCGGAGAACAAAATTAAGAGGCCCAGAATATCAACACTACAAAGTCCAAACAATGAATTAAACTGCAGTAGCTGTAACCGAATTGTACAGAATGAGAGAGAGTGACGGATGTTGATATGAACAGAGTGTGGTCTCTATTGGCTGGTGATGGTACTATCATGACTTGAGACACAGCCGCTCTGGACACCACTGGTGGACTTACATCTCTTATTGTGGACATCGGCAAATCAAGTGCCACCGTCACTTGGCAGCGTGAAAGCCCCCCTCCCCCCCCACACACACATATACACCCCTCCCCAAAAAAACGCTATCATAATGCATGATGGAAGATGCCCAGAAGACTTCAAATAGTTCAAATGGCTCTGAGCACTATGGGACTGCTGAGGTCATCAGTCCCCTAGAACGTAGAACTACTTAAACCTAACTAACCTAAGGACATCACACACATCCATGCCTGAGGCAGGATTCGAACCTCTTACCGTAGCGGTAACGCGGTTCCAGAATGTAGCGCCTAGAACCGTTCGGCCACCTCGGCCGGCCCCAGAAGACTTCAATAGGCTTTACGGTATCAGAGGAATATGTGAGATACAGGGTGAAACTAAAAGGCATGGTAAAAATTTCAGGGAACATTATTAACGCATACAGGAATAAGATGTGTTATATGGACCTGGAACAAGAAACGCTTTATTTCCATGTTATGGCACATTTTCTATACGCCTTTGTGCTCACATTAATCATAAGAAATACAGCTGGTTCGAATCCAACGTAACATAAAGAATGCAAAAAGTTGTACTAAATAATTCAGACAATATTGGAAGGACAACCTTTTTTTTTTTTTTTTTTTTTTTTTTTTTTTTTTTTTTTTTTTTTGAAAATGAAGTAGTCAGTAAGGGAGTTCCACAAGGTGCAGTTTTGGATCCACTCTTATTCCTTGCCATGAGCGCTCGAGAAGCCTCACGAAATTGTGCAGTCACGTCATCAACAAAGATTTTCAGTCGACATTTGTGACAGCATTGTTGGTGACTGTTGTTAGGGCCTCACGTACTTCCATGCAGGCTCAACAGAGAAACTTCAATTGCTTTCTTACAGAATATGCTATCTGTTCTCGTAGAACATGTTCCTTTACGACTGCGTCAAAATATGTACTTCACGCACGGATGAGCTCCCACCAATTTCAGTGTTAATGTTCGTAGGCTTCTAAATAACAGATTCCGTGACATATGGATAGACAGATGTGGGCTATTTCCCTTATCTTCCACGTTCTCCAGACGTAAACCCATTGGGGGGTATTCGAAAGCTCTTGTGTACGCAACCCAGGCACAAGATATACAGAGTCTTCGTGCACCGTATTGTGAAAGGCCGTGAAACAATACACAGTTCTAAAGCGACATATCATCGCATCAGGGGTCAATGCCTCAGCGGATTGATGCAGATATCCTTTGTAACAGAGAGTATTTTGTTTAGGAGTAAGTTTCATACTATGCTGATACGTTCTTTTGCTATGTATTTACCATGTTTAATGTGTTGAAGAGTTCAGTGGGAAAAATAGGTCTAGGTTGCAAAAACAAAATAAGCTTCATCGACGCGTTTCGCATTTTGAAGTGTGCAGTAAGAAAAACGCAATCTAGGTTGCAAAAATTGCAAAAGCTATATTGACAAGTTTCGCTTGTTTGAGACATCTTGAGAGATCCTACATGGGAAAAATACATAAAACCAGATTATAGGTATGGTCCTATCTAGCATAA
This sequence comes from Schistocerca americana, assembly GCF_021461395.2. Lineage (NCBI taxonomy): Eukaryota > Metazoa > Arthropoda > Insecta > Orthoptera > Acrididae > Schistocerca > Schistocerca americana. The sequence continues at coordinate 485,714,808 of NC_060123.1, forward strand.
GAAAGTCGTAAAAACTTTTTAAAGTACCGTAAAACAACACAGTGAAGGGGATTACTCATTAGTCATGAGTAGTCGAAATTTTGAGTGAACCTATAATGCAAAAGTAAAAAAATTTTGAGAAACCTTGCCCTAGATTAGCAAAGAAGAAAGAAAATGCAAATTGGTTGTGGAAACGTGAAACAGGCGTCAACAAAACGTGTCATTCTTGGTAATCAGTTGGTCAGTTGTAGAAACGGAACTCTTAAATAGAAATAAAGCGTCTGCATGTAACATATTTTCTTCCTCTTCGTCTGAGGAACGTTTGGAATGTTTCCTGAAGCTTTTTCTTTTCTTCATTGTATTTCAATTCCCCACTGGGATGGGCTGGCAGCAGAATATGCACTGCTTTTCAGCCGAAAGACATAATCATACAATAGAAGACATTAAAAATGACATAAAGGTGATCGGGCGGTGTACAGAAATATAAAAAAGGGGGAACATTATGAAGACAATAGACAAGAAGGGGGCGACAGTAAAACAGAAATAAAAACCGCAAAAAAGTAGCGTACACAAAATACCACACACTGGGATGGTTGAAAGAACACACAAGGTGAAGCATGACTGGAGCATAAAAGTATCGTTCAGACAGTGCAGCACATAACAATCACTGACAGTAACACTATGTACAAGTCCAGCACACAATTAAAATCACAGCTCTCGACGCACAGGAGAACAGGACCAAACACAGCACTGACATAACACACTGATGATGATGAGCAAACAGAGGATCTGCCAGGTGCATGGAGATGAGGGAGAAGGGAAGAAGGGAGGGAGGGGAGGAGAGTGGGGAGACAGGTGGGGGGCGCGCTAAAGAGGCCCAGGGAGGGAAGGATGTGGGAGGGAAAGACTTGAGGATTGGTTGCAGGGACTCAGGGGGGGGAGTAGGAAAATCCACTCTGGGAGGGGAAAGGAAAAGGGGGGCCTTAGGGGGGGTGGGAACAAGGCCAGGTTACAAAAAATGGCTCTGAGCACTGCGGGACTTAACTTCTGAGGTCATCAGTCCCCTAGAACTTAGAACTACTTAAACCTAACTAACCTAAGGACAACACACACACCCATGCCCAAGGCAGGATTCGAACCTGCGACAGTAGCGGTCACGCAGTTCCAAACTGTAGCGCCCAGAACCGCTCAGCCACTCCGGCTGGCGCCAGGTTACAGTTGGAAGGGTATATGTCACAGCAGAGTTCATCACCTGGCAGGGGGAGGCGCTGGAAATTCCCCTGATGAAGGAGATGGAGGGTGTGGAGTTAGAGAGAGGGAGGGATACAGCAACAGAGGTGCGGCAACAGGCAGGGGGTGGAGAGGAAGAGGTGGGAGGGGGGGATCAAGCCTGCGGATAGTGTAAAGGATGTTGGAGGATGTTGGAGGAAAAAGAGGAGGTGGGGGAAGGGGATGAGGTCATACAGGAGCCGTGTGGGGGAAGGAAGGCAGACTCTGAAGGCAAGGTGGCGTGCATGGAGTTCGAGGATTTAGAGGGCCTTGTAAAAAGTAGGTGGGTGTGGAGATCCAGGCAACACTGGCATAATAGAGGATAGGACGGATGAGGGATTTGTAGGTGTGGAGGATGGAGAAGGATGCAATCCCCATGTCGGGCCAGATGAGTTTCTGGAGGCAGAGGTGGGAATGGGCTTTCTGCTGAATGGTCAGGAGGTGAGGGGTCCAGGTGAGGTGACAGTCGAGGGTGAGGCCAAGGTATCTCAGGTTGGGGGTGAGCTGGACAGGATGACCATAAAGGGTGAGGTAGAAATCATGGAGACAGAAGGAGTGGGTGGTGCAGCCTATGATGATTGCTTGGGTTTTGGAGGGGTTGAGATGAAGGAACCACTGGCTACACCAAGTGGTGAACTGGTCAAGGTGGATTTGTAGGATGCGTTGGGACCATTGAAGTGTAAGGATAGAGAGCCAGGAAGGCAGTGTCATCAGCATATTGGAGAAGGTGGACAGGTGGGGGTGGCTTGGGCATATCAGCCCTGTACAAGTGATAAAGGAGTGGGGAGAGGACATAGCCCTGGGGGACGCCAGCAGTGGGATAAAAGGGAGTTGGTGTTGTGGAGGGTGACATAGGAAGGACAGCGCGAGAGAAAAGAAGCGACCAGACAGACAAAATTGATAGGCAGGGCGTAGGTGTGGAGTTTAAAGAGGAGACCGGGATGCCATACACGGTCATAGGTATTTTGGAGGTCGAGGGAAACAAAAATGGCGGAGTGACGGGTGTTAAGCTGGAGGGAGAGAAGGTGAACAAGGTTAAGGAGTTGGTCTGAGAAGGACGGTCGAAGCCACACTGGGTACAGCGGAGGAGGTGGTGTTGATTAAGGTGCTGATGGATACGATGGGAGGGGATGTTTTCAAAGAACTTACTGAAGACAGAGGTGAGGCAGATGGGACGATGGGAAGAGGCAATGGAATGGGGTTTTTGGGTTTGAGGAATAAGAGGACGCATGAAGTCTTCCACAGGTTGGGGTAGAAGCCTACAGGATGACGTTATAGAGATGGGCAAGGACCGTCAGGAAGGAGAAGGGGCTTTCTGTAAGGTGGCGGTAGGTGACACAGTCGTGACCAGGGGCCGTGTTGCGTTTGGACCGGAAGATAAGTTTAATGTCAAACTTCCTGGCAGATTAAAACTGTGTGCCCGACCGAGACTCGAACTCGGGACATTTGCCTTTCGAGGGCAAGTGCTCTACCATCTGAGCTACCGAAGCACGACTCACGCCCGGTACTCACAGCTTTACTTTTGCCAGTACCTCGTCTCCTACCTTCCAAACTTTACAGAAGCTCTCCTGCGAACCTAGCAGAACTAGCACTCCTGAAAGAAAGGATATTGCGGAGACATGGCTTAGCTACAGCCTGGGGGATGTTTCCAGAATGAGCCAGAATGAGATTTTCACTCTGCAGCGGAGTGCGTGCAGATATGAAACTTCCTGGCAGATTTGGTAGAGCACTTGCCCGGAAAGGCAAAGGTCCCGAGTTCGAGTCTCGGTGGGGCACACAGTTTTAATCTGCCAGGAAGTTTCATATCAGCGCACACTCCACTGCTGAGTGAAAATCTCATTCAAGTTTAATGTCTTGTGCTGTGATTGGAGTGTTGATGTCGGAGGGGTGCAACTGCCCTAAGTACTGGAGTTCCTGAAACTCTGGCCACCTCTTGTTTTTTACAACCTGTATACTCATTGCATTACCAAAAATGGTTCAAATGGCTCTGAGCACTATGGGACTTAACATCTGAGGTCATCAGTCTCCTAGAACTTAGAACTACTTAAACCTAACTAACCTCAGGACATCACACACATCCATGCCCGAGGCAGGATTCGAACCTGCGACCGTAGCGGTTGAAGCATCACCGAGAAGTCATTAAACATCTTTTTCAAAACTCTTTCATGCAAGGAGTAAAACATTTACCGAAAGTAAAGTCAGTTGTACAGGTCGAAAGACGCAAAACGCCCTAAATCTTGTACGTCAATATTCTAGCGGCAGCAATTCTCAGTGGTGCAGTTTTGGAATTCTCGAGACAAAAGGGCCAGGCCGGCGACGGCAGGTGGCGTGGCTCGTGGCTCCCCCTGGGGAGCGGACTGCGCTAATGAGCCGTGCGGCCAGCAAACAGCGGCGCGGCTGCAGCTTAGAGGAGAGGCGTGCGAAGGCGGAAAGGCGCTGCGTCGGCTCGAGCCGCCTGCCGGCGCGCCCCTAATAGAATTACGGCCGTCTGTTTCGTGGGCTCTTTGAGGGGAATAGCAGCAGCGCTGGCAGTCGTAAAGGGCGTCCCACCACCTACGGATGAGAGTGCAAGGATGCGAGCAGCTTCTCTGGCTCCTGTTTCCCGTCTTCCAGCAACGTAATACGCTCATTCCCGGGAATTGTCTCTGCGTTCGTTCCAGCCCTGTTCTTTTGCCTGGTCAGTTTACTGACATACCACGCTGCAGCCATGAGTTTTGCTTACTGGAATCTTGCGGCTCAGGAACTTGGCCTGCTTACGCAAGGCTACTGTAAATGATTCGTTCGTTTTCAAAACTCTGTATTTTCCAAAGGATTAGTTGTAAAAATAAAATTGATACATGAATAGAACTATAAACTCACCAAGTTTGCATTTTGCACGCTAGGTCCCCTGAGTGGCAAAAGTCGTGGGATAGTAATATGTGCATTTACAGACAGCGGTGGTATCGCGTGCACAAGGTACAAAACGGCAGTGCAGTGTTTAATATTTTTTGTGGGATCTAAAATTTAAAAACCTCTCTCACACCGGCCTGATTTAGCTACATTGATCAGGATAGTAAAAAACATGCGTATATTAAGGGAATTTTCATTCACAAAGCAGGCTTATCACATTCACACAGTTCAATACTGTTCTATCCTGATTAAATTGAGCTTAACTTAAATTTCTTAAGCAATGAAGCAATTTCGAAGTCTCGGTGCGACGAAAATTGTCAGTCGATCTCCTGAAAACATTTGTAATAATTATTAACTTTCGGTGATCACATGGGGAAGACCGGAGATCTGCTGGTAAGACCGTGTTAGCCTATTTATTGAAAGTAATAAGCTGGATATCTTGAGCATACAAAACGGCAGGTTCGTCCGGTGTAAATGAGACGTTCCCCACTGATCCCGTGCAACACAGCGTAGCAAGCAGACATTGTCAATAATAATCAGTTAAACAATACGCGAACACACTTACTTTAGTTTAGTTCATGTATTAAATTCCTTCTCATACATAATCTCATCAAGATGGCGACCAGCTCAACAATACATACATACACATCTTCGTTCTCTCACGGCTAATCGGCAAGATCTCCTTCATTCTTTTCATAAGAGAAAACATAGATAGCAGAGAAGCTATTCCATGGAGTAAATGGACGCTCCAAGGAATAATAGGGCTTGAAACTACTTTGCATTGATAATCATCGTATATTAAAGTTTAGGAATCGGTAAGATAAGAAGAGATATTTCGAGATATGTACTGAGTTATATAATTTATAAAAAATTTCTGAAAATATCGCGGAGAGACCGCTGCAAGAGACATTACAACTGGCGAAGCTGTCATTTGACTCATGTGATTCATATCAAAAGGTTTCCGACTTGGTTATGGCCGCACGATCCGAATTAACAAAAGATTCAAATGGCTCTGAGCACTATGAGACTTAACTTCTGAGGTCATCAGTCCCCTAGAACTTAGAACTACTTAAACCTAGCTAACCTAAGGACATCACACACGTCCATGCCCGAGGCAGGATTCGAACCTGCGACTGTAGCGGTCGCGCGGTCCCAGACTGAAGCACCTAGAACCGTTCGGCCAGTTCGGCCGGCTTGAATTAACAGACTTTGACTACCGAATGCTAGTTGGAGCTAGACGCATGGTACATTTCATTTCGGAAGTCGTCAGGGAATTCGATACTGCGAGATCTGCGGTGTCAAGAGCGTCCCGAGAGTACCACATTTCAGGCACTACCTCTCACCACGAACAACGCAGCGGCGATCGGCCTTCACTTAACGACCGAGAGCAGTGGCTTTTGCGTATTGTCAGTGTTAACAGACAAGCAACACTGCCTTAAGGAGGGCAGGACGTCAAACGGGCCGACTTGGAGCAGGAGGGGCACCACAGGACATTTTAATTGCCACCCTCTACGCTTTTACAAATAAATTCATAAGACTTTGTGAGCATGACCAGGAAGGATTCAGAGTTCACACTCATAGCAGTGGAAGGCCACAAACATAACAAAAGAAGTTTCTTTTCCATGGGAAATTTCATTTCTTCACTTACTATTGGCTGCTTTTATTCCTATAGGTACACTTTTCTTCATAAGTAAGAGAGATTCTTTGACGAAATTTGCGCAGCATGCAAACCATAATTATAGGTGTATGAAACTTTAGAATTTTTCAAATCTATTAAAAACTGTGGTAAAAATTGAGATAATTAAGTATGAAATTTGAGTTTTTCTAAACATGAAGTTTAAAATTTGACAGCTCATTCATTTTTTCATAAATTAAATAAATTCTAGAGTTTCATACACCTCTAAGTATGGTTTGTATGCTGGGCAAAATTCATCGAAGAATCTCTCTCTTACTTATGAAGAAAAGTGCACCTATAGCAAGAAATGCAGCGAATAGTAAGTGAAAAAATGAAGAAATTTCACACGTAAAAAATTATTGTGTTATGTTTTTGAACTTCCACTGCTATGAGTGTGAATCCTGAATCCTTCCTGGTCATGCTGACAAAGTTTTATGAATTTATTTGCAAAAGTATAGACAGTGGATATTAAAATGTCGTGTGGTGGCTCTCCTGCTCTACGTCGGCCCGTTTGACGTCCTACCCCCCTCAAATAACCGCACAAAGCAATGTCTGTCTTGCGACGAACGTATCCGTTAGGACAGTGTGGTGAAATTTGGTGCTGATGTGCTGTGGCAGCAGAAGACTCGCGAGTGCCTTTGCTAACAGCACGACATCGCCTGCAGCGCCTCGTAACCATATCGGTTGGACCCTAAACGATTGAAAAACCGTGGCCTCGTCAGATGAGTCCCAATTTCAGCTGGTAAGAGCTGATGGTAGAGTTCGAGTGTGGCGCAGACCCCACGAAGTCCTGGACCCACGGGTCAACAAGGCACTCTGCAAGCTGGCGGTGAGGCTGTGTTTACATGGAATGAAGCTGCTCCTCTGGTTGTTCGGCTACTTGGAGACCGCTTCCAGCCATTCGTGGACGTCATGCTCCCAAGCAAAGACGGAATTTTTTGTGGATCATAATGCTCCATGTCACCGGACCACAATTGTTAGGGACAGTTTTGAAGAACATTCTGGACAGTTCGAGCAAATGGTTTGGCCACCCAGATCCCCCGACATGAATCCCATCGGACATTCATTGGACGTAACTGATTTTTTAGTTCCTGCATAAAATCCTGCACCGACAAAGCTTTCGTAATTATGGACGGCTACAGAGGCCGAATGGCTCAGTATTTTTGCAAGGCACGTCCAGCGACTTGTTGACTGCAGGCTGAGTTGCAAAAGAATGTCCGACCCATCCCATGACTTTTTCGACCTCAGTGTATTGTCTATTAGTGCCCCTCTGGTCACATGACACACATCCAGGTGGTAGTGAAGTTCGCTCCATACGATATTTAGCGAAATCCTGTCAGTGGTTATCTCACCAGCATTCAGGCGTTGTCTGATCTATTCCAGTGTTCTTGGCAGTGGGGATACGTAAACATGGTCCTTAATATACTCCCAAAGGAAAAAATTCACATAGCTTAAGGTAGGCGACTTGGGGGCCACATCATCCATCTTCACCACTACGCCCAATCCAACGCTGTGGAAGTTCGTCATTTAGGTAGCGACGAACATGCTCGGGTGAGGGGGTGATCAGTCATGTTGTAAGATCAAATTTTCAAAATCAGCCGTCAGTTGTATAAACATCCACAATTACAACATACAAAGGTAAGAGGAAACCGTCACAATCTTGTCACAGAAGAATAACGGTCCAGACAGCTTCGTCTGTGACATGACGCAGAAAACATTAACCTTTGGCGTTTCTCATTCACGTACCATAATTTCATGAGGATGTTCAGTGCCCCAGACTCTCATTGTGGACGACGATTAACCTTTACAGATCAACAGAAGGTTGCTGCAGCGCTGGTCCTGGGGGCGAAATGTTCATAGTCAATTTCTTCCTGCATTGTGATGCAAAACTGAAGGCACCGGTTTTAATTGTTGCACGAGCTGAATAAGATATGGTTCGAAATGTAACCGCTTTCAAAAAATCTTCCATACACATTTCTGAGGTATTTTAATTTCGTTGCTTGCGCGAACCGTTGACTTTTTTGGGCTCCGTACGAAAGTTTCCCTTACCCCCCCCCCCCCCCCCCCCCCCACAGCTGCATCTGACACACTTTGTCGAACGGTATAACGGTATTCTTCTTTCACAGACAGAACATATGTTCCTAAATAATCGATACCAAGCACAATGCTCAATCTGGATGGCGAATTTTATCCACAATTCCTTATGAATGGACGCTGCACTGTTGTTAACAGTAAACATTTCGTACATTCCAACAAAAAAAGAAGTCTTTGCAGCCATTTTGTCAGGATACTGTTACAATCTGAACTCGGTTAGTTTGTGGTTCTATTCATCATCAATTATATTTGTTCATGTAACACTTTGGAAAATACGTAACTTTGAAAACGAATGAGCCATTTATAATAGCCATGTACAATCTGTTCCAACAAAATATTATCACTGTAGGTCTAAAAGTGTATTAGTTCTTCTCTGGCACGCAGGATGCTGTTCCTCGTGCAGTACGTACCACAAGTCCTACGGCTGTGGTCACTGGGATATGGTTATATGCTTAGGTCATACAACTCCTATAGATTTTGGGGCGGTCTGTGACTGCTGAATAAGCCCTGGTGCCGTCCTGGATGTGTGCGACAGCGTTCATGTACGAAGCATTTCGAAAAGAGTCAAATAGGTAAAAAATTGCTGTAGCACATGGAGCGCTTCTGAATAATCCTTAGCACGTCTGAGCCCCTTTAATTGGTGAGTAGCAGTTTCGTCCTGAATGATGACGTTAAAGGTAAGCCGATCACTGAGTCCTCTTCCCTCGTCTCCATGGAAGTTAAGTGCTTGTACGCCAACTTTCCGATAATGAGACGATCGAGATTATTAAAAATACACTATTGGCCATTAAAATTGCTGCACCAAGAATATGACGTGCTACAGACGCGAAATTTAACCGACAGGAAGAAGATGCTGTGATATGCAAATGATTAGCTTTTCAGAGCATTCACACAAGGTTGGCGCCGGTGGCGACACCTACAACGTGCTGACATGACGAAAGTTTCCAACCGATTTCTCATACACAAACAGCAGTTGACCGGCGTTGCCTGGTGAAACGTTGTTGTCATGCCTCGTGTAAGGAGGAGAAATGCGTACCATCACGTTTCCGACTTTGATAAAGGTCGGATTGTAGCCTATCGCGATTGCGGTTTATCGTATCACGACATTGCTGCTCGCGTTGGTCGAGATGCAATGACTGTTATCAGAATATGGAATCGGTCGGTTCAGGAGGGTAATACGGAACGCCGTGCTGGATCCCAACGGCTTCGTATCACTAGCAGTTGAGATGACAAACATCTTATACGCTTGGCTGTAACGGATCGTGCAGCCACGTCTCGATCCCTGAGTCAACAGATGGGGACATTTGCAAGACAACAACCATCTGCACGAACAGTTCGACGACGTTTGCAGCAGCATGGACTATCAGCTCGGAGAACATGGCTGCGGTTACCCTTGACACTGCATCACAGATAGGAGCGCCTGCGATGGTGTACTCAATGACGAACCTCGGTGCACGAAAGGCAAAACGTCATTTTTTCGGATGAATCCAGGTTCTGTTTACAGCATCACGATGGTCGCATCCGTGTTTGGCGACATCGCGGTGAACACACATTGGAAGCGTGTATTCGTCATCGCCATACTGGTGTATCATCCGGCGTGATGGAATGGGTGCCATTGGTTACGCGTCTCGGTCACCTCTTGCTCGCATTGACGGCACTTTGAACAGTGGACGTTACATTTCAGATGTGTTACGACCCGTGGCTCTACTCTTCTTTCTATCCCTGCGAAACCCTACATTTCAGCAGGATAATGCACGACCGCATGTTGCAGGTCCTGTACGGGCCTTTCTGGATACAGAAAATGTTCGAGTGCTGCCCTGGCCAGCACATTCTCCAGATCTCTCACCGATTGGAAACGTCTGGTCAATGGTGGCCGAGCAACTGGCTCGTCACAATACGCCAGCCACTACTCTTGATGAACTGTGGTATCGTGTTGAAGCTACATGGGCAGCTGTACCTGAACACGCCATCCAAGCTCTGTTTGACTCAATGCCCAGCCGTATCAAGGCCGTTATTACGGCCAGAGGTGGATGTTCTGGGTACTGATTTCTCAGGATCTATGCACCGAAATTGGGTGAAAATGTGATCACATGTCAGTTCTAGCATAATATATTTGTCCAATGAATACACGTTTATCATCTGCATTTCTTCTTCGTGTAGCGATTTAAATGGGCAGTAGTGTAATTTACTTAACCATAAGAAGTTCTCGAGATAGGAAACGACAACCTTCTAAAGCTGCTACGTGTTGTCACTGATTTGAACTATTTCTCGTCTAGCAATAAAGTTTACATCCAGAAATATGGGCAGACTATGGAATCTATCATTTATGGCACAATGGCGGATATTATAAACAACTTAGAAGAGAGCGTAGCATTTTATAAACGCTACATTGACGACACCTTGTTATCCGTAGGTGATAAAACTGCTACTAAATTTAACGGGGTCGTGGAGTTAATGAGGCAGTAAAATTCGTGTGCCTTCAAGACGTTTAGAAAGCGAACAGCATCAGATGTTGCGATCCTCAACCAGTCAGGCCGTACTCAAATCTATAAAGATGTGGCTTTTAGAAGTTTAATGAACAGTGTCATTAGTGCACCAGTGAATGCAGCTGATAGATTCAATGAAACGTTATTAAACATAAAACAGTTAACAGCAGATATGATGTGAGGACAGTGAATCGTGTTATCCACAGAAGCGAAAGGAGAAAGAAATGGGAACTAACTAAGGATAAAAAGCGGGAGGTTGAGAAGTGGATAAGTAAATAGGAACAGGTGGGTGTGTATCAAAAACATGTGCATCATCTGCATTGAAATACGTGGGTCAGACGGAGACAAAATTTTCGATGAGGTATAAATAACAGATAGACGCTTTTAGACAGGGCAATTATGGTAAATCGGTGGGATCCAAACATATACATACGAGAGAGGACACCCACTAAAAATCTTTGAAGAGGACTTTGAGGTGAGGCACGTAACGAAGAAAGGAAGAAAACTTCGCTATCTTGAAGAACTCGAAATAGCAGTTGTCAGAGCTCTATCTGATAATGTGCTTAATGTACAAACGGGAGAGAGCAGTAATGCTTTTTTCCATTGACTTATTGATCTTTCTTGAGATTATCAGTAATATGTTATATCTGTCTTCAGCTACATCAGTAGACCGCAAACCACCTTAAGGTATGTGGCAGAGGTTACTTCTGGCACCATTCCCAGTTGTTCCATTCGCAGATGTCGTGTGGGAGGAACGATTGTCGGTAAGCCTGTGAGCCTGTGTATTACCTGTGGGAGGAAGTAATGTTTTAACCGACTCTTCTCAGATCGTACCCTGTCGAAAGCTCCATGTGATGGACAACACCTCTCTTGTAGCGTCTGCCACCAGAGTCTGTTAAGCATCTCTGCAACGCCCTCGTGCGGACTGTACGATCCGTCAACAGAACACACCACTGTTAGTTGGAACTGTCCTATCTCTTCCGTCAGTCCTACCAGCAAAGGGTCACATAATGATAAACAATAATCAGGAATCCGTCGAACGAGCGTCTTGTTAGCCACTTTTTCAGTGGATTAATTACATTTCCTTAAGGTTCTTCCTATGAACCGCAGTCTGGCGTCTGCTTTTCCCACCACTGATATTTGTTTCATCTAGCCATTCCACTTCAGGTCGCTACGGATACACACTCCTAGATATTTTACAATAGTTACTGTTTCCATCAATTTATGATCAATAGTTTAATTGTACAGTAGTGGGATTTTTTCGTACGCATGCACAATATGTTAAATTCATTTACGCTCGGGGTCAACTGACGTTGCCTGCACCGTTCATCAGTCCTCTGTAGGTCTTTCTGCACATCTACATCTACATTTATACTCCGCAAGCCACCCAACGGTGTGTGGCGGGGGGCACAGATACTTTCTTGTTTACAAGTAAATCATTTTTGAACTGCCTTAAAGAGCTTCCGACTCTACATCAGTAATACACATTGTAAATAGTAACGGTCCTATCACAGTTCCTAGGAATACTCTGGAAATTACATTTACGTCGGTCGATTTTGTTCCGTTAGGAGCGACAAGTTCAGTTCTACCTGCAAGCAAGTCTTGAATTCAGTTGTAAATCTGTTACGATACTCTGTAAGGTCGTACCTTTTTTACTGTTCGGCAGTGCGGGACAGTATCAAATACCTTCCTGAAGTCCAGGAACATGGCACCAAATCGAGCGTCAATGTTTACAGCACTGTGAATCCCATGGAGGAAAAGGAGCTGAGTTCTACACGATCTCTGTTTTTTATAGAGAAGAGTTTCATTCTCCAATTACGTCACGATTCATGAGAACGAAACACGTACCATAATTCTGCAATATATTGACGTCAACCATAAAGACTTGTAATTATGTGCAAATGCCCTACGATACTTCTTGAAAACGGGGGTGATCTGCGATTTTTTTCCAGTCGCTAGGTACCCTTGGTAGCTTCAACAAACTACGATAAGAACTACTAAAAAGGGAGAAAACTCTTTCGCATAATCTTCATGGAATCACGGGTATCTCATCTGGTCCTGATGCCTTTTCACTACTAAGTGACTGTAGTTGTTTTTCTTTACTGCTATCACTTATCTCAATATCCGCCACTATTTAGAAGTTATTATGGTGATCGAAAGCAAAGATCGTATTACTATCTTCTCTCTGCCGCTTTCCGTTTCGGTGCCATTATGGCCACTGAGTGACTGAATACACGATTTCGAACGACATCCTGACTTTACGGAAGACCAAAGCCCTTAGGGTTCTTGTTAGGTACGTTGACAAAATTTTACCTTCAATCTCATTAAACGCTTCTCTCATTGCTCTCCCTACGCTCACTTTCACTTCTTTGAGCTCGTGTTTTTGAATATGTAATGAAGCTCTCATTGTTTACGCAGCAGTTTACTAACACAAATTTTTGGATTTGTGCTCCACATCTTCGTCCTCAGAACGGAAAGTTTTATGTTTGTTGTATCTGGACATTCTTGCTAAGCAAACAAATTTCCCCATCTTTCTTAACATTCCCTGTAATATCCATAGTCAAAGATGAAATGACCGGTAGTTACAGATGCTATGTACGTCTTCTGGCTGGTTGTATGTGGCCCGCCACGAATTCCTCTCCTGTGCCAACCTCTTCATCTGAAAGCTGCAGTTGCATTCTACATCCTCAATTTATTTGCTGGATATATTCCAGTCTCTGCCTTCCTCTAAAGTTTTTGGCTCTTCAGCTCCCGCCGGCCTGGGTGGCCGAGCGGTTCTAGGCGCTACAGTCTGGAACCGCGCGACCGTTACGGTCGCAGGCTCGAATCCTGCCTCGGGCATGGATGTGTGTGATGTCCTTAGGTTAGTTAGGTTTAAGTGGTTCTAAGTTCTAGGGGACCGATGACCTCAGAAGTTAAGTCCCATAGTGCTCAGAGCCATTTGAACCATCTACAGTTCCCTGTAGTACCATGGAAGTCATTTCCTGATCTCTTATCACATGTCCTATCATCCTGTCCCTTCTCCTTGTCAATGTTTCCCACATTTTCCTTTCCGATTCTGTACAGAATCTCCTTATTCCTTACCTTGCAAGTCACCCTAATTTTCCACATTCGTCTGTAGCGCCACATCTTCTGTTCTGGTTTTCCCACGGTCCTTGTTTCACTACCACACTACGCTGTGCCCCAAAAATATGTTCTCAGAAATGTCTTCCTCAAATTAAGGCCTATGATACCAATAGACTTCTCTTGGTCAGGAATGCCCATTTTGCCACTGCTTTTGATGTCCTCCTTGCTCCAACCATCATTGGCTATTTTGTCGTTCAGGTAGCAGAATTCCTTAACTTCCTCTACTTCGTGACCATCAACCCTGGTATTCAGTTTCTCGTTGTTCTCTTTTCTGATACTTCTCATTACTTTCGTTTTTTTTTATATTTACTCTGAAACCATACTCTGCACTCGTTAGACTATTCATTCCATTCAGCAGATCATGTAATTCTTCTTCACTTTCATTCAGGATAGCAATGTCATCAGCGAATCGTATCACTGATATCCTTTCACCTTGAATTTTAATCCCACTCCTGAACGTTTCTTTTATTTTCATCGTTGCTTCTTCGATGTACAGACTGAAAATTAGGCACGAAAGAAAACATCCCTGTCTTACATCCTTTTTAAGCCGAGCATTTCGGTCTTGGTCGTCCACTCTTATTATTCCCCCTTGGCTCTTGTAAATGTTGTATGTTACCCTCTCTCCCTATAACTTAACCTTATTTTTCTCAGAATTTCGAACGTTTTGCACCATTTTACATTGTCTAATGGTTTTTCTAGGTCGACAAACCCAGTGAATGTCTATTTATTTTTCTGTAGTCTTGCTTTCATACCAACCGCAACGTCAGAATTGCCCCTCTGGTGCCTTTACCTTTCCTAAAGCCAAACTGATCGTCATCTAATACACCCTCAATTTTCTTTTCCGTTCTTCTGTATGTTATTCTTGACAGCAACTTGAATGAATGAACTGTCAAGCTCATTGCGCAATAATTCTCACACTTATCAGCACTTGCAGTCTTCGGAATTGTGTGCATGATATTTTTCAGAAAGTCAGATGGTATGTCGCCACACTCATACATCTACGCACCATCGTAAATAGTCGTTTTATTGTCAATTCCCCAATGATTTTAGAAATTCTGGTGGAATGTTGTCTATGACTTCTACCTTATTTGATCTTAAGTCCTCCAAAGCTCTTTTAAATTCTGATTCTAATACTAGATCCCCAATATCTTCCAAATCGTCTCCTGTTCTCGTATCACAGCGAACAAATCCTGTTCCTCATATAGCCCTTCACTGCACTCTTTCCACCTAACCGCTCTCTCTTCTGCATTTAAAAGTGGAATGGCCGCTGCGTTCTTAATGTTGTCACCCTTGCTTTTAATTTCACCGATGGCTGTTTTCACTTTCCTATATGCTGAGTCAGTACTTCCGGCAATCGTTTCTTTTTTGATTTATTCACATTTTTCATGGAGACATTTAGTCTTAGCTTCCCTGCACTTCCGATTTATTTCATTTCTCAGTGACTTGTGTTTCTGTATTCCTGAATTTCCCTGGACGTTTTTGTACCTCCTTCTTTCATCGATCAACTGAAGTATTTCTTCTGTTACCCAAGGTTTCTTCGCCGTTACCTTCTACGTACCTATGCTTTTCTTTCCAACTTCTGTGATGGCCCTGTCTAGATATGTACATTTTTCTTCAACTGTACTGTCTAGTGAGCTACTCCTTATTGCTGTATCTACAGCGTTAGAGAATTTCGAGCGTATCTTGTCATTGCTTAGTGCTTCTGTATCCTACTTCTTTGCATATTGATTCTTCCTGACTTATCTCTTATACCTCATCCTATTCTTCATCAATACTATATTACGATCTGAGTGTATATGTGCTTGTGGGTACGCCTCACACTCCAGTATCTGATTTGGGAATCTCTGTCTGACGAAGATGTAACCTAACTGAAATCTTCTCATATCACTCGGCCTTTTGCAAGTATACGTCCTCCTCTTGTGATTCTTGAACAGAGTATTAGCTGTTACTAGCTGAAATTTATTACAGAATTCGATTAGTCTTTCTACTCTCTCATTCCTCATCCCAAGCCCATATTGTCCTGTAACCATTTCTTCTACTCCGCCCCCACAACTGCATTCCAGTCCGTCATGAATATTAGATTTTCATCTCCCTTTAGCTACTGTTTTACCATTTCTGTACCCTCACATATTCTCCCTATATCTACACATTCAGCTTGCGATGCCGGCATGTATACGTGAATTATCGTTGTCGGTTTGTTTTGCTTACGATTGTGATGAGAACAACCATAACACTGAACTGTTCTTAGTAACACATTCTCTGCCATACCTTCCTATTCATAATGAATCCTATCCCTCGTTATACCATTTTCTGCTGCTGTTGATATTACCCTTTACTCATCAGACCAGAAACCCTTGTGTTCTTTCCATTTCCCTTCACTGACCTCTACTATATATAAATTGGGCTCTTGCATTTCCCTTTTCAGAGTTTCTAGCTTCGCTACCATATTCAAGCTTCAGACATTCCAGGCCCCAAATTGTAGAACGTTATCCTTTCGTTGGTTATTCAGTCTTTTTATCGTTGTCACCTCCCTCTTGGATGTACCTTCCTGGGGATCCGCACGGGAGACTACTCCGGAATTTTTCGCCATTGGAGAGATCATCATGACACTTTTACAACTGCAGGCCACATGACATGTGGATACACATTATTTATATTTAATGTAATGGTTTTCATTGCCTTCTGCATGGACATGCTGTTGATCATTGCTCTCTCTTCCGCCTTTAGGGTTAGTTTCCCACACCAAGTGGAAGATAGTTCCCTGAACTTGTGGCCGCACGTCTGTCCTCTTTGACTAGGCCGTTGGCTGAATGAGGGTGACTTTTTATGCCGGAAATCTTCGGCCGCTATTGCCAATGATTCTTATTCAAAATTTAAGCTATGGCGGCGTTCGAACCCGGACCGAGGACTTTTTTATCACTAATCAAAAACGCTACATTTCCCCTCCCCCCTCCCCGTCCTACACCATGAGTCCTCCGACATACTTCCCAATATACTCTTCCTCCAACAACCCTCATGATTTGATTTGATTTGATTTTAACAGGGAAGCTAAAACAGCTTAGATCGAACCCGCCAATGCCCGCACCGAAACTAATTTTATTGTGCAGTATGGCTTCCTGTATATCTAGTACAGCCAACCAATCCCCTTAAATAGTGCAAGGAGTCCCACTACCAGTTTTTTGTTAGACACAATTTC
Organism: Schistocerca americana; assembly: GCF_021461395.2. Lineage (NCBI taxonomy): Eukaryota > Metazoa > Arthropoda > Insecta > Orthoptera > Acrididae > Schistocerca > Schistocerca americana. Next base: position 485,731,522 of record NC_060123.1, read on the forward strand.
TTCAGATTCCGATGTCCCGAAGTTTCTATATCTTTTACTCTCCAATGCCAGGCATTCGAAGATTAGGTGTGATGCAGTTTCTTCACCCTCAACACAGATCCTGCATTTGGGGTTCTCTTCCATTGTGTGTAGGTGTTTTCTGAAATTCCCATGGCCGGTCATCAGTCCAGTCATGAGTTTGATCTATTTCCTGTTCAATGCTAGGATTACAGAGCTTCTTTTAAAACATAGCTTGCGCATTACCTTACCATGTTTTTGTTTATGGACCTTGGTCCAATGTCTTACGTGCTGTTTCTTAAGCCAGTTCTGTAGTTCTAGTATGATCATAGCCTTGGTGATTGTCAGGACAGGTTCTGGACCAGTAAATGTTGTTGCCCCTATCCTAGCCAATCTGCCAGCTTGTTCATTGCCACAGATCCCTGAGTGGCCAGGGACCCACACAAGGTTTACCCTACTGCTTCCCCCTAGCTCTACCAGAGGTATGTGGCATTCTGCAGGAGCTGCCAATGATTCCACGGCTGCCTGGCTGTGTGAATAGATGTAGATGCTACGGTCCTTGTAGCACCTACGTATATTCTCTTCCACACATGCCCTGTTTGCAGCAATTTCAGCTTGGAATACAGAGGCCAGTTTTCCTAGAGAGATGATGACCTCCGGTCTTGGCTGAACCCCATACACCCCTGCCCCAACGCCTTGGTCTATTTTCGACCAAACGATGTCCCCCGTAGGGTGCCGAGCTCTTTTTTCCCACTGCTCCCTGCTTCCAGTTATTATATTGTAAGACTTGTCAAAGCAGTTGGGAGTTATTATATAGTCGGTAGGAATTTCCCCAGCCATTCCTATATTTACCTCACTCAATATGTTAGTGTGTGATTCTGGATATCCGAATGAGACCCAGTTTTTGCCAGTTTTAAGTCTGTGTGCCCCAGTTGCTGCCTTCATCTTGACCCACAGGTGCAGTGGAAGCATGTCCAGCATGGTTTCCATTCCAGCGGTTGGTGTGCTGCTGATTCCACGTGTTATGGCTAAGCAGGCCAATCTCTGCACCTTAGCAACCTCCTTAGCTGCAACCCGCTATTCTACCTTCTCCCACCACACCATGGCCCTGTAGGAAGTCCTAGGTCTAACCACCGTGGTTTATATCTAGCGCATACCTCTGGGGCTTAGGCCCCAGCTTTTGGCACAAGCCCTTCTAGTATTCACTAAAGTAATTTTTGCCTTGGAGCAGATGCTCTTAATGTGAGGGGTCCACGTTAACTTCTTGTCTAAGGTTACCCCTAGCTATTTCACTATCTCCTTCACAGGTAGAGTTTCATCAAAAAGCTTTAGGTTCCAACATGACTGTTGAATATGTTTCTTCGTAAATGGCACCACAACAGTCTTCTTAGGACTAACGCTCTGGTCCTCTTTAATGCACCAATTTTGCACAATGTCCAATCCTCCATGTGCCATATTTCTAACTGTGTCAGTAAATTTGCCAAGTATTACTATGATAAGGTCATCTGTGTATCCTTGGCAGAAGCATTGTCTGGAATTTAATTCCTCAATGCGTTCGTTCACCACTAGATTCCACAATAGTGGGGACAAAACTCCTCCTTGTGGACAGCCTCTAGTGGTGTTAATTACCATCTTTTCATTCATCATGGTAGCCTCTACCTTCCACTAAGCATGGCCCTGGTACACCTGCATATTGTGGTCCTCAGGTCATGCACCCCTGCTGCCCTCACCATGGAATCGAAGGTCATGTTAGTGAAGGCCCCCTCGATATCCAGGAAGATGCAGAGGGCTATTTCTTGGAAGTGACTTGCTCTCTCCACCTGCCCAACGAGTTGGTGGAAAGCTGTCTCACATGATTTACCTGGTTGATATGCATGTTAGTTTGAATGTAGAGGGGCCCTACTTAGCCGCCTCTCCCCAACATATACATTAACCAGTTTTTCCAATGTTTTGAGAATGAAGGAGGACAGACTGATTGCTCTCATATCCTTGGCCTTCGTACAATCAATTCTTCCTGGCTTTGGAATGAAGACAACCTTCACTGCCCTCCAAGCATTGGGAATGATTCCTACTGCTAGTCTAACCCTGAATACCCTGCATAGGACTCTTATGAGCTTCTCTCCTGCCTGTTGCAGGAGAGCTGGAAAACTTCAGTCTGGGCCAGGTGACTTAAACGGTTGGAATGTTCCCACCACCCATTGGATTTTATTAATGTTCACACACTACTTCGCCGATTCCCAGTCCTCTCTTCGAGTGCCTGAGAACATTGTCTCTCTGGGATCACATTCTGGTCTGTGTTATCTGGCAGAGCATATTGAGGAAAGTCAGTGTTGAGGAGCAGTTCCAGCGTCTCATGTGCTGTTTTTGTATATTCTCCATCCTCCTTCCTCAACATACCTCCTGGATTGGTTGGTACTCTAGTGAGATTCTTGTGAACTCTGGCTTCTGCAGCCGTGCTCTCCACTTCGTAACAGAATGCCTTCCAGGATGCCTTCTTAGCTTGTCTGTTTGCAAGATTGTAATTGACAAGGGCCTCAGGATATTTAGCCCATTGTCCTTTACATCTCGCAATATTAAACAGTCTCTGTACCTGTTTTCTTTGCATTTCTAAATTGTTATTCCACCAAGGCACACTCCTATTTGTGCACTTCTTGGTGGTTTTGCAGTTGTCCTGATAAGAGGTCAATGTGGCACAGGTAACAACCTCTGCTACTACCTCAAATTCAACTGGATTCCTTATCAAGGTTTTAATTTCTGATAAGCCTAAATCAAGGTCCCTCCTATATGTCTCCCAGTCTGTTTTCCTGGGATTCCTATAGGTCATGATCTGTCTGATTCCCATTTCAACCTTGATTTTAATGTACATGTGGTCCAATGAGGACGGCTCCATCACCACATGCCATTGTCTGACATAGCTGCCCATCATAATGGAACCAAAAGTTTCGTCAATTACTTCTTCCCTTCTGCTATTCCTGAATGTAGGTTCATTGCCCCTATTCAGGACATCTAAGTTGTTAGCGAAAATAAATTCAAGAAGGTACTCACCTCTACTGTTGGTGTGCTTGCTGCCCCACACTAAGTTGTGGGCATTTGCGTCGCATCCCACCAGCAGTTGGTCATCTTGCCAATGGCCTGTCTCTACCAGTGGCCTCACCTCCAAGGGAGGAGGAGAGCTGTCTTCGTAAGGAAGGCATGCTGAGGCCAAAACAATTTTCCTCGTGATAACTTCTTCACATTGCTGCATTTTAATGGCCACTACGTCCCTGGAGCAGAAATCCATCATTGGCACGAAATAAATTCCATTTCTTACATAGATCAGGAATTTCTTAGATTTCTAGCATAAATCAGCTTACCTCCAGTGGCAAAATGGCTCTGAGCACTATGGGACTTAACATCTTAGGTCATCAGTCCCCTAGAACTTAGAACTACTTAAACCTAACTAACCTAAGGACATCACACACATCCATGCCCGAGGTAGGATTCGAACCCGCGACCGTAGCAGTCCCGCGGTTCCGGACTGCAGCGCCTAGAACCGCACGGCCACCGCGGCCGGCCCTCCAGTGGCACCGAGGCCCAATACACCCCCTCTATATAAATAGGTTTCTTGTATCAGGGCCACGTCTACTTCCTGCCTCCCCTGGCAGCGACTCAGGGCAGCAGAGGCCCCTTTACTCTGCTGCAGATTAATCTGCAGCACCTCCAGTCTTCGTCTTGCTGCCATCTTTAAGGTATTTGAGGACCCTGCCGGTGACCTGCGAGAACCCTAAAAACAATTCCAGGTCCTGCTCCCGCATCGCTTTCAGGGACTTCTCTCTGACCTCCACCACCAGGGTTCGCCCTTCCGGTGCAACCTTCTGGTTGACTACTTTCCAGTCTTCTGTCGAGGCTTTTGGGTCCTGGGCCCCTATTTTCTCGAACAGAATCTTAGGAGAGACTTCCTTAAGGATCTTTGGTACCCGTATTGATATCTCTGCGGTAAGAAGCTCTGCTGCCGTCTTAACCAGCAGCTTTGTATCTTTTCACGGGGATATCATGGGCACCTTGTCCTCGAACCAATTACAACGTGTTTACCCCCTCACAGACAAAAATGAGGGCACCACGAACTAGATAGCCTTATTTGAGGTTTGGCCTGCGAGACTCTGTTGTTTTGACATCTATGACAACCGCTCTCAGTATTAACAGTGGGTAGCATTACAAACGTGAAAGTAGGTTAGATGGTCGCGGTAATGGAAGGTTTGCACTCTACAAACAGCGATAGTCACAGGTGTACTGCTGGAAATACCTTCCACAACAGTGACATGGCATTCCTTACAGTGCAGATGGCTGCTACTCAGTTCTGCGTCTGTGTTGTGACCTGCCTTCAGCCTAGACGCATGTGGATTATAGATGAATTTACGAACTACCATGACTAAAGGAATATATTGTTAAGCTGCTATTTGTGACTCCACGGTGCTGCTAGTTCAAAAATGGCTCTGAGCACTATGGGACTTGACATATGAGGTCATCAGTCCCCTAGAACATAGAACTACTTAAACCTAACTAACCGAAGGGCATCACACACATCCATGCCAGAGGCAGGATTCGAACGTGCGACCGTAGCGGCCGCGCGGCTCCAGACTGAAGCGCCTAGAACCGCTCAGCCACACTGGCCGGCTGCTGCTAGTTATTTTTCACACTAAGAACCAGTATTTCTAATGCATTCTGTGTCAAATACTTCTGTGTGATGAAGACTGTGTAAAAGTGATCTGCACTGTGTCTACTGGGTTGTAAGAGGATCACATTGGGCATATAGAAGCTGGAAAGCAGGTTCAGATTTTTTTGTAGCTGTTGGATTAACAATATTTCACGACAATTCTTTTGATATAGTGGTTGACATACACGTAGACTATGTCGAAATCGATTACACAGACTCGGCCACTATTTATGATACCACAGCCAACTTGCCGAATTCATAAATTGCGTCACTAAAGAAGGAGACGGTATTATTGTACGATTTATAGCTACGGTGTCTGCCTCTACACAAACAAACATTAATGAAACGTAAGCAATGGTAAGTGACAGATACAGATTCTACGACTGAATGACGAGTGATCAAATATCCAGAGTTCCTGATCTATAGAGTGGCACTTCGCAGAACAGTCGTTGTCTCATGGCGATGTCTGCTGTCAGGAGAAAGCGGGAGGGCGCGGTTGGAGACGGAGCCAACCTCACGTCAGGCTCGTGGGGTACAGGACCAGCAGGCCGGTTGAGTCATAGCACGGCGCTGTTTCTTGTTTGCAGGAAACCGGGACCCACGACAAATACGGGCCTCGCAACGAACTTGGGACGTCACACTAGTCGGCGTGTCCACCACGGTTTGCGAGTTCTTGTCTCCATGCAAGGCTCACGCGAAATCGGCATGTAATTGAAAAGGAAGCCACTTAAGGTTTTAAGTCTCTCACGTGCTATCGTGAGCTTACATGCACTTAAACGTGCAGCCAAGAATTAGTTAATGGCTCCGTGCCGGATATGGTTGCTGATACTCGTACGATCAACTGTGTCATGTGGTGAGACGTAAGCGCCTCGGCCCGTCTTTCTCGTTAGCCTGGAACCGTGTGACGTTATGCGGAGCGTGGATAGCTCTGAGTACGTTGTCTCCAGAGAGCAGCTATGGAATGTCAGAAACGTTCCACCCCTTCCTCTAATAGAATAGGGCGCCATGCTAAAATTCGACTGCACTTAAGTGTAAAATGTTGTAACCTTAGGAGCACATCAGAAAGCACGCCGACTGTGGTGTGGGCGCACTGCCTTAGCGGACAAAGGGCGAGCATGTGCCTCCATTCTTGACTGATGACGTGGCGCAGGTAGAATCGCGACCACGTGGCCGCGGCATCTTGGAGCGTGTGTGTATGTGGGGGGGGGGGGGCGAGGGGCTACTATGCAGTCACGCCCTGATCGCCCGCTCAACAGGCGAGGCACCGGGCACTGCGAGTTGGGTTCCAGCGCTGGGTTACGGTTGGGCGGACGCGAAGCGGCTCCGGCCTCCAGCCTCCAGCACGCGGACGGCGCGCGCGTGGAGTGCTTGCGGTAGAGTTGGTGGCGGAGCGGGGGGGGGGGGGGGGGCTGTCCCGAGGCCGTGAAGGGGCCCTTCGAATGTTTGTACATCTACATCAACGTGGCTACTCTGCAATTCACACTTACGTTCCTGGCAGGGGGATCATCGAACCATTTTCATACTACTTCTCTACCATTCCACTCTCGAATGGCGCGTGGGAAAATGGAACACCCTAAATCTTTCCGATCGAGCTTTGATTTCTCTTTTTTTATTATGATGATTATTTCTTCCTACGTAGGTGGGTGTCAACAAATTATTTTCGCAATCGGAAAAGAAAGTTGATGAAACTTCCTGGCAGATTAATTGTGTGCCGGATCGAGACTCGAACTCGGGACCTTTGCCTTTCGCGGGCAAGTGCTCTACCAACTGAGCTACCCAAGCACGACTCACGCCCCGTCCTCACAGCTTTACTTCTGCCAGTACCTCGTCTCCTACCGTCCAAACTTTACAGAAGCTCTCCTACGAACCAAGGCTGTGGCTAAGCCATGTCTCCGCAATATCCTTTATTTCAGGACTGCTAGTTCTGCAAGGTTCGCAGGAGAGCTTCTGTAAAGTGTGGAAGGTAGGAGACGAGGTACTGGCAGAAGTAAAGCTGTGAGGACGGGGCGTGAGTCGTGCTTGGGCAGCTCAGTTGGTAGAGCGATTGCCCGCGAAAGGCAAAGGTCCCGAGTTCGAGTCTCGGTCCGGCACACAGTTTTAACCTGCCAGGAAGTTTCATATCAGCGCACTCTCCGCTGCAGAGTGAAAATCTCATTCAAGAAAGTTGATGATTGAAATTTCGTAAATAGATCTCGCCGCAAAGAAGACCGCCTTTGTTTCAGTGACTGCCACCCCAACTCGCGTACCATATCAGTGACACTCTCACCCCTACTGCGCGATGACACGAAACAAGCTGCCCTTCTTTGCACTTTTTCGATGTCCTGCGTCAATCCTACCTGGTAAGGGTCCCACACCGCGCAGCAATATTCCAGCAGAGGACGGTCAAGTGTAGTGTAGGCTGTCTCTGTAGTGGATTTGTCGCATCTTCTTAGTGTTCTGCCAACAAAGCGCAGTCTTTGTTTCGCCTTCCCCACAATATTATCTATGTGGTCTTTCCAATTTAAGTTGCTCGTAATTGTAAATCCTAAGTATTTAGTCGAATTGACAGTCCTTAGATTTGTGCGATTTATCGTATACCCAAAATTTATCGATTTCCTTTAGTACCCATGTGGATGACCTTGCACTCTTCTTTGTTTAGTGCCAATTAACACTTTTAGCACCATACATAATTTCTCTCTAGATCATTTTGTAATTGGAATTGATTGTCTGATGATTTTACTAGACGGTAAATTATAGCGTCATCTGCAATTGGGTTGGTGCGTAAGTTCGTAGCCTTTCTCCGTAAGTTTAATAAACACATCAGATACATATAAAAGAGACTTCAGTCATCAATAATATATTATCCTTCACTATTCTCGACGCCTGCCAACGCTGGGATAACTTTTCGCTTCTGCAATTGGGTTGAGGCGAGGAACTCGTCATGTTCGGAGCCCATTTTCGTACGGAAAGAAAATTCCCTGAACGTTGTTCAACACAGAGCGGAAAAAGCGAAAATCCGAGGACGCAAGATGAAGTGAATAACCCAGCTCCTGTATAATGTTTTCAGTCAGTCTAGCACAACACGGGTAGGCGTTATCGTGGAGTAGCATCGCTTCACGCAGTCTTCCTGTTCGTTGTCATTGGATTGCGCCTGCAAGACGTCTTAGTTGTTGACAATTAATGTCAGCAATGGTGGTTACAAATCGTGGAAGCAATGCGTGGTGCACAACAATGTCGCACTTGCACCAGACGCTTAACGTTATCTTTTGTATATGAGTGCAAGAGGAGCTGCTGCTTTGTTTGGGCTCAGCCTTCGCTTTCTTTTCCTTATGATACCGTAAAGACGCCATGCCTCGTCACCAGTAACGATACTGGATAAGAATGGTCGGTGTTGTTCACGAGCCAGTCGATGACGAGCGAGCAGAGATGCATATATGGCCAACAACAGATTTTTGAACCTCCCCCCGCTGCATGCAAATGTCGCACAATGGTGGAACGATCACAGTTCATCACATTTGCCAGTTCTCGAGTACACTGACGTTCGTCATTGTGGATTAAAGCGTTTAAACGATCTAAAAACTCCGAATGTCTCTCTCTAAGTGGAGAATCTCTAATGTCGACACGTTCTTCTTTAAAACGAGAAAACAGTTTTCTTCCCGTTCTCTGTCCAGTGGCATTATCCACATACACGGCGCAAATGTTTTTGGCTGCCTCCATTGCTGTCACCCCTCTACTGAACTCAGGCAGAAGAACATGCAAGAAATGTTCCTATTTCTCCACCTGGCACTCCATTTTAATAGCGTCACAACTGCACTCACTATCTCCAAATCACAAAATGACAAGCTGAAAACTCAAATAGCAATAGCGAACAACAAATAAAAAATGACAATCGGTAAATAGCAACCCATAGCAACCTAATACCAACATGCAAAACCAAAACGCTATTAATTTCTGCACCAACCTAATAAATAAACACGAAACTGTTGCTGCTACGTAAGAATTTTAACTTAGGGGAATAAAGAGGCGTAAGATGCTATACGACATATGTGCTGATCCTTTTGAACTACTCATTAATCTGAAACCCAGGACGACAGTTCTTTAAATGGTGACCTCAGAGGGGAGCAACTTAACTTAGGACAGGCTGGATGGAACTCCACAATCTGAAGAAGTAGCATGACTGCTACAAATAGCCCTACAGGTCTATACAGGACTGGTGGCTTTCTAGCAGGCAAGACACTTCCCTTCGTTCTAGCGTCTTGCATTTTGACGTCATAGATCTGCGCCAGTTTTCCATGTCAGTCACCTTAAAGTCTATATTTATCACAAGTGACCTATTTTCACCAACATGACAATGCCCCAGCTTAGAGAATTTTGAGTTTTCCGTCAATGTATACTGAGAACAACAGTCCTACTTTCACAGTGACGTCATAGGAGTGGGGGAAGACTTCCTAGCAAAACTGGGCTACTTTTGAATTTCTTGCCAAAATTAGAATTTCCTACCTTAATCTCAATTTCCCGCCATTTATACACAGGGCAATTGACCATTGGTAGACATCTGGCAACAGTGCATGACATCATTGTTGGTGTCATTGATGACGCCATCAGGAATCTGGCAACAGTGTAGTTTGCGCTCATTCTCTCCTAGCCTACGTAGAAGGTACTTTATTTGCAGAAGTAATGTTTATGACCCTTATCTGCACACTCAGAGGAGAACACAGAGGGAAAGCCGAACGTTGCATCCAGGTCTCTGCATGTCTAACTTAGAGATTTTATCCTCGCAAGAAAGACATGCCAAGTCTTTCCACACTACATATCACATAGTCTTTGCAGGCTTTAGATGACATTTTGTGGTATACACACTTCCCTCATGAGAGACAGTAGTCTTTCCGCTTAGTTTCGTGGGAGATTGCGTTGCTTCATGTTGGTATTTTTCTGATACGATGCTACATTTAAACAATTGTAATGCTGCTGCTGTATCCCTTTTTTGTCTGAAGGAGATAAGGTATTTTGTTTTCTGGTCGCTATATGAGAAGGACGTCATATTCTGAACTGTAAATCTACCTCATAATAAATAATTGAGTTGTTAATATACCCATTGCCTCCTATTTCTCTGCTTGTAATAATCAAGCCTGCATTTTTATTGTTGTAAAAGAAAATACCAGATGAATTTCTTGCATTTGCTTGACGAGGACGCGATTATTCAGGTGCAAAGAGAACTTAATCCGGCGACGCCGTTTCCAAATAAAAATCTATGTTATATATTCAAAGATAAGGAAGGACGCTACACGAGTAGATTCGGTGAAGGCACATAAGTGACTGGAAATATCTGAACATCATCTTGTCGCGTCTCCCCATCGCGCACTTTTTGATTTTATATGTATTTTATGTTGCATAACATTTTAATTAACTGTATATTGCTTATTGTTGCGAGCACAGAAGATAACATGCGATTCTCACTATTAGTTTCTTTAGTTGAGAAACCTTAACTTTTGCACCTCGACCTGTTATGTGGGGATAAGCACATCCCTAAAAGATTTCCTGCTGTGAACGTATTATCTTTAATTTGCAAACTATTTTCATATAACACTGAACTGGCCTGTTAGAAATGGAACACGGTATCATTACTGTAACTAGTTATGAAATTAAATATGTCCTTCTCTACTTTCATCTCTGAAATGCGCTGAAAATTACTCTTATTTACACGTACCGAAGTTACAGTACGCAATGTTCGCTAAATATAAAAGCTGCAGTGAATTTTTTAACATATGAGCACTATTGATTGCCACGACTAATACGAAAGCATGAAACAAAAAAATGAAATTTGATTTTAATATTATTATTAGCCAGAACAGGTTTCAACACAGCACTCTTTGATATCACACGAGTAAAGTTTAACCACTCTGATTTACATACATTATTTACGTCACTGAGATCGTAATAGCAAGTGCCCATGTCCACCTGAAAACGAATTAACAAAATCCACGATTCTCCTCTTAGGTCTCCGGGAAGCTGAAAGAAATAATTTTGATGTACCATTACCCGCTCCCTTAATTGCGGGAAAACTGCTTTCATTCAATTATAATGTGAATTTGCCGCGGCAGCGGCTCCCGGGATCGCGGCGCAGCTCTGCTTCATGAAAATTCTAAATATTCTGAAAACGGCTAAAAATGTGGAATGAAATACTGGGCAAGCTAGCAATAAATTATTACAAGTATTTTTAACAATTTCTATATTCAAAAATCAACATAGATTCAAAGTACACTCCTTTGTTATACAACAGCCTCCAATGTCGTCTTTCTCGAACAAAAGAAAGCTAATCAAGCATTCACGCGAGCGTCACAGGCTCTTACAACTTTAACGGCTACAAGGAGACAGAGAGAGTAACATTGAAGCCTCCACTATTTATAATGAAGTCAGTATGCTAGTAAATATCTTTGTTAATTTTTTCAGTTATCATTGTCTGCTTCGATTTCCACACTCGCCGACCACAGACGTAATTTGCAAAATATAGATACATAAATAGTCCACAAGAATGAAAAATGATTATTTCCTTTTTTACAGACTCTTCTTAATAGACAATTATTCATACAGAAATGAAATAATAATAAGAAGAAGAAGACGAAAAGGCAATATATACAGTGAGACGGAAGGATTCATGATTGCAATACAGGATCAAACAATAAAACCAGATATTACAGCAAGCATATTATTAAAGATACCAATACCACAACAGATAAATGCAGACTTTGCAAACAACAAATAGAAACAGTAGATCACATCACAAGCGGATGTACAATACTAGCAAATACAGAATACCCCAGAAGACATTACAATGTAGCAAAAATAATACATCAACAACTTGCCATACACCATAAACTAATAACACGTTCCCACATACAAGTATGCACCACAAAATGTACTGGAGAATGATGAGTACAAATTATACTGGAACAGAACCATTATAACAGATAAAACAACACCACATAACAAACCTGACATCATACTCATCAATAAAAAGAAAAAATTAACACAACTAATCGAAATATCCATACCCAATACAACAAATATACAGAAGAAAACAGGAGAAAAAATTGAAAAATACATCCAACTAGCTGAGGAAATCAAGGACATGTGGCATCAGGATAAAGTTGACATTATACCGATTATACTATCAACTACAGGAGCCATACCACACAATATACACCAGTACATCAACGCAATAGAGCTACATCCAACCTTATATATACAGCTACAGAAAACTGTAATTATTGATACGTGTTCAATTACCCGAAAGTGCCTAAATGCAATGTAACATATACCGTACAGTTAAAAGGAAGTCACGCTTGATCAAGGTCCGCGTCACTTTCCATTTTTAACCAGACATAATGTCTGAGAAAGGAAAGAAATAACAATGATAATACAGATAAATGTTTCTTTTTCACATATATTACGCCGATTTTGCAAATGTATTGCCAGGAGACGTCACAACCTCTACCCAACTTGAAAGGACTACAAGAATTTATGGGAACATTGATTTTAATTACTGCTCTGGTCTTGAGTCAAATTTTGTACAAGTCTCTAAATTCCTAAAAGTTCCTGCGTAATACTTGGGTACCTTTTAAAATTTATACCAAATTTGGAAAGACTTTTCCATTTAGCTTTTTAACCCGTACCGCATTTGTAACGCTACAGAAAAATCAAAGTATTGTATTGCAGCAGATTTACCGCTTTGAGACAAAAAAAAAATAAAAGGTGAACGAAGTGGCTTACTTTTCTAAAACATTGACGTCAGCGCAAGTCAGTTACAGATACAGAAGGAGTGGTCGTAAAATATAGTTTGCAAGTTCTATACTTACATTTATGGGGTAAACTTCTATTCACTTACCAACAACATACCTCTGTTGTCATTAGTTCCAGATGGTCATCGTCGCTCCACACCACAAAACGACTACAAAGATTGGCTTTCTTCTTAAGTATATATTCTAGTTTTTGTTGTTGTTTTTATAGTTTAATTCGCGTCTCGACGGCAGTCCATTGCGTGCAAACATTTTCATCTCTGAATAGCTACTCAAACCGACATCCATTTGAACCTGATTTCTATTTTCAGTATATTGGTTTCCGCCCATAATTTTTATCCCCCACACTTAACAATTCCCTTCATGCCTCAGTATGTTTCCTATCAACTGGTACCTTCTATGAGTCAAACTGTGGCACACATTTTTTTCCACAGTTCTATTCTGTACCTCATTCTTAATTACTCATCTAATTATCAACGCTCTTTTATAGGGCCACGTTTCAAAAGCGTCTGTTCTCTTCTTCTCTGAGCTGCTTGTCTTCCAGGTCACACTTTCATACACATTATTTTAGAACAGACTTGCTAACACTTAAATTCATATTCTATGTTAACAAATTATCTCGTTCAGAAAAAAATTTCTTGCTATTTCTTTTTATAACCTCTCTACTTCGTCCATCATCAGTTATTTTACTGCCCAAATAGGAAAACTCATTGGCTACTCTTAGTGTACGAAATCCTAACCTGATTCTTACAGATCACCCAATTTAATTTGACTACATTTCACTACCATTGTTTTACGTTTGTTGATATTCATCTTACATCCTATTTCAAGAGACTATCCATTCCGTACAACTGCTCTTGCAAGTGCTTTGTTTTCTCTAGCAGATTATAATGTCATCGGCATACCGAAAAGTTTATATTTCTTCTCCTCGAAATTTAATTCACTACCCAAATTTCTCCCTGGTATCCTTCATCCCGTCCGTTCTTATTGTCTGTGTTTTCCACGAATTCCTTTCCTCGCCGATTCTGCGGAGAACTTCCTCATTGCATACCTTATCAGACCACCTAATTTTCAACATTCATTTGTAGCACCACATCTCGAATGCTTCAGTTCTCTTCCGTACCAGTTTTCTTACAGACCATGTTCACTACCGTACAATGCTGTGCTTCAAACGTACAATTTCACAAATTTCTTCCTCAAATTAAGGCCTATGCTTGTTGCTAGTGCACTTCTCTTGGCCAGGAATGCCAATTTTTACGTGCTAATCTGGTTTTTGCGTCCTCCTTGCTCCGTCCGTCATGGGTTATTTTGCTGTCTAACTTCATCTACTTCGTGATCACTATTCATGATGGTAAGTTTCTCGCTGTTCTCATTGTTGCTACTTCTCATTACTCTTGTCTTTCTTCGATTTATTCTCCGTCAATACGCCGTACTCATTAGACAGTTCATTCATTCAGCAGACCCCGTAATATTTCTTCACTTTCATTCAGGATAGGAATGTCACCAGCGAATCTTATCATTGACATCCTTTCACCTTGAATTTTGATGCGATTGTTGAACCTTTCTTTTATTTTCATTAGTGTTTCTTCGATGTACAGGTAGAACAGTAGTCGCGAAAGACTACATCCTGTCTTACACCCTTTTTAATCCAAGCATTTCGTTCTTCGTCTTTCACTCTTGTCATACCTTCTTAGTTCTTGTACATATTATATATTACCCGTTTCTCCCTTCAGATACAACTATTTTCCTCAAAATTTTGAACATTTTGTACCATTTTACATTGTCAAACTCTTTTCCCTAGCTGACGTATCCTGTGTAAGTGTCTTGATTTTTCTTTAGTCTTGCTTCCATGTCAACTGCAGCGTCAGAAAAGCCTCTCTGCTGCCTTTACCTTTCCCAAAGCCAAACTGATAGTTAACTACATCTTCAATTTTCTTTTCCATTCTTCTATCCATTATTCTTGTCAGCAACTAAGATATATGAACTGTCAGGCTGATTGTGAGAATTCTCACACTTGTCAGGTCTTACAGGCTTCAGAATTGTGTGGATGATATTTTTCCCAAAGTCGGATGGATATCCCCAGACTCACAGTCAATACACCAGCATGAACAGTGGGTTTGTAGCCACTCCTCCTTAGAAATTCTGATGAAATGACATTTATCCCTTCTACTTTACATGATATTAAGTCTTCCAAAGCTCTTTTCAATTCTGATTCGTATTAACAGCCTTATCTCTTCTATAATCGATTCCTGTTTCTCTTTCCAACTGTTCGCGTCTCTCCTCTGCATTTAACAGTGGAATTCACATTGCGGTCTTAGCGGTACCACCCTCGCTTTTAATTTCACCGAATGGAGTTTTGGTTTTTTATATGTTGAGTCATTCCGTCCTACAACATTTCTTTTTCGATTTCTTTACATTTTTCATGTACCTATTTCGCCTTAGCTTCCTTACACTTCCTGTTTATTTTATTTCTCAGTGACTTGTATGTCTGTATTCCTCAATTTCCCTGAACATTTTTGTACTTTCTTCTTTTATCGATCATCTGAACTATTTCTTCTGTTTCCCACGGTCTTTTCTTTCCAACTTCTGTAATTGCCCTTTTTAGAGATGTCCATTCCTCTTCAACTGAACTGTATACTGAACCGTTGCTTATCGCAGCGTCTATAGCGTTAGAGAACATCAAGTGTATCTCTTCATTCCTTAGCAGTTCTGTATCCAATTTCTTTGCTATTAATTCTTCCTGACTAGTCTCTTAAACTTCATAACAACTAAATTGTGATCTGATTCTGTATCTGCTCCTGGGTACGCCCTACAATCCAGTAACTGATTTCGGTATCTCTGCTTGTATTCTAACTGAAATCTTTGGTATCTCTCGGCCATTGCCAAGTATACATCTACATCTACATCTACATCTATACTCCGCGAGCCACCTTACGGTGTGTGGCGGAGGGTACTTATTGTACCACTATCTGATCCCCCCTTCCCTGTTCCATTCACGAATTGTGCGTGGGAAGAACGACTGCTTGTAAGTCTCCGTATTTGCTCTAATTTCTCGGATCTTTTCGTTGTGATCATTACGCGAGATATATGTGGGCGGTAGTAATATGTTGCCCATCTCTTCCCGGAATGTGCTCTCTCGTAATTTCGATAATAAACCTCTCCGTATTGCGTAACGCCTTTCTTGAAGTGTCCGCCGCTGGAGCTTGTTCAGCATCTCCGTAACGCTCTCGCGCTGACTAAATGTCCCCATGACGAATCGCGCTGCTTTTCGCTGGATCATGTCTATCTCTTCTATTAATCCAACCTGGTAAGGGTCCCATACTGATGAGCAATACTCAAGAATCGGACGAACAAGCGTTTTGTAAGCTACTTCTTTCGTCGATGAGTCACATTTTCTTAGAATTCTTCCTATGAATCTCAACCTGGCGCCTGCTTTTCCCACTATTTGTTTTATGTGATCATTCCACTTCAGATCGCTCCGGATAGTAACTCCTAAGTATTTTACGGTCGTTACCGCTTCCAATGATTTACCACCTATGGCATAATCGTACTGGAATGGATTTCTGCCCCTATGTATGCGCATTATATTACATTTATCTACGTTTAGGGAAAGCTGCCAGCTGTCGCACCATGCATTAATCCTCTGCAGGTCCTCCTGGAGTACGTACGAGTCTTCTGATGTTGCTACTTTCTTGTAGACAACCGTGTCATCTGCAAATAGCCTCACGGAGCTACCGATGTTGTCAACTAAGTCATTTATGTATATTGTAAACAATAAAGGTCCTATCACGCTTCCCTGCGGTACTCCCGAAATTACCTCAACATCTGCAGATTTTGAACCGTTAAGAATGACATGTTGTGTTCTTTCTTCTAGGAAATCCTGAATCCAATCACAAACCTGGTCCGATATTCCGTAGGCTCGTATTTTTTTCACTAAACGTAAGTGCGGAACCGTATCAAATGCCTTCCTGAAGTCCAGGAATACGGCATCAATCTGCTCGCCAGTGTCTACGGCACTGTGAATTTCTTGGGCAAATAGGGCGAGCTGAGTTTCACATGATCTCTGTTTGCGGAATCCATGTTGGTTATGATGAAGGAGATTTGTATTATCTAAGAACGTCATAATACGAGAACACAAAACATGTTCCATTATTCTACAACAGATTGACGTAAGCGAAATAGGCCTATAATTATTCGCATCTGATTTATGACCCTTCTTGAAAATGGGAACGACCTGCGCTTTCTTCCAGTCGCTAGGTACTTTACGTTCTTCCAGCGATCTACGATAAATTGCTGATAGAAAGGGGGCAAGTTCTTTAGCATAATCACTGTAGAATCTTAAGGGTATCTCGTCTGGTCCGGATGCTTTTCCGCTACTAAGTGATAGCAGTTGTTTTTCAATTCCGATATCGTTTATTTCAATATTTTCCATTTTGGCGTCCGTGCGACGGCTGAAGTCAGGGACCGTGTTACGATTTTCCGCAGTGAAACAGTTTCGGAACACTGAATTCAGTATTTCTGCCTTTCTTCGGTCGTCCTCTGTTTCGGTGCCATCGTGGTCAACGAGTGACTGAATAGGGGATTTAGATCCGCTTACCGATTTTACATATGACCAAAACTTTTTAGGGTTCTTGTTTAGATTGTTTGCCAATGTTTTATGTTCGAATTCGTTGAATGCTTCTCTCATTGCTCTCTTTACGCTCTTTTTCGCTTCGTTCAGCTTTTCCTTATCAGCTATGATTCGACTACTCTTAAACCTATGATGAAGCTTTCTTTGTTTCCGTAGTACCTTTCGTACATGATTGTTATACCACGGTGGATCTTTCCCCTCGCTTTGGACCTTAGTCGGTACGAACTTATCTAAGGCGTACTGGACGATGTTTCTGAATTTTTTCCATTTTTGTTCCACATCCTCTTCCTCAGAAATGAACGTTTGATGGTGGTCACTCAGATATTCTGCGATTTGTGCCCTATCACTCTTGTTAAGCAAATATATTTTCCTTCCTTTTTTGGCATTTCTTATTACACTTGTAGGCATTGATGCAACCACTGACTTATGATCACTGATACCCTCTTCTACATTCACGGAGTCGAAAAGTTCCGGTCTATTTGTTGCTATGAGGTCTAAAACGTTAGCTTCACGAGTTGGTTCTCTAACTATCTGCTCGAAGTAATTCTCGGACAAGGCAGTCAGGATAATTTCACAAGAGTCTCTGTCCCTGGCTCCAGTTCTGATTGTGTGACTATCCCATTCTATACCTGGTAGATTGAAGTCTCCCCCTATTACAATAGTATGATCACGAAACTTCTTCACGACGTTCTGCAGGTTCTCTCTGAGGCGCTCAACTACTACGGTTGCTGATGCAGGTGGTCTATAGAAGCATCCGACTATCATATCTGACCCACCTTTGATACTTAACTTAACCCAGATTATTTCACATTCGCATTCGCTAATAACTTCACTGGATATTATTGAATTCTTTACTGCTATAAATACTCCTCCACCATTGGCGTTTATCCTATCCTTGCGGTATATATTCCATTCTGTGTCTAGGATTTCGTTACTGTTCACTTCCGGTTTTAACCAACTTTCCGTTCCTAATACTATATGCGCACTATTTCCTTCAATAAGAGATACTAATTCAGGAACCTTGCCCTGGATACTCCTGCAGTTTACCAATATTACGTTAACTTTTCCTGTTTTTGGTCTCTGAGGACGGACGTTCTTTATCAACGATGATAATGTCCTCTCTGGTAAGCCGTCAGGTATTTTATCGTTTCGCCCAAGGGGGGGTCCCTCTAACCTAAAAAACCCATGTGTGCACGCCACACGTACTCTGCTACCCTAGTATCTGCTTCCGGTGCGTAGTGCACGCCTGACCTGTCTAGGGGGGCCCTACAGTTCTCCACCCAATAACGGAGGTCGATGAATTTGCAACCATTATAGTCGCAGAGTCGTCTGAGCCTCTGGTTTAGACCCTCCACACGGCTCCAAACCAGAGGACCGCGATCGACTCTGGGCACTATGCTGCAGATATTAAGCTCAGCTTGCACTCCGCGTGCGATGCTGGTTGTCTTCACCAAATCAGCCAGCCGCCGGAAGGAACCAAGGATGGCCTCAGAACCCAAGCGGCAGGCGTCATTCGTTCCGACATGTGCTACTATCTGCAGCCGGTCACACCCAGTGCGTTCAATAGCTGCCGGAAGGGCCTCCTCCACATTACGGACGAGACCCCCCGGCAAGCACACCGAGTGCACACTGGCATTCTTCCCCGACCTACCCGCTATTTTCCTGAGGGGCTCCATAACCCGCCTAACGTTGGAGCTCCCTATAACTAATAGGCCCGCCCTCTGTGACTGTCGGGACCTTGCCGGAGAATCGTCCACTGGGCCAACAGGCGAGGCATCCTGTGGTGGCTCGGAAACGATGTCATCACCACTAGGAAGCACCCCGTACCTGTTGGAAAGGGGTAAGGCAGCTGCCACGCGGCCAGATCCCACCTTTGCCTTTCGGCCAGGCACGCGCGAGCCCACCGCTGTCCGCCATTCACCCTGGAGTGATGGCTGACCGGTAAGATGCTCACTGCCGGAAGACGCAGCGACATCAGGGGTTCCATGTGATTCCAAGGCCACCGAAGTAGGCATAGGTCTCACCACAGTTGCCCCAACGCCACTACGAGCCGACGCCTGCGCCTCGAGCTCGATGAGCCTAACAGACAAAGCCTCCACCTGCCCCCGAAGAGTGGCCAATTCTCCTTGCGTCCGCTCACAACAACCACAGTCCCTACACATGACTATGTTTACCCTACTCTATACGGTGACAAATTCCCAAGATAATCTTCTGATGAGCTACTCTGATAATCAAGAAACACTCACTAAAATACGAGACGCGAAAATTACGCTAGGTTTTCCCAGAAAAACTATTTAAAAGCTAAGCGCAGCAAATAAGTACAAAAACGCTTTATACAAACAGTACTCGCTGCTGCTGGTGCTCTCGCTCTGGCTGTCACAAGACAACTGCTGATTCAAGTGACTAGTGGCTAACGGTCGCGAAACAAACAAAAGACGGTTTTAGGGCGCTTTCTGTTCTAAACGATCAAGAAAACACTAAGAAATCTAACACGAAAACTACGTAAAGTTTTATCAAGAACTGTTAGTTACTATGCAGAGCAGATAAACACAAATAGAATCCCTTCCTTAGTGGATGGTCGTAAACAAAATGCAAAATAAACGCTTTATACAAACAGTACTCGCTGCTGCTGGTGCTCTCGCTCTGGCTGTCCTCTTGTGATTCTTGAACAGAATATTCGCTATTACTAGCTAAAATTGATCGCAGAACTCAATTAGTCTTTCTCTTCTTTCATTCCTAGTACTAAACCCATATACAGTTGTGCATACTCAAAGTAATATTCAATATAAGGTAGCAAAAATGTCCATCTAAAAACCGATATATTTTCTATTTGCAGCTAATCAATGCTGGACGAACTATCGAGTAGTATTCGTTCTAGAAGCTTTTAAATCTGAATTGCTATCAACAGATTCAACCTCCCGGGCATTAGCAGCTTCTATTGACATTTGTGGCCATTCGTAGATCTACAGTGGTGGGCAGTGACTCCCAGTTGACTCGATCCTGTTTTTGTTCAGTGCATAAGAAAGAATCGATCATCATTTTCTTGCTACGATCTACCTCCAGTCAAAGGACGAAATAAAACAAGTTGTAGGGCCATGCAAGACCCAAATGAAGACGATGGTGTAAATTGCCCTGACGTAGAAACATTTGCATTGTTTCTTAACAGATTTAGGTTAAGGTTAGTCTCTGGGAAATGGGCGTTCACCACGGACATTACTTTCGGTCAGAATCGACGCCACGCTTCTTAAGTCACCACGATCAAGAGACATTGTCGTTCTTGTTGCTGCTCCTGTTATTGTTCCTCTTCTCTTCAGTATTAGGCAAATTGTCTGTTACGGTACACATCTCTCCCAGGGTCTTCCTCTGTCGCTCTCGTAATTTCCTTCTTTAAAGCTGAGTCGCTTACTCTCCATTCGTTGCAGGCGTTCGTTCCATTTCCTTCTGTAACCTAGAATTTTGTCATTTAGTCTAAAATTTTTGAGTTAAGCTCTAGTATCTCGATTCCTCTGTCCATCATCTAATGTGCTACCTTTAATTCTTTTCAGGAGTTTCATTTCCTGCTCCTGGATACGGTTTTCTCCCTTTTTCTTAATTACCCAGCTCTCATTTCTATGGAGCAGAGTAGGGTATGCAACAGTTTCGTAGAACTTCATTTGAGCATGTTTTCTAATTCTGTTTTTGTAGGTTCCTGATAACTGTTCCACATTCTCGGGGACTGTACAAAGCTTAATATTTGCGCATATCTTTGCTGTAACTATATGCCACCTCACAGCCCAGATAACTGAAGTGGTTTAATTATTCTAAAATCATATGATTTGTCACTGTTTTGGTTGTAATGCGTTCTTCCCCTGTGAAGGCCATTGTCTTAATTACTTCTGTTGAGGTCTCCATGTCAAATTTGTTTCAGTAAGTAAGTTACTTTATGGAGGTCCTCTTCTCTATCTCCTAGGATCACTCCACCGTCTGCATATAGTAAGTTATCTAAAAGTAATCTCCTGTCAAGCTATATAACGTTTTGAAATTCTGTTTCTCTATATACATCTTTTCATGTATGTACATGTAGAACAAGGTTGTGGAGACACAGCAATCTCGTCGTATTCCTTTGTTACTGAGTGCCTCATTAATCATTTTTCCGTTGAGATCTAGAGTGATATTTGTGTTCTAACTTTTCGTCACATTTATTAGTTGTTTCGGACATCCAGGATTCGTCATTATCTTCCAAAGTTTCTCTCTATTGATACTGTCAAAAGTAATTTAAATGTTAATAAAAGCAATGTGTGTTTCTTTATTATATTCGCTGCTTTTCTGTATTATTTGTTGTAAAATAAAAACTGTATCTATTGTGGAGCGTCCTCTGTTAAAACCCATTTATTCTTCATGCAGTACTCTCCCGTGATGCAAACAATGGTATGGGTACAATGCTTCTCAACAGCAGCGTGTTTAGAAGAGAAGTAACTTCAGTAGTCTGACAGAGTGTAACCTGTGTCAGGTGGCAGGTAATGGTTCTCGCTTCGTGCAATACACTCCTAAGGGCGAGACCGCAAGAGCTCCTAACTTAGGCACCGTAGCCACCGCCTACCTGAAGAGTCGTTCTCAACTGCCATTAACGCTCATCCGCGCTGGTATCAGCAAGAACCAGGCCATAACCGATTTTATGCGCCAGTTCAGCTTGAGAGAGATACGACATTCGCGAACGGGTTCGACAGCAACGAACCCCATATAAAAAGCATCCATCTGCTGTATTACCATAACGCCGCACGCTATTTCGCCTTCATAAAGGGTGCTCACAAGGGCCGATCGCCTCCACGACGGTTTAACATGCCGTACAGAGAAATGCTGCGGTAAACCTGTTGTATACTATCCTCAGTTGTTAGCTTCCAGCGTCGACTCCGTTCTATCTTTCAGGGACATTGTCGGCCGTAAATTTAAGACAAACAAAATTTAGTTTCGGTGTAGAATTCACATACTGGTAAACACAGACGGGCTAATACCTGGGCCCGTGCACCTAGTAGCCATCCTGTATCCGCCTTTCATCAAAATAAATTCTGATTATAATTTTTTTGTAATGCAGGTAGTCAATAATGTAAGAATAGTAATGAGAAAAATATTTAAATATTTGCACTATTTGTTCGACAAGAATTTCAATGTACCAGGCGTTTGGCGTTCGTATTCGTCACTAATATTACAATACCCCGTAAACTGCCGTGAGAGTCAATATGGATTATTCCCCAAGAGTTCATGCAAATTTTGTTAATACTAATATATGCCCATTACCATTTCTGATTGTTAACACGCGACTTATAACTTTAATCACTTGAATCTCTCTTAATCAAACTTCTTCGGTCACTCCCTAGCTTAAATCTATTCGTTGGTATGAAATTCTTCCCCCCTCATATCCCCCTGTTTCAGCTAACATATGCGTGAATTTCATACTTCATGTTCATTTCTATTCCATGTAATAGAGCTCCCATAGAAACTACTCCTCGACTTCAACAGCTCACTGCCCACTCGAATATGCATGCGCTATCGAATCAAATACTTCTCATTGTCAATAGTACAATGACCAACTACTAGTTTTCAGGTGACCAAATAACTTGGCCTCAGTAGATATGGTGTGGTACTTCGAGTACTTTTGACAGCGCATGTAATACGACGACTTCGGCTGTGGACCTTTTCTTTTGCCTGAATAACACCTAAATTTACACCAGTAGAATGGACAGAAGGCCGTTACTTCGAAAGCAGCTGCTGCTCATTTATACTGTGTAACTGCTGTTTATCTGCTGATCGTAGCTTTATATTTACTTCATTGCAATAGCAGTTTTCAAAGAAAATACGAGGATTGGAACTTTAATAGTGGCAACTATTTATTTACAGCTCGTACAAAATAGATACGTGTTTCAAAGTTTTACTGACCTTCAAAGTGGTCACCAGCATTGTGCATAACCCGTTGCCAGCGATGTGGAAGTCGTAGGCTACTCTTAGCAGTGCCAGTTGTGTTGACAGTTCGAGCGGCGCTCTCTATTGCCCGACGAATTTTAAGGACATCACACACATCCATGCCCGAGGCAGGATTCGAACTTGCGTCCGTAGCGGTCGCGTGGTTCGAGACTGAAGCGCCTAGAACCACTCGGCCAGCCCGGCCGGCAACAGCTTGCACTGTACGTGCTTGAGCATTGACTTGCGAAATGATGGTCAGGTACTGCAGAAAGTGCCATCACTCCTGTCTCTATGCTGTTCATTTTTGGAACACAAGGTACGACCAGCTTAGAGACAGAAGTGATGACACTTCCTGCAGGAACTAACCATCATTTTGCAAGACAAAGCTCAAGCACGTACAGTGAAAGCTGTTACTGATTTGTTTGACTGATGGGGCTGCTAAGTGCTATACCACCTTCTGCACTCCCCTGACTTAAGCCCTCGTAAGTTCAACTCGATTTCTAAAATGGAGGAAACACTTCACGGCGTTCGCTTCAGAACTGCTACAAATTCTTCGGGCAACAGACCACGCCGCTCGAACTGTCAACTCAACTGGCACTCCAAAGAGTATCCTACGACGTCCACATCGCTGGCAACGGGGTATACACAATGCTGGTGACTACTTTGAAGGTCAGTAAAACTTAGAAAAACGTATATACTTTGTACGAGCTGTAAATAAATAGTTGCCAATATTAAAGTTCCAAACATCGTATTTATGTGCGTCACTATTTGTCATGCAGTTCTGCAATGAACACTGCTACATGTACTACTTTTGTGTAACTAACAGATATTTTTAATTCTTAAATCTAAATATTCTGATGATTTGTAGAAATAATGGATAATGAGGTATGTTGTAATATTTTTATTTACTGGGATTGCGGAATTCTTGCTTCACGTTAGGCGGAAATTTGTAAATATTTTTCCACCAGACAACATAAATCGACTCAGAACCTTATACAGGGATTCCATTTTAAGTTATTATCCAACTGCTCCCCAAGGAATTTAATATAATTTTTTTATTGTATGAGAACTAACGTCTACTTCTAGTGCTAACAGGTCATTAATGCTTCTTTAAAATAGCACAAGTGTATTGTGGGACTGTGGCTTAAAGTGACAGCTGTGAATTATGGTAAGGCTGTTCTGTCATCTGAGCTGTGTCTTCTAACGTTGAGTTTCGGCCCTTGATTAGTATGCTAGTGTCATCAAGAAACGTTAAAGTTTTTGAATAGCTCTGTAAAGTTTAAGTAGGTTAAGAAGAAGAGTATGCCCAGTGTCGATTCTTGTGACGTCCCACATGTTGTGCTGTCTCATTCTAAGATTAATTTGACGCCTGTGTCATCTTTCTCTTACTAAAGTAAGACTCTGGCCATGCAAGAGGGTTACTGTTACACCGAGCAGTCTTACTTCTGCTGACGTACGAGTACCAGCAGCATATACTGGGGCTCAGTGACTTACACCGAGCTGTTTAATCACGCTATTTTAGGGTTACTTTTTGGTGGTTAAATGTTTCACATGAAAGGTATATGAACGTTATTTTACTGCATTATTTTCAGTGCGCTGTAATTCCATAGAAAATTTTACATGATTATAGAAAAGTACTTGTTTCAACATCTTCTTTGGGAAGTTAGGAAGATAATATGTACAACAATACTGCACCCATTTCCTATTATCGCATATCAAACGGCTTGGTTTCGTTTTGTCGATTTGGTTGTGGACCCTTAGGGGTGACTCCCCGCTCCACCTCCCCACCCCCATGCCACAACTACGTAGGAGAAACTAAATACAAACCTCTCAGATGTTTTCCTCAGGCTGTTATCAGCAGCGAATGTATGTATCAGGAAAATCATGGTAAATAAAATGTCGTATGGCTAGGGCCTCCCATCGGGTAGACCGTTCGCCGGATGCAAGACTTTCTATTTGACGCGACTTCGGCGACTTGTGCGTCGATAGGGATAAAATGATGACGATTAGGATAACACAACACCCAGTCCCTCAGAGGAGAAAATCTCCGACCCAGCCGAGAACTGAACCCAGGCTCTTAGGATTGAGATGCTGTCGTGCTGACCACTTTTTTTTTTTTTTTTTTTTTTTTTTTTTTGTAGTCTCATTTTCTTCGTTTTCGTTCGTTACAGCTGCTCGGTGCGGACGTCACAAGACACCTGTTTCAGTTCGTCATTGATCCATTAACTCAGTTTTTTTATTACAGAGGGCAGCTAACCCTCTGACCGAACATTCAGCTACCGGGGGCGGTATCTGAATAAAGGTTAAAAAGACAAAAATGACATCAAAATCTCAATGTACAAAACGACATAAGGGAGAGAAAACGTAAAAATGTTGCTTAAGAAAAATTGATCAATAAAAGTCACATTTCTATCAGTTGAATCATAAAATGGCATTAGCCGTCAATGATAACAAAGAGAGCTATTGTGATTTTATGGTTCAACATGACTGACATGTGACTTGTATAGGAGTCCTTATGACGTTCTGTAGGTTGAGGTTTTGTTCTTATTTGTGTCATTTTAACGTTGATTCAGGTACCAGATAGATGATTGCTGCCCGACACCGGTAGTAAATAAATAAACCGCTCTACTGCAGCCTAGTTCCTGTATAAATATAAACCATCTGTCACAGTCAGCTGTCGAACGACGTGGTGTCCTGGACTCGCATTCGGTTGGAGCGGCGTTCAGATTTGGGTTTATTGTGAATGTTAAATTGGTTTATTTTAAATGAAAATTACCGATTTTCACATCTACACTTGTCCTATCTGAATTTGAGCTGCATCTGCAATGACGTCTGCTTCGATGAGACGTTAAATCCATATCCAACTTAATGCCTTCAACTTCTGCTGCAATATGAAGTTGCTAGTCGATGGTACCGACATTGTCCCTGGAATATTATAACCTACTGGAAAATGAGTTAAAAATTTTAACTTTATGAAATTAATGTTAGAATGGCGTAAATGCGACACAGATGGCTTAAGCTGGGATAATAATCACATAATATTCAACGACGACATTAATCATAAACGTCTTTAGTTAGACAAATAGTTGAAACATCCAGAGGTAAAATTTTCAATACAAGCGATATACCAGGGTCAGACATCTAAAATTGTTTAAAGAGAACTAGGAGACGACAGACTTATAGAAAGCATTTTGGAAGAATTTTGCGCGTCAATTACAAAGACTGGGTGCTAAATGGTAAGGAATTCTGCTCACGTGGTTGTAAGCAACCCATTTATCCTATACAAGCAATGATTTTCCTTTTTGTAAAAAGCAAGTATTGAATATCTGTTAAATTATAGAGACTGCGCTCAGTAATCATTTGGCAGATTCCGCCACATGATCTGTGACAGTTTAACAGCACGATGGAAGATGTACACTGATCAGCCAGAACATTACGACCACCTGCGCAATGGCGGTTATGTCCACCTTTTGCACGGATAACAGCTGCCGCGCGTCGTGGCATGGAAGCAATGGGGCCTTGGAGGTCGCTCGAGGGATGTGGCATCACATCTGCGCACACAGGTCACCTAATTTCCGTGAATTCCGGAGGATGGGGGTAGTGGATGAGCTCTGACGCCACGTCTAATCACATCCCAGCTGTGTTCTGGGAGCGGGAGATTTGGGAGCCAGCACATCAACTGGAGCTCGCCACTGTGTTCCTCCAACCACTCCCTTCCTGGCCTCGTGGCATAGCGCATTATCTTGTTAAAAATGCCACTGCCTTCGGGAAACATGACCGTCATGAAGGCGTGTGCGTGGTCTGCAACCAATGTACGGCATTCCTCGGCCGTCATGGTGCCTTGAACGAGCTCTGCTGGACCCATGGATGCTCACGTGAATGTTCCGTAGAGCATAACTGAGCCGCCGTCAGCTTGTCTCCGTCCCGCAGCACAAGTGTTAAGGAGATGTTCCCCAGAAAGACGATGGATTCGCGCCCTCACATAGCCATGGTGAAGAAGGTATCGGGATTCATCAGACCATGCAACGCTCTACCACTGCGCCGACGTCCAGTTCCGATGGTCACGTGCCCATTTCAGTCGTAGCTGCCGATGTCGTGGAGTTAACATTGGCACAATCATGGGTCATCGACTGTGGAGTCCAACCGTTAGGCGCACTATGTGTTCAGACGCACTTTTACTGTGCCCAGCATTTCGCCGCCTATCCTGTTTTAAGAGTCTGTCCAGCTTACGACGTTCGACATTTGTAGGGCGTGGTTTCACCTTGTTTCGCACGTGTTGAAGACAATCACCGCAGCACTCCTCGAACACTCGACAAGTCGTGCAGTTTCCGAAATGCCCGTGCCCAATCTCCGGGTCATCACAGTCTGCCCTCTGTCAAACTGAAGCCGATCACCCTCCTTTCCTATTCTACACACGGACAGCACCACTCACTGATACTGCATGCAATGTGCGTGTTTCTGACTAGCTGTCAATCCTCGTAAGGTGATGCTGCTATCACCTGGACGGGTGGCCATAATGTTCCGGTTGATCAGAGTAAGCACACTCTGTATGCCGAGTACGAATATCTCAAGTCACTGCGGATGAAATAGAATTTTATTTAATTTGTTGTGTATACATTACACGGCCCAAGAACCATGGACCTTGCCGTTGGTGGGGAGGCGTGCGGGCCTCAGCGATATAGATAGCTGTACCGTAGGTGCAAACACAACGGAGGGGTATCTGTTGAGAGGCCAGACAAACGTGTGGTTCTTGAAGAGGGGCAGCAGCCTTTCCAATAGTTGCACGGGCAACAGTCTGGATGATTGACTGATCTGGCCTTGTAATACTAACCAAAACGGCCTTGCTGTCCTGGTACTGCGAACGGATGAAAGCAAGGGGAAACTACAGCCGTAATTTTTCCCGAGGGCATGCAGCTTTACTCCATTCGGATCTCCGGGCGGGGACTACTCAGGAGGACGTCGTTATCAGGAGAAAGAAAACTGGCATTCTACGTATCGGAGCGTGGAATGTCAGATCCCTTAATAGAGAAGGTAGGTTAGAAAATTTAAAAAGGGAAATGGATAGGTTAAAGTAAGATATAGTAGGAGTTAGTGAAGTTCGCTGGCAGGAGGAACAAGACTTTTGCTGAGGCGAATACAGGGTTATAAATACAAAATCAAATAGGGGTAATGCAGGAGTCGGTTTAATAATGAATAAAAAAATACGAGTGCGGGTAAGCTACTACAAACAGCATAGTGAACGCATTATTGTGGCCAAGATAGACACGAAACCCACCCCTGCTACAGTAGTACAAGTTTATATGCCAACTAGCTCTGCAGATGACGAAGAAATTGAAGAAATATATGATGAAATAAAAAAATTATTCCGGCAGTGAAGGGAGACGAAAATTTAATAGTTATGGGTGACTGGAATTCGGTAGTAGGAAAAGGGAGAGAAGGAAACGTAGTAGGTGAATATGGACTGGGGCTAAGAAATGAAAGAGGAAGCCGCCTGATAGAATTTTGCACAGAGCATAGCTTAATCATAGCTAACAGTTGGTTCAAGAATCATGAAAGGAGGTTGTATACATGGAAGAAGCCTGGAGATACTGACAGGTTTCAGATAGATTATATAATGGTAAGACAAAGATTTAGGAGCCACGTTTTAAATTGTAAGACGTTTCCAGGGGCAGATGTGGACTCTGACCACAATCTATTGGTTATGAACTGTAGATTAAAACTGAAGAAACTGCAAAAAGGTGGGAATTTAAGGAGATGGGACCTGGATAAACTGACTAAACAAGAGGTTGTGCGGAGTTTCAGGGAGAGCATAAGGGAACAATTGACAGGAAGGGGGGAAATAAATACAGTAGAAGCAGAATGGGTAGCTTTGAGAGATGAAGAAGTGAAGGCAGCAGAGGATCTAGTAGGTAAAAAGACGAGGGCTAGTAGAAATCCTTGGGTAACAGAAGAAATATTGAATTTAAGTGATGAAAGGAGAAAATATAAAAATGCAGTAAATGAAGCAGGCAAAAAGATATACAAACGTCTCAGAAATGAGATCGACAGGAAGTGCAAAATGGCTAAGCAGGGATGGCTAGAGGACAAATGTACGGATGTAGAGGCTTATCTCACTAGGGGTAAGATAGATACTGCCTACAGGAAAATTAAAGAGACCTCTGGAGAAAAGAGAACCACTTGTATGAATATCAAGAGCTCAGATGGAAACCCAGTTCTAAGCAAAGAAGGGAAAGTAGAAAGGTGGAAGGAATATATAGAGGGTCTATGCAAGGGCAATGGAAGATGAAATGGGGGATATGATACTGCGTGAAGAGTTTGACAGAGCACTGAAAGACCTGAGTCGAAACACGGCCCCGGCGTAGACAACATTCCATTAGAACTACTGACGGCCTTGGGAGAGCCAGTCCTGACAAAACTCTACCATCTGGTGAGCAAGATGTATGAAACAGGCGAAATACCCTCAGACTTCAAGAAGAACATAATAATTCCAATCCCAATGAAAGCAGGTGTTGACAGATGTGAAAATTACCGAACTATCAGTTTAATAAGTCACGGATGCAAAATACTAAGGCGAATTCTTTACAGACGAATGGAAAAACTGGTAGAAGCCGACCTCGGGGAAGATCAGTTTGGATTCCGCAGAAATACTGGAGCATGTGAGGCAATACTGACCGTACGACTTATCTTAGAAGCTAGATTAAGGAAAGGCAAACCTACGTTTCTAGCATTTGTAGACTTAGAGAAAGCTTTTGACAATGTTGATTGGAATACTCTCTTTCAAATTCTGAAGGTGGCAGGGGTAAGATACAGGGAGCGAAAGGCTGTTTACAATTTGTACAGAAACCAGATGGCAGTTATAAGAGTTGCATGAAAGGGAAGCAGTCGTTGGGAAGGGAGTGAGACAGGGTTGTAGTCTCTCCCCGATGCTATTCAATCTGTATATTGAGCAATCAGTGGAGGAAACAAAAGAAAAATTCAGAGTAGGTATTAAAATTCATGGAGAAGAAGTAAAAACTTTGAGGTTCGCCGATGACATCGTAATTCTGTCAGAGACAGCAAAAGATTTGGAAGATCATTTGAACGGAATGGACGGTGTCATGAAAGGAGCATATATGATGAAGATCAACCAAAGCTAAACGAGGATAATGGAATGTAGTCGAATTATGTCGGGTGATGCTAAGGGAATTAGATTAGGAAATGAGACACTTAAAGTAGTAAAGGAGTTTTGCTATTTGGGGAGCAAAATAACTGATGATGGTCGAAGTAGAGAGGATATAAAATGTAGACTGGCAAAGGCAAGGAAAGCGTTTCTGAAGAAGAGAAATTTGTTAACATCGAGTATATATTTAAGTGTCAGGAAGTCGTTTCTGAAAGTATTTGTATGGAGCGTAGCCATGTATGGAAGTGAAACATGGACGAAACTAGTTTGGACAAGAAGAGAATAGAAGCTTTCGAAATGTGGTGCTACAGAAGAATGCTGAAGATTAGATGGGTAGATCATATAATTAATGAGGAGGTATTGAATAGGATTGGGGAGGTGAGAAGCTTGTGGCACAACTTGACTAGAAGAAGGGATCGGTTGGTAGGACATGTTGTGAGGCATCAAGGGATCACCAATTTAGTATTGGAGGGCAGCGTGGAGAGTAAAAATCGTAGAGGGAGACAAAGAGTTGAATATACTAAACAGATTCAGAAGGATGTAGGTTGCAGTAGGTACTGGGAGATGAAGAAGCTTGCACAGGATAGATTAGCATGGAGAGCTGCATCAAACCAGTCTCAGGACTGAAGATCACAACAACAACAGCATTACATGGCAGTATAGACGCTTTAATGTCTGATAATTTTATAAATTTTGTTCTGTGTTACTGTTCTGTACTGTATTTTCCTATTAATAGTGTGTCCGTGATTATGTGGTGCTATAGTAAAAATGAGACTGATGGAGTAGTGTGCATTCACATACTGTTGAGGGGATAACCTACATGGTTGTGTACCCCGTGTTAACAATTCATTGGTTACTGAATGAAATACACAACAGTGCGCAATTCTGCAAGGAAACAAATTCTATGTCCTTTAGTAGTACCAAGTGTTCTAATTAAAGTGCAGCTACTCACAGAGGTCCAGTAAGGGCTGCAGTTATGGCAGCGAAAATTGGTAGGCATGCTAATGCGTTAACGTGGAACCGATTTACGCTACAAAATAAATAATTTCAGTTTTGGCCACCAGGTGTAAATCTGGCACGCTGAATGTAAGAAAGGCGGATAGAAATGTTTTCATATGTAATGGATTACGAACGACCCGGCGGCAGAGAAATTCAAACAAATTAGGATGGCATCATGTTGATTTTATTATTTTGGTTATGGCTTGTCAAAAGAGGAATGGCCGTCATACAAACAGTCTACAGAACCATTTTGAAAATGGTGTCCAAAATCTGAACTAATTTTATTTGCAGCATAAATCTGTTCCGCGTTAGCACTTTGGCGTATCTACCACATTTCGCTGCCATCTGATAATTAATCCCCACACGATACCTCCGTAGTTAGCTGCATTTTAAGTATACCCACCTGGAACATTACCGTCAATTTCTTACGTCTCATGGCGTGTTAATTAGATTTCACCGCATGTTTATTTTTATTTCCGCGGACACAGACGTTAACACATCAAAAATATGATGTTCTTATGAGAAAATAATACTGTAAATGGAAGGTCGAAAAGTATTTGTTACACCTTTTGATTCTAAGAGTTACCTACGAAGTAACAAAAAACATGAATTGGTTGGTGAAGTACAAAAAAGATTGAATCCTTTTCATATCTGCCTGAGGATAACTATCGTACATTTCCTTCTCGCCGATTTATACGTGGCTTGAGGAAAATAATACCGTTCTGAAAGAGACAACAAAATTTATCGAATTTATAATAAACCGTTTGCCTTTGATTTTATAATGTCCTGATGTTGCTGTTATTAATATTTCAGTCCCATAATATTTAAAGATTATTTACCTTAAATTCCATTAATGAAAGTTTTATTACAGAATGGGGGTACATTACAAAGAGAAATAAAAACAAAAGGACAATTTGTCTGAAAACCTGCAGATAACCGTACAGGTGGGGGCAACCACAACTACGAGTATTCATCTTGGCTATTAATAACCCTTCGGATGTATTTGGTCCTTTATTACTGGATCACTACCGGTTTCGTGGCGCTAAAAGTCACATCTTCAGGTGAAGATCTGTATAGCCATAAATCCAGAAGGGGCCCGCATCTCGTGGTCGTGCGGTAGCGTTCTCGCTTCCCACGCCCGGGTTCCCGGATTCGATTCCCGGCGGGGTCAGGGATTTTCTCTGCCTCGTGATGGCTGGGTGTTGTGTGCTGTCCTTAGGTTAGTTAGGTTTAAGTAGTTCTAAGTTCTAGGGGACTGATGACCATAGATGTTAAGTCCCATAGTGCTCAGAGCCATTTGAACCATTTGAATCCAGAAGGAATACAACTCAGATTTACAATCGTATGATAAATTATTTTAAGATTTTAAATTTAAAAAATATTAAAAACCTCTACATGAGAACATCAAAATTTTATTACCCATATGATTAAAGCACTAGAGTGGAAAAAATATCTGGATCTTTTTACCGAACATTCGTTGTACGCCAAAACAAAACGCCGCTGAAAGATGGCATGTCATAGATTAAAAACTGCCACATTCCCATACAGTGGACGGGTCCAAAACAAATCGTACCATAGTGATCTATTGGTAAGGAAAAAATAAATGAAAAATATGAAGACCTAACTTTGGGCCAGCATGAAAAATCAGTAAGTGTTTGCACATAATTGAGGGATGGTCTACCTAGAGAAATCGTAAGGTAATTAGCGGTTGGCGGAAAAGCACAATCTAAAAAGCGCGCTTGGCGCTTCTCCGATCTACACTGAAGAGCCAAAGAAATTGGTACACCTGCCTAATATCGTTTAGGTTCCCCGCGAGCGCGCAGAAGTGCCGCAACACGACGTGGCATGGACTCGATTAATGTCTGCAGTAGCGTTGGAGAGAATTGACAACACGAATCCTGCAGGGCTGTCCATAAATCCGTAAGTGCGACGTGGTGGAGATCTCTTCTGAACAGCACGTCGCAAGGAACCCCAGATATGCTCAATGTTCATGTCAGGGGAGTTTGGTGGCCACCGGAAGTGTTCAAACTCAGAAGAGTGTTCCTGGAGCCACTCTGAAGCAATTCTGGATGTATGGGGTGTCACATTGTCCTGCCGGAATAGCCCAAGTTCGTCGGAATGCGCAATATACATTAATGGATACAGGTGATCAGACACGATGCTTACGTACGTGCCGCCTGTCAGAGTCCTATCTAGAAGTATCAGGGGTCCCAGCCTCTACCAACGTCAACAGTCCGATATGCACGGTCCATGGGCTCATGAGGTTGTCTCCATATCCGTACACCAGGTTGTTCATGAGAAAGTCAGTGAATGTGATTATGACTTTTATCTTAAGGTGACTATTCGGTCTATCTAGATGTGTAGCACTAATACCATCCCTAAACTGTTTCATTACCTCCTCAATGAGCTCGCGGGCCCAATCACATTGTTGCCGGCTTACTAACCTGGAAAACGCTAATTGGGCTAAATACAGTCCCTTATTTATCTGATACTTTTTTGCACACAAACGTCGTATTTCACATCTGATACAATGCGTCATAAATTTGCGAACATAGTGTTGAGACGTAGCCTTTTTTTGTCGGAACAAGTGTTTTAAATAATTTGGGATGCAACCACTCTTAGGACACATCTTATTGAATTGCACATGTGCTTTAACTTTAACTAAGGCTTTACTGTTATTTAAAAATCCATAGAAGACCCTTTTTGCCTCACTTGGCATGCTTCTGCTGATAACCTTGTAAGTGGGGTAACCACAGCTATGAGTATTCATCTTGGGTATTAATAACCGCTTCAGTTGTATATGGTGTTTCAATACTGGATCACTACCACTTCTTGGTTTCTCATTCTGGCCCAAAATTAGGTCTTAACAGTTTTCATTTACTTTCTCCTTATCAATGGATCACTATGGTACGGTTTGTTTTGGACCCATCCACTATATTGGAATCTGGCAGTTTTTAATCTATGTCATTCCGCCTTTTGGCGGTGTTTTGTTTTGATGGACAACGAATGTTGGGTAAAAAGATACTGACCTTTGCCGCTCTAATGCTTAAATCATGTGCGTAATGACATCTTGATATTCTCATGTAAAAGTTTCCAGTAATTTTAAAAAATATTTAAAATCTTAAAATCATTTACCACACCAGTGTATGTCTCAGGGTTATTATTCCTTCTAGATTTATTGCTATACAGATGTTCACCTGAAGATGTACTTTTAGCGTCACGAAACTGGTTGTGATCTAGCACTAAAGGGCCAAATACAGCTGAAGCGGTTATTAACATCCAATATGTTTGAAAACCACCTACGACGTCACGCAGAAGACCACACACTCTTAAAAAAATGAAATAAAGAATTCACAACAAGTAACAAATAATGAGTTTAAAAGAAAAGTTTTTGCATTGGCAAATGCAATCTTTTCAGGTTAAGGTACATGTGAAACTCTTTCATCAGAGTACATTATCTTTTTACCGTTATTTATCTTCAGAAACATGAGGCAGCGGTTGTTAGGCATTTGTAATATTTTAAATTACTGCATTCAACCATGTGGTATGGTTCTTCTTGTGAAACTATGTATTTTGGTGGAATAAGCTCCCACCTTTAAATTCAGTGAAACAGAATTACATAAACAATTTCCCTCCAAAAAAAAGTCCAATATCATGCCTTTCTCAACTGTCCCAGGAATCATTGCAAGTTCTCCTGTACAGACAATACAATATAGTTACATAAGGTTTTGTCTTGCAGTGGAACTTCGTGTATCGAATTTGGATGGTGTCGTAGGACACATGGATAATCGAAAATCCGGATACTCCCGAAAGTTGTAAAATATAGAGAATGCCGTGGATCTAATGCTACAAACGCACACATTATTTAAACTTTCCATCGTTGACGGATCCGCGGGAACGCAGTCGTATGATAAACTGAGAGTAAGAACATATATGTACTGGCCTTTAAAATTGCTACACCACGAAGATGACGTGCTACAGAGGCGAAATCTAACCGACAGGAAGAAGATGCTGTGATATGCAAATGATTAGCTTTTCAGAGCATTCACACAAGGTGGAAACACCTACAACGTGCTGACATGAGAAAAGATTCCAACCAATTTCTCATACACAAACAGCAGTTGACCGGCGTTGCCTGGTGTAACGTTGTTGTGATGCCTCGTGTAAGGAGGAGAAATGCGTACCATCACGTTTCCGACTTTGATAAAGGTCGGATTGTAGCCTATCGCGATTGCGGTTTATCGTATCGCGACATTGTTGCTCGCGTTGGTCGAGATCTAATGAATGTTAGCAGAATATGGAATCGGTGGGTTCAGGCGGGTAATACGGAATTCCGTGCTGGATCCCAACGGCATCTTATCACTAGCAGTCGAGATGACAGGCAACTTATCCTCATGGCTGTAACGGATCGTGCAGCCATGTCTCGATGCCTGAGTCAACAGATGGGGACGTTTGCAAGACAACAACCACCGGCACGAACAGTTCGACGACATTTTCAGCAGCATGGACTATCAGCTCGGAGACCATGGCTGCGGTTACCCTTGACGCTGCATCACAGACAGGAGCGCCTGCGATGGTGTACTCAACGACGAACCTGGGTGCACGAATGGCAAAACGTCATTTTTTCTGATGAATCCAGGTTCTGTTTACAGCATCACGATGGTCGCATCCGTGTTTGGCGACATCGCGGTGAACGAACATTGGAAGCGTGTATTCGTCATCGCCATACTGGCGTATCATCCGGCGTGATGGTATGGGGCGTTGGTTACACGTCTCGGTCGCCTCTTGTTCTCATTGACAACACTTTGAACAGTGGACGTTACATTTCAGATGTGTTATGACCCGGAGGTCTACCCTTCATTCGATCCCTGCGAAACCCTACATTTCAGCAGGATAATGCACGACCGGATGTTGAAAGTCCTGTACTGGCCTTTTTGGATACAGAAAATGATCGACTGCTGTCCTGGACGACACGTTCTCCAGATCCATCACCGATTGAAAACGTCTGGTCAATGATGACCGAGTAACTGGCTCGTCACAATACGCCAGTCACTACTCTTGATGAACTGTGGTACCGTGTTGAAGCTGCATGGGCAGCTGTACCTGTACACGCCATCCAAGCTCTGTTTGACTCAATGCCCAGGCGTATCAAGGGCGTTATTACGGCCAGAGGTGGTTGTTCTGGGTACTGATATCTCAGGATCTATGCACCCAAACTGTGTGAAAATGTAATCACATGACAGTTTTTTGTATAATATATCTGTCCTATGAATACCCGTTTATCATCTGCATTTCTGCTTGGTGTAGCAATTTCAATGGCCAATAGTATAGTATAGTATATATATATATATATATATATATATATATATATATATATATATATATAATGTGGGTGTGTTTTCCACGTCTCTCTTAAACCACTGGACCTATTTCAACCAAACTTGGTGCACATACCTATCAAAGGGGTAGGGGTGGAAAAGGAGCCTAGTCCGTGACGGTTGAATTCCCAGATTTTATTCATCCAGTATTTGAAAATGAGAGCACTTGGCGGCTTTCAAAAAGCTTCATACGTAATTTCAAACGTTTATGAAATATGTTCTCGCTGAGAACACCTACGAAATGATGAAAGGAATGTTCATTGTTTACCCCTCTTCTTGCAGTAAAAGCACATCGTGGTCCACTATGTTATAATTTATTATTTCTTTACTACTAACTGCATTCGCGACACATTATACACGCAATATGTACATATACCACTGAAGTTACTTGTAAAATTTTATCATCGTACGACATTTACTGCATCGGATATGATGTCGTAAAAAATGAGATGCCTGCAAAGCTGCCGCATCATGCATGACATTTAAATTTATTTTTTAGTCGCTACTAACTCTATTCGCAACACACTTTCAGACAGTATACATATATGCCGCTGAATGTACCTACAAAATTATATCAATGTACGAAACGTAGTTCATGAATATGATGTCAAAAACACTAAAAACAAGGTCAGAAGCAACAAAAACACTAAAAACAAGGCCAGAAGCTGCGTGGTACAGGCATGGGCGCATAGCTATAAATAAGTAGCTGGGCAACGCCGAGTATTTCTGCTATTTTTATTATATTGTCGATTTTGAGGCTTATAGCATCTTCAGATGTACCTGACACATACACATATATCAAATCGATGCGTGGTATGTTTACCTTAGGACCATGTCTTGATACAATCGGCCACTTGGGGTATCACCTCGTGAGCGGTACTGTGGGACCATGGTTAGACAGGAGAACAGACGAGAGAAAGACATAGTCCTAAGGTAAGCATACCACATGTCGATTTGATGTATACAGGGTGTTCCAGCAGGGTGGGTCAATAATCAGGGATATGACAGGAATGATCATTCGAAGAAGAATATTCTGGTAAACATGGGCACTAAAACGTGGGAAAAAAATATCTCTATTGCAAGCTCTTTGCTTGCCATATTTTGGGAGTCGGTATTGTGGACCAAAATAAGAAAAGAATTATGTGTGTGTCTTAAGAAGAGGAATTTGTTAACATCCAGTATAGATCTAAGGAAGTCATTTCAGAAAGTATTTGTATCAAGTGTAGCCATGTATGGAAGTGAAACATGGACGGAAAACAGTTTAGACAAGAAGAGGACAGAAGCTTTTGAAATGTGGTGCTAAGAAGACTGCCGAAGATCAGATGGGTAGATCACGTAACTAATGAGGAGGTACTGAATAGAATAGGAGAGAAAAATATTTTTGTGGCACAACCTGACTAAAAGAAGAGATCGGCTGATACGACACATTCTTAGACATCAAGGGATCGCCAGTGTAATGCAGGAGGGAGGCATGATGAGGTATAAATCGTAGAGACCAAGAGATGAATATGATAATCAGATTCAGAAGGATCAGGTTGCATACTTACTCATCGTAGCTGTTAAGACACTGACCTCATACTCGGGAGGATGGAGTTGCTCTATCAGGCCATCCTTACTGGAGTTTCCCGTGGTTTTCCTAATCCACTTCACCGAAATGCCGGGGCGGTTGCTTAATCAAGGCCAGAGCAGAGCATCTGTTATATAATTATAAAGTTTTTTTATGTATTCTATTTCCTGAACACTCTGAGCAATTCATTTGCATTGTGTTACTTTGACAATTCCTATACCATTGTGAGATGAGTCTTCTATGAATAAAGATAAATAAACAAATAAACCGCGAAATTTTCGCAAATGCTTGAACATCAAATTCAGCAACAATGTTCTTCAATAAATTTTCTTTGCCCGTCCTATGCAGAGCATCTAACTTTTTGTTAATGGATAGTACTACCCATGTTCTCTTTCATGTCGCTTTACACTTGCAAACGGGAGCAAAAAAGTGCTGTACAGCTCGATTTTAACTTGTGGGCTCACACTGGTGTACGCATCAAGCCGAGCCTCGTCTGATGGACTAGGATCCCTGATTGCCTCGAGAGGTCGTATCTGTTCAGATCCATAAATTCTATATAATAATTTATGTTACAGAAGGGTCATGAGTGTTGCATGTTGTGTAGTTGAACGGGTTAACTAAAGAATATGAAAGATTCTGGTTATCGTAGTTTTGGGAGATTTTGTTCTGGGGTCAAGTGGATCGCTTCCTATGTTTCGGATGAAGGAATAGGGCGACAATGGTGTGACGAAAAAAAGTTGATCTGAGGGATTCTATCAATGTGTGCGCCACACAGGTCTCTCCCAACCGCAGTTCTCATGACTGCAGTCGAAGCAGCGCCTGCACATTACGTTGTTGTTCCGCCAACCGTCGGAGCATTGGTGACTCCAAATACAACCTGCACAATTATACCATCTAAGGAAGTGACTGAATGCAGTAATTTAAGATATCAGCGGACTGGCCGCCAATCAGAGTATCACAGCAGGATCTGAATGAAGAAACGTTTTAAC
Source organism: Schistocerca americana (assembly GCF_021461395.2). Taxonomy (NCBI): domain Eukaryota; kingdom Metazoa; phylum Arthropoda; class Insecta; order Orthoptera; family Acrididae; genus Schistocerca; species Schistocerca americana. The sequence goes on from NC_060123.1 coordinate 485,770,646, forward strand.
TTAAAGGCACAAAAGTTCCGTAGATGAGAGTCTAGCTACAAATGGTGCCTCTTATGGTGCATCTGGCTGTGATTCACTGATCTTCCACTCTTGTAAATACCGGCAGCGATCACAGGGAAGTGACAGGTGACTCGGATAAAAAAGAAGAAAATTCGGACAAAAAAGAAGAAAACTGTGACTCTTATACAAAGCATCTTCACGCAGACAGGAGACGTTTTCAGAAATTGGCAACAGCCGAAGAAGGCTACGCTCGTACGAATGTCTTTTCATGTTATGCAATTAATGTATAGCGCTTGTGGAAGTGCTGCAAATATCTCTTCGCCGACAGATGTAATGAGATAGATGTTCATAATTTTAACGAAATGAAACCGAAGGCACAGAGCTATACTGACTTGATGGAGAGCAATCCTGGTGCTCGTGCAGTCTGTTTACATTGAAGACCGGCGCTGACACATAATAGGCGCTCTCACGTATCATAGGGGCAGGGGATGCGGAAGGACGTGATGGATGAGTCGCGCGGCGTTCCAGGACAAGGCTGTGTGTGTGAGACGTGGCCAATGGGAGGGACTGCGTCCAGTAGTTGGTTACGGCCGGACAAAGATCGATGGCTGCCGAGTACGCTGCCTCCTCTGCAGCAGGACACTGGCTGTGTGTGTGTGACAATACAATCAACGTGTCGGAGCCTCCCCTAGTAGCTGAGGAATACTGTTAGCGGGAGCAAACGAGGATTGTCTGAATTTTAAGTGTGAGTCAAACAGACCTCAACCTAAGCACTTTTTTTTGTTTCATAGTGGGTACGTCATCGGAGGGTTCGTTAAATGAGTGCTTGAAGTCAGGATGTGTCGAAAGCTCTGTCGAACGTCTGTAAAGAGTGAACAAGAATTCTGAACACAAGGCCACACAATTTCCTTCTAGAAACTTCGTCGTAAGTCAGAGAATAAAAGACCAATAGTTAACCAACAAAAGCTAAGAAATTCTACATGGTCTGTGAGGTAAGACTGCACATTGCACGTCAACAATTGTAGATTTAGTTCGTTTTCAGCTAAATTTCAGCGATATGGGCGTGGAAATAAATAGGAAGTGCAGGGAAGGTAGGGCAAAATGGCTGCATGAAAAATGTGAAGAAATCGAAAACGAAATGATTGTCGGTAGGACTGACTCAGCATACAGGAAAGTCAACACATCCTTCGGTGACATTAAAAGCAGGGTGATAAAATTAAGAGTGAAACGGGAATTAGAGTGTTAAATGCAGGCGAGAGAGCGGATAGGTGGAAAGAATACATTGAGAGCCTCTGGGGGGGGGGGGGGGGGGGGGGGGGGGAAGATATGCCAGATGTGATGGAAGAAGAAGAAACAGGAGTCGATTTAGAAGAGATAGGGGACCCGGTATTAGAATCAGAATTTAAAAGTGATTTGGAGGACTTAAGATCAAATAACGCAGAAGGGATAGATAACATTCCATCAGAATGTCTAAAATCGTTAGGAGAAGTAGCAACAAAACGACTATTCACGTTGGTGTGTAGAACGTATGAGTCTGGCGACATACCATCTGACTTTCGGAAAAACATCGTCCATACCATTCCGAAGACGGAAAGAGCTGAGAAGTGCAAGAATTATCGCACAGTCAGCTTACCAGCTCAGGCGTCCAAGTTGCTGATAAGAATAATATACAGGAGAATGGAAAAGAAAATTGAGGATGTGCTAGATGACGACCAGTTTGGCTTTAGGAAAGGTAAAGGCACGAGAGAGGCAATTCTGACGGTGCGGTTAATATAATGGAAGCAAGACTAAAGAAAAATCGAGACACGTTCATGGGATTTGTCTACCTGGAAAAAGCGTTCGACGATGTAAGATATTGCAAGATGATCGAAATTCTGAGAAAAATAAGGATAAGTTATAGGGAGAGACGGGTCATATGCAATATGTACAACAGCCAAGAGGGAAAAATAAGAGTGGACCACCAAGAACGAAGTGCTCGTATTAGAAAGGGTGTAAGACAAGGGTGAGGTCTTTCGCCGTTACTGTTCAATCTGTACGTCGAGGAAGCAATTGTGGAAATAAAAAAAAATAAAGATTCAGCAGTGGAATAAAATTTAAGGTGAAAGGCTATCACTGATACGATTCGCTGATGACATTGCTATCCTGAGTGAAAGTGAAATTAAATGATGGAGTAACAGTCTAATAAGTACAGTGTATGGATGGAGAGTAAACCGAAGAAAGACGAAGGTAATGATAAGTAGTAGAAATGAGAACAGTGAGAAACGTAATATCAGAATCGATGGTCAGCAAGTAGATGAAGGAATTCTGCTACCTAGGCAGTAAAATAACGAGTGACGGACGGAGCAAGGAGGACATCAGAGCCAAACTAGCAACGGCAAAAAGGGCATTTATGGCCAAGAGAAGTCAACTAATATCAAATATTGTCCTTAATTTGAGGAAGAAATTTCTGAGAATGTACGTCTGGAGTACTGCATTGTATCGTAGTGAAACATGGACTGTGGAAAAACCGGAACACAAGAGAATCGAAGCATTTGAGATGTGGTGATACAGACGAATGTTGAAAATTAGATGGACTGATAAGGAATGAGGAGGTTCTGTGTAGAATCGGAGAGGAAAGGAATATGTGGAAAAAACTGATAAGAAGGGACGAGATGATATGATATCTGCTAAGACATGAGGGAATCACTTCCATGATACTAGAAGAAGCTGAAGAAGGTAACAACTGTAGAGGAAGACAGATATTGGAATACACCTAGCAAATAATTGAGGACGCAGGTTGCAAATGCTGCTCTGAGATGAAGAGGTAGGCACAGGAGAGGAGCTCATGGTGGGCCACAACAAATCAGAGAAGACTGATGAGTCCCCCCCCCCCCCCCCCCCAACCCCCCAAAAAAAGAAATGGGAGTGGAGAGAGGGATTCCCAGTTGAAGATATTTAGGACGTGATTGACATTTTCGCTATTTGCCTAACAAACAAAGGAAAATTTCGGGAAACCAGTCCGGACTGGGGGATGGAGATATTTTTATTTTGACTCTGAATTATGCTTTTGAGCCATAGCACTATACATCGCCTGTCGGAATTTGTCAGAAACTTTCTTGTCACACTCGGTGATTTATTGCCCTAGAGAACGCTTTCGTACGCTGGAGCACCATATGTTACTCGTGAGTCAGCAGATCCATCAAACCAAGCTGCGGCCGAGTACGTTACAGACAGGAAATATTACGTGTCACCCTATAAATTACTAAAGACATTTCTAGCAACCCAGTTATTCTGAAACGTTTTACAGCCATTGATAATGGTAACTGTTAATATCAGTATGAAATACCAAAAATCGCCTAAAACTCGGAATTTAGTACTTTGCGTGACAGTTAACATCCTGATATGCTAAATGTATTTGTGTAAAAGGTAGTGAGGGATTAAATAACCAAGTAAATTGCATTTTGGTTAATAATCTATGATCTGAGTAATGTTTTCGTTTTCAGGCATTCACTATTATTGTATCTGCTTGTATTTGTTATCCGAATGAATCTGAGGTTAATGTGACAAGTATGTGAAGTATGTTAATGCTCTTCACGGGTAAGCAACCGGATTTCATCGTACTGACGACACGATATTTCGACGATCTATCTGGCCACGATCTTCAGCTAAGATTGGAAATGCACAGTCGCGACGGAATTCAGGTAACACAGGTACTGCGGCTCCTTTATACCCTGGGAATAGACAGCTGTACGTGCGCGAAGCGAAAAGGCTACCCTTTGAAAAGCGCAAAATTGCAAGGCCTTGAAAACTAACAAAAGCGATGAATCGCATTTTAAGATGCAACCGGTCTGAAACCAGAATAGGATTCCACATCTTGCTAAGACGAAAACTTACAGAATGCATCGAAATACGATTATCCTACGACGTTATTGCCTTTAGGCAAGATGTGGAATCCTGTTTTGTCAGATATAAAACATTTACAGTCGGGTTTTCGAGCGGTTGCATCTTAATCTGCGATTCATCACCTTTGTTGGTTTCTACCGCTGGCAGCGCTGCAATTTTTCGCTTCGCAGGGGGCAGTCCTCTCGCTCCTTGCTCACGTGCAGCGGCCTGTTCCCGGGATAAAATGGTTCAAATGGCTCTGAGCACCATGAAACTTAACATCTGAGGACATCAGTCCCCCAGAACTCAGAATTACTTAAACCTGACGAACCTAAGGACATCACACACATCCATGCCCGAGGCAGGATTCGAACCTGCGACAGTAGCAGTCACGCGGTTCCGGACTGAAGCGTCTAGAACCGCTCGTCCAACGCGGCCGGCTGTTCCTGGGATTCAAAGGAGTCGTCGTATCTGATGCTACCTCAGTTCCGGCGTGATAGTGCACACAAAATCTCGCCTGAAGATGGCGCCCATTTGGACTGTCGTAACATCGTGTCGTCGGGACGATGAAATCCGGTTGCATTCCTGTGAAGATCATCAGCATTTATTACTCCAGAAACATCTATGTAATCACAGGTGAAGTATGAATCGTTGGAACTGTTGATAATTAAATACAAATGGTAGTCAGGTTGTGGAACAGTGATCGGAGTAAACGACGGAATATGATGATTATAAAGTAGCCAGTTTACAGTGCGTTAGTAAAGTAATTTTGACTTCGATTCTTCAGTCGAGTAAATATGGGATTAATTTTATTAGGTTATCAGGTGGTATGCTTTGAAATAGGAGGTTAATTGGCTTTCGTGTTATCCATGTCATTCGGCAAATCTCAGAAGAGATCTTTTGTGCACTTTGGTACCAGGAGAAGATTTCGCATGTTCGTTTCTGGAAGTCCATGGTCGTCTCCTGTGACGTGAGGTCAAGTACGCCACAGCTGTAGTTATCTTTATGAAGGTTGTGCAGTATCTATTTGATAAAGGATTAGATTAATCTGTAAAAGTTTGTGATAAGTTTGGACGATATTTAAAGAAATTTTCAAAGATTTTAGTGAGAATCCTTTCAAATGATATAGTTCCACATGTCGTGCTGTGCAGTCATAGCCGGCCGCGGTGGCCGTGCGGTTCTAGGCGCTGCACTCCGGAACCGCGGGACTGCTACGGTCGTAGGTTCGAATTCTGCCTCGGGCATGGATGTGTGTGATGTCCTTAGGTTAGTTAGCTCTAGGGGACTGATGACCTAAGATGTTAAGTCCCATAGTGCTTTTTGTGCGGTCATAGCCGCGAACTTTGATGAGAGTTCTAAAATGTGATGACCTGCTTAGAAAGTGAGTTAGCATTCAAAACCATAAAGCACCGTATCTTTTTACAAACAGCATACTAACTGAAAAAACTGAGTAACACTTCGTAATCCACAACCTCAACAATAGGAACGCTTGACAATTACCGACGACATTTATAATGCACTGCTGAAGCTGGTACCAGCCGCTACTGTACATCTGTCCAGCTTATTCTATATATTCTCCGCAGACGTTCAGACACTTCATTGAATGTGTCCCCAGCAGGCTTCAACTGGTCATCAAGGCGAAGGGTGGAGACACCACATATTAATGTCCACTAATGCGTGCACAGATACATTCGAGCAGATAGCGCACGTGTATCTATAAGAGTATGTAACCGAATATAGTCGATGACTTGCTGAGCATTTGTTTCAGTACAGCTGTTCATCATATGACGATGATCGTGGCCTGCTGTACTTGCCACTTTATTGAGCAGAGGGCCAGGGCGTCTGCTCATTTCAGTGTCCTCTGGCAGCATGTGCAAAACGAAAAGAACTCCTCGCCTTTGCAACACAATCCATTAGGGCCATATCGATATAACCATGCGGGGGAGACGGAGTGATTTGCTTTCTGTATCCTCATCCGGCGAGTGCACAAAATCCTACATCATTTTCTCGACGCCTGAGAGAAGCTTACATATGAAAATACACTGTTGGAACGGCCGGCTGGCGATTAGAGCGACAGCCCAAAAAGTTAAAAGCTAACTCACTCTCTAGCACCAATGTAGTTCCTCACTGTAGTTTCCATAATGCGCTTGCGGAGGGAGGCTACAGTTAGAAACTCTGAGTCTGCGCTCATTGTCAATGCTATACTTTCGAGTAGCTTCCCTATACGAACTGAACAACTCAGCATACACCATTTTTAAAATATACGGACGATGTTAGCGCCTACCGATCACAAAACTGAAAATAATTCTTTGAGAGTATTGTACTGAACAACTCAGCATACACCATTTTTAAAATATACGGACGATGTTAGCGCCTACCGATCACAAAACTGAAAATAATTGTTTGAGAGTATTGTACTGAAGGAAACACTTATTTTTCTGTAATATTCCTTCTGTTCTCTCCTGAGGCACCACAGTTTCCTTTTTACTTTCAAAAATTACTTTTTTTATTCATTGTAATATTTGATACTATATTTCTTTATTGTGTTGTATGTTAGACGTATGTTGCATTGTAGTTCTACATCTACATCTACATTTATACTCCGCAAGCCACCCAACGGTGTGTGGCGGAGGGCACTTTACGTGCCACTGTCATTACCTCACTTTCCTGTTCCAGTCGCGTATGGTTCGCGGGAAGAACGACTGTCTGAAAGCCTCCGTGCGCTCTCTAATCTCTCTAATTTTACATTCGTGATCTCCTCGGGAAGTATAAGTAGGGGGAAGCAATATATTCGATACCTCATACAGAAACGCACCCTCTCGAACCTGGCGAGCAAGCTACACCGCGATGCAGAGCGCCTCTCTTGCAGAGTCTGCCACTTGAGTTTGTTAAGCATCTCCGTAACGCTATCACGGTTACCAAATAACCCTGTGACGAAACGCGCCGCTCTTCTTTGGATCTTCTCTATCTCCTCCGTCAACCAGATCTGGTACGGATCCCACACTGATGAGCAATACTCAAGTATAGGTCGAACGAGTGTTTTGTAAGCCACCTCCTTTGTTGATGGACTACATTTTCTAAGGACTCTCCCAATGAATCTCAACCTGGTACCCGCCTTACCAACAATTAATTTTATATGATCGTTCCACTTCAAATCGTTCCGCACGCATACTCCCAGATATTTTACAGAAGTAACTGCTACCAGTGTTTGTTCCGCTATCATATAATCATACAATAAAGGATCCTTCTTTCTATGTATTCGCAATACATTGGCCTTTTTATAACAGAAAATGTTCTTCTTTGGTAGACTGTATTAGTGCGGCTGACGATGCATGATGTTATATTTACCACATGCTTTTTTCATGTTCTGACGTGTTTGTTTCAAGAAGCGTACCGTATTTCTAATGTGATTTATTACATCCGAACTGGTCTCTTTTCACGATATCTTCAAAAACTATTTAGATTATTATTCAATTATCATGCGCTCAACGAATTTTATAGAGTTCAACATTACTGGTTTATGCTTCTTCGAGCATGGACTGCCTATTTATTATTTCAGCCAACTTTCGCTTCTGTTTTCCATTTAGACGTTGAACTGCAGGAGACGTTATGGAGCGTCATGGAGCTTATTAGGAAATTGAGATTGTGTTGCGACAATGACCTTTGGCAGACCATAAGTCAATATTTGATTAATGATGCAGTACGTCGAGGTACAGGTTGACTGAACACAGCACCTGAAAAACATTATTGCAAAGAAAACCCAGAGGTAAGCAGTGAGAATCACCAAACATCAGGATAACTACGTGCCATACTCCAAAAATACAGTTGTTTCGTCAGACACAGTTTTGTTTGGAAATCATAACTTCCATGTATTTGTTTTATGACATATAGTGGTCCGCTTAATGTATCCTACTGGTTTCCTTTCTTTTATTCAGATTTATTTAATTATTTACCTGTTATCTGACAACAGGATGGTCTTCATTAAACTATACAGGTCCTTGTTTCAATATCCACAAAGATATTGCTTCAGCAAAATGTCTGAAGTATTGACAACTACTGTTACGTTTGTTGAAGACTTAACGCTGGCTCATCTGACAATCTAGTTAATCTTGTATAAAATATTTTCGATCTAGTTACCAAATCAAATTAGTGTAAACACTCTAGCTTTCGTTGACGCACTCCACACCCTCCTCACTAACAGCTGACTCGCAAATGCTGCTTTGGCATCCCTATATGGTGAATAATCCGCCTGTATTTGGTTGGTGTGAGTCATCGCGACGTCACGCTGTTTAACATTGTGTTCAGTGATATAAGGATGCTGCAGTACACTTCAAGCTCGAAGGCGTCCCAGTGTTGAACCGTTCTGCACATCCGCCTCCACTAATTTCCAGCTGCTACTAATATTTAGTTTCCCACAGGACGCCTTGCCGTGAACAGCGCTAGACGGCGATAAACCACTTGTTCCAGACTGCAAGGTTGTCGTGCCGTAGTGGCGATGCAATTTTAATCATTGTTGTCTGCATCAACACTTCGTAAGGCTGGACAACATGGAAGGTGTTTGCTCCTCGTTTCCGCCACGTGCTAAGTAAACTTCATCCCCTCCAGTCTGCCCCCCTCCCCCCCCCCCCCTCTCTCACGCGATCGCTCTCTTGTTGCATGGAGGCGCCTTTCTACATGGCGCGCACTATGGTAGCACCACTCCAGCCTTCGGAATGTAAACACATCGGTGAATTTCCCAGTTTCTCTCTAGCCTCTTATGTGTAGCTGAACTCCCCTTTCACTAACGTCGTAGCTGCTGTCCCGAACAGTTATTGTTGCACACTCTGATCTGTACGGCCGCTTGACGATAGCCACAATAGGCAGATGCATAGTACAAACGCCTTGTTTCGTCAAACAGAAAGAATTCTGTCTTTATATGTCGACTACGCTCTGTCACACCTACTTCCGTTTCAGACGCAATTTTTTTTAATGTACCCATGGTCTTTTTCTTAGAACTTGAAAACTGCACAGAGTGAAGCGCTGAAATGTAAGTCAATTTGCATGGGAGAGTGATACACAGAGTTCTCGAGCCTACCGTCTGGTTTACGTTCTACAGGGTAACAATTAAATAATGACCCATTTATATTTAGTGTTATTACATTCTTGTTAACCTTTCAGCTACAAAATTGATGTAGTAAGTAGTATCATAAACGAAAATACAGCAAAACAACAAACATTACCTATTGTTTTAAAAGTTACAGAATCTAGGTATCCTCCATCGAATCATATGCATTCCTAACTACTAACTACCATTTATTCCAGACGTTTTGCAAGTATCTTATGGCTATTTTCAGATCTTCATGTACTCTGGTTTTACCCTCCTAAGCTTGAACAGATGGGATTGGGTGGGTGAATGGCTTGACTCTGCCCCGGCGTCCTAGTTACCCATAGCCACTTTGGGTTGGCTTATACGGGCGCTAATACGTTTTAGCGAAGATCGATCCTGTATCAAGAAACTGACTGGAGAGATAGTCCTAACGACTTCATAAGGGCCCAAGAGCCTCGGATGCTTCTTAGCGGTGAATTTCCGAGAACCTTTGCTTCGTGTCCAGAAACATTTCAAAAGTACCACAAGTGACGAGTCCGGACGCCTCCCCTGATTATAGCGAGCTGCCTACCTTCTAAGCACCAGCTAAACATTCTTCTCTGCTTGTATGAACGCATGGTTTCGCGGCGAAATGAATTAACAAAATTTTCTCGGGCTTCCAGCCGTGTCAGATGGTTAAAGTTCCACGAGCTTTCGACCGAGCTCTCCTCAGTCATTGTCAGGCGGTAAGACTGACTGCTCTGTCGCCGTTGCCGCGACGTTATATAGCCGTACTGCTGGCTGTGACGACACTAGTGCTCTCTTCCTCGCCATATACGGTAATGTTTTCATCCCGCGTCCGTCGCGCCCGTTTTAACCTCGCGATGGCCGGGTCCCAGACTGTGCTGAGCTGCAAACCGCCGTCCCCCCAAATCGCCGTCCTTGTTGATGGTGTTTTCAGAGGTTTTTATTTCAATAGCTTCCTTTATGACGCTATCCCAAAATCCCTTCGTTCTCATAACGACAGATGTTTCGTCGAATAGAATTCGGTGTCCATCTTCTAAGGTGTGTTCTGTCTCGGCTAATTTTTCTGGATAGCGTAGGCGTAAGCACCTCTCGTGCGTGTTCCGTCCGGCGTTGCTCCACAGTGCGTACTATTTGGAAGACGTAGTAACAGCCACACTGACGTGGTATCTTGTACACTCCAGGTATTCTAAGCACTAGATCGTCCTTCACATACCTCATGAGCTGTACGATTTTTGCTGGGGGCCTCAATACCGATGAAATGTTGTATCTCTGCAGGAGCCGGCTAATCTTCCGCGACACTGTACCACACAAAGCCGAAAACACCAGTTTCTTGCTTTCTTCGGTGGTGTTGTCTTCTCTGTTGGTGTGTTTCTTGCGTGTCACACCAGATATAGCCTGTGACACCTATCCGTGGCTGTACCCGTTTTCCCGGAAGACTTTCCGAAGGTGGCTCAGTTCTAGTGGCAGACTTTCAGCATGTGAGACGACTTTAGCACGATGGACGAGGGTATTCAGAACGCCACGTTTTTGTGGCGGATGGTGGTGGCTGAGAGCGTGCAAATACCGATCTGTGCGTGTCGGTTTCCTCTAGACACTGTGGCTGAGGTGCCCATTGGTTTTCGGTCCAACGAAGACGTCAAGGAAGGGCAATGCACCATCTGTCTCGCCTTCCATCGTAAACTTGAGGTGGCCGTGAATGCTGTTCATGTGTTCTAAGAATTCACCCAGTTTTTCACGACCATGGGGCCAGATGATAAACGTGTCATCGACATAACGATAAAAGCAATTTGACTTAGCTGGAGTCGTGTCCAAGGCGATGTCTTCAAATTTTTCCATAAAAAGTTTGGCTTGGATGGAGCTAATGGGTTTCCCATAGCCACGCCGTCCAACTGGTCGAAATACTGGCCGTCATGAAGGAAATACGAGGATGTCAACGTGTGCTTAAACAGTCCCACAATTGTGCTATCAAATAACTGGGAGACGAGATCTATACGGTCTTTACCGGAACACGTGTAAACAGGGAGCCCACATCAAAACTAACCATTATGTCTCCTTGTCTAAGACGCAGTTATTTAATTCTGTTGATAAAGTCGTCGGTGTTCTTGATGTGTTGCACACAACGACCTACATGCGGTGCAAGGATGCTGGCCAGGTGTTTTGCCAATATATAAGTAGATGACCCAATGGTGTTCACAATGGGACGAAGAGGAGAATCCGGTTTGTGGATTTTTGGTAGTCCATAAAGCGTAGGTGGTCTCTGCGCCTGAGGGAGGAGATTCTTAATAACGCCCTCTCAGAATGTTGACTGTTTTAGAAGCTCTGATGTCTTCCTCATTATTCTTGACGTTGGGTCCCGTGGCAGTTTGCGGCATGTATCCTCTTCAAGAATCAACTTCATTTTGGCGTCGTAGTCATCTTCATTCAGAATGACGGATGCAATGCCCTTGTCAGCTGGCAAAACCACGATGAGGGGTCGTTGCGGAATGCGTGAAGACCATTGCGTTCAGCCCTAATCAAGTTAGACGTTTAGATTTTGAAATGATACGACACGTTTCGCGACGACTTTCGTCTGCACTCTCACTAGGCATCTTGCCGATTACTTGTTCAACCCTACTTATAATATCGCAACTGTGGATGCTCCGAGGCGATGGTGCGAAGGTGTCACAGGCTATATCTGGTGCTACACGCAAGAAACACACCAACAGAGAAGACAACACCACCGAAGAAGAAAGCAAGAAACTTGTGTTTTCAGCTTTCTGGGTACAGTGTCGGGGAAGATTAGCCGGCTCCTGAAGAGATATAACATTTCATCGATGTTGAGGCCCCCAGGAAAGATCCGACAGCTCGTGAGGCCTGCAGAGCACGATCTAGGGCTTAGAACAAGATACCGTGTCAGTGTGGCTGTTACTACGTCTTCCAAACAGTACGCTCTGTGGAGCAACGCCGGACGGAACACGAGAGGTGCTTACGCCTACGCTATCCAGAAAAATCAGCCGTGACAGAATACGCCTTAGAAAATGGACACCGATTTCTATTCGACGAAACATCTGTCGTTATGAGGACGAAGGGGTTTTGAGATAGCGTCATAAGAGAAGCTATTGAAATAAAAACCTCTAAAAACACCATCAACAAGGACGGCGGTTTGCAGCTCAGCACAGCCTGGGACCCAGCCATCGCGAAGTTAAAACGGGCGCGACAGACGCGGGATAAAAACATTACCATACATGGCGAGGAAGAGAGCACTAGTGACGTCACAGCCAGCAGTGCGGCTATATAACGACGCGGCCACGGCGACACAGCAGTCAGTCTTACCACTTGACAATGACTGAAAAGAACGCGGTCGAATGCTCGTGGGATTTTAACCACCTGACGCGGCTGGAAGCCCGAGAAAATTTTATTAATTATTCTTTGCAGTCTCCCAATTTCTTTTTATTTTGCACATCTACTTCCGTAGAACCAAATTGAGGAGGAAATCTCCGAGGTCATGGAACGTGTCAGTAGATGAAATTACAACAAAAAAGTAATTACTTTTGTTTATGGTCTCGAATTACTGTCCTCAATAACAGATGACATACTCGGGATTATTGCCCTTCGAGAGCAGATCATTGAGGCTAGAGAAGGAAAATTTGCTGTGTAAATAGACATCAACTTAGCAGGAGTCTCTTATGGGCCTCAAGCACAGAAGTGTTCAATGCAAAATTTAGCCAACTGATTAATTGACCCCATTTGGTCTGTGACTGTGAGTGAAAGATGGTAGGCAGCGAATTCAAATTTTGGTTCACCCTCTCAGCAAACGATGGCTGAGGGTAATAGGGGTTGGTGGTTACGTGAGATATACCATTACCAAAACAGAACAATTTCTTTCGACACAAACGCCGGCGCATTATCAATCACCAATGCTTTGCGAGGACAAACACCGCGAATACCCGAGTCAAAAACTCAGTCGTAGTTCCAGAGGTCTCTGAATTACTTGATATTAGCCATACAAATCTAGAAAAGGCATCAACTATCACCAAGAGGTGCCTATTTCCATTTCTGGTGGGCGGTAAAGGGCCAAGATAATCGAAAAAAAATTGCCCACAGGGTTTTCCTCCAGTGTTGAAACTGTTGTGAATAGGTGTAGTATTACAACATTCTTGGCAATGGCCTACTAACTCTCGGACGTCTCCATTTAAGGTAATCCAAATGGCTCTGAGCACTATAGGACTTAACTTCTGAGGTCAATAGTCCCCTAGAACTTCTTAAGTCCCATATTGCCCAGAGCCATTTTTTTGAAATTCTCTCCAAACAATTTTTCTCCCTTCCACCTCAGTTGATTAAGGGGAGGGAGGGGGGGGGGGCGCCAGCTTTGCAAAGTTCTGAAAAAATTTTCGGAAAAAATTTGTTATCCCGAGGAATCTAGCAATATCAAATTGGCTCTGAGCACTATGGGACTTAACATCTTAGGTCATCAGTCCCCTAGAACTTACAACTACTTAAACCTAACTAACCTAAGGACATCACACAACACCCAGCCATCACGAGGCAGAGAAAATCCCTGACCCCGCCGGGAATCGAACCCGGGAACCCGGGCGTGGGAAGCGAGAACGCTACTGCACGACCACTCTAGCAATATCCTTCTTATTCATCGCCAATGGAAACTGATGCGCAGCTTTGGTGCGGTCTTGGTCTATCCTTACGACATTGTCAGAGAAATGAAATTTGATTCTTCGCTAGATTAACCTTCGACGATATAGCTGTTAATCAGCCGAGTGGTCTAACGCACAGCTTTCCGGAGCGGGAAGGAGCGCCTGGTCCCCGGCACGAATCCGCCCGTCGGACTTGTGTCGAGGTCCGGTTTTCCATCTGCCTCGGCGAATGCGGACTGGTTCCCCTTATTCCACCTCCGCTACACTATTTCGGCGATTGCTGCGCAAACAAGTTCTCCACGTCCGCGTACACCACCATTACTCTGCGACGCAGACATAGGGGTTACACTCGTCTGGTGTGGGACGTTCCCTTGGGGGTCCACCGGGGGCCGAACCGCACATAACCCTGGGTTCCGTGCGGGTTGGCGGAGGGGTGAAGTGGACTGCGGCAGTCGTGGGGTTGTGGACCACTGCGGCTGCGGCGGGGACGGAGCCTCTCTGTCGTTTCTCGGTTCCCGGTTAACATACAACATAACTGTTAATCACGCATCCCGCAGTCGGGATACAGCCTGACTTAAATGGCTTAAGTGGTCCTCGAATGTGTTACTGTAAATAACTACATCATATAAATAATTGTATACGCTCTTGAACTGTAAGTCGCCCGAAACGGATCCAAAATACGGGATAACACTACAACTCCCGTGGCCAAACCAAAAAAGAACACGGTTATATTCAAAAAAATTCCAGTCACTATAGAACACTGTCAAGGGCTTCGACTCCTCTGCTAGCTGGTATCTGATGATGCGCCTGATTGAGATCCAGGACTGAAAAATACTAAGCCCCTGGAAACCAGGTAAATCAGTCATGTAAATCAGGAAGTGGAACTGATTTTAAAATCACCTTTTCATTCAGCTGACGGTAGTCAACCACTGTACGGTGCCTGTGACCTCCATTCTTTGCCATTAAACGTGCCATTGAAGTATAGGGAGACACAGATGGACGAATTACACCGTGGACCAATTGCTGGTCGATTATCTTGCGAAGTTCTTTCATTTTAGGAGGTGATACTCGACAAGACGACTGTCGTCAACTGAATAGTGTACTTAATCTTATTCGTGGCATTTAGCCTACCCTTTAGCACCTCCGGATACTGATATAATACGTGTAACAAAGCCCTAGCCTGCTTCGGCTGCAAATGTGAAAGTTTAAAAGGAGCCGCATTTTCTTCAACCGGACATAATCCTCGGCGACACTTATGATCACATAGAGGGTATTTCTTCCCAGGACAGAATTCAAACATAATTTCTTTATCAACGTAATTCAACAGACATCCGGTGCGTTCTAAAAAATTACACACTAACAATACACCGGTTCTCAAACCCTGTACCACAGTAAATTCACTTGCCCACGATCACTGTTGAATCTTTAAATACAGAACCATATTCCCTGCAACCGAGATTACGCCGACGTTGACACTCCGACATTTAACCTGAGACTTTTGAAGCTTAGGAAATTTGCAAATTTGAGCAAAACTACGATATCAGGCTTCACTGATCAGCGAGAGGCTGCTCCAAGAACCTAACAGAGCACAAATAGGTTTATCAGCTAGTGTGGTGCACCCAAAGGGCAGATTAGCCCGAGCGGACGATCTGATTTCTCGCGTGACTACTTTACACACATTCACAGAAACGAAACTTGACTGAGATCATTCGTGAAGGACGATGTTTACTTGTCACGATGGATAACCAGGATGGCGAGTTAGAGGAGCCGCTGCGCGACACATGATAATCATGCCCAAGGTAATCAGACGCTCATCATAATTTCTTGCAGATAGAAGCGTAAGTTGTGAACCGCTCGACCAATCGCTGCCGTCAAGTAGATCTTAACACCAGTTTGTTAAGAATCAGGAACCACCAGACGCCCCTGCACCCGGTTCTCGAAAACGGCAGACAGGAACCCAACCAGGCACCACAATGGACATAGACCTCTTGCAAATTCAGAAGCCGAGAACAGCAAAGATAGATTTTTCAACGAGAAACCTTCGCGGCCTCAGCCGACACTCAAACCCACCGTACCGCAGAGACCAAAAACGCAATTTTTATCAGCCGTCCAAGGATACTGTCGGCCACGGCGGCACAGCGTTCACTCTTATTCGACGTCAGACACAATGCTCGACCGACCGTCACTTCGAGAGTGCCTCCTGGCCGCTTTAGCGCTTAAATGCTGGCCCACAGACCGGCATCTGCAGGAGACAAAGCGCTCGAGAAGCAATTGCGGCCAGGGAGGCTAATAACGAGCGGGGACTGTGGACGTAAAAACGTGCCTGCACGGCACAGGTTTATTGTCATAGAGATTAGACTTTAAATGCCCCCATTAAAAATATGAAGCAGTTAAGCCAGGGGAAGAGGGAGACAATTAAGTATAATCGAGAGCATATGGTTGACAAATTCCTGTTTCTATAATTTTCTCGTTTTTTGTTATGTGGCTAGTCGAACAGTCTTTTGGATGGAACGTGTCCCAGAACTGCGGTTCCGACATTGTAAATCAGAAATAAAAAGTTCTCTAAGCATTTGTTTGCAACTATCGCCATTAACAATTACTGAAACACCATTTTCGTTTGAAAAGGATATGGGCCTGTTGACCATTATCTTGATATTCCGCACCATTCAGTAACTTTTACGCTCTTTAACGGGTGTTATTAGTACAGTCAAGTGTTATTAGTACAGTCAACAGAGGAAAATTAAGAAAAAAATCGTGTAGTCGCAAATTTGTGTACAACGGCAAAGAGAATGTAATGAACAACATACTAAAAATCCTGACCAGTGGGCTACGAGGGCGTGGGTAGGGGGGGAGGGGGATATTTAAAAGTCATTTTCATTCACGTTTTTCTTGATCTCGAAACCGCGGCTTCGTGAAAATGTTTACAAGTACAAAATAAAACTTCATGTCGTTTCCTACAAAAAAAATAATAATAAAAAAAATAGAAAAAATAAAAAAATCCTAAACATTTCCGCATTGCAGAAGATGGAATACTCGCAGATTAATAAAAATAGTTTTTAATAGTCTAAAATTAAAATATGTTGTTAAATAACGACTTAAGAACAAATACTGAATGTTCGTAACCCATGGATGTACAGAGGAACTGTATTAATGGACAAATCATGTTCCGGACGTCTAACAGGGTGGAAAAGCGTGAGTGGAGACTAGAAGTGTGAAGGAAGGTAAGTCATCAGATTGTGGTCATGTAAATCCTACTTCATAGATCGGCAAAAGGAAGAGTGAGCAGGCAATGCCACGTTTTCTCTACCACACTTTAAAAGTCAAAAACAAACTACAGGGTGTTTCACAAAGTTATATCGACCCTTCCGCAGCCCGCCTCATGAAACGCTGGCGACATAGTATGCAGACGTGCCCGCAGGTGTTTTTTTTTATTATTTTATAAAAGTACATTAACACAACATGCAATGTACAATAAATTACTAATAACATTGATGCTAGAAACGCCTATGGACAGATTCTGCGTAAATTTTCGCGCACTTTTCTACAACGCTAGGGGGAAATTGATTTCTAGTCGACCTGTATGGCAGCTAAACGTGAGAGAAGTAAGCAACTTTCTCGTCGTTCATTAATTCGTCATCACGTGTCTACAACACGGTTATACGGTTTCACAGTACGCTGTCAATGATGGACAGCAGCAGGATGCCAGATACATCAATCCAGTCCCTTTCCCAACAACAACACACATGTCACTGACAACATCACACAAATTGAGTACTTCTCAGCCATTGTTTATAGGAACGTATTTTACATAAAAGCTCACTTAAGAACTGTAAATAAGTATTCAGTCATTAAACGGAAAGCAGCGTAGAGTGGAAATGTTTCCAGTATAAAATTAAACTATATTAAATTTACTACAAAAAAGATCCCCCTCATTTTTTCTATAGGACTCTTTAGTTTCTGCGATGAAGGGGTAGAAAAACTGCACATTATTAATAATTGTGTTACAATATCCTTATATTGATATTTTTTGCTAAATGAGTTACGAAAAAATATTTAATGTTAGCACTACATCTACGTGCAGCAGAACATAAATTGATTTTTGGATGCATAATCGGGAGGAAAGATGGGGTGGAGGTTAGAAGCAGGAGGCAATGGAGATCGCCAGATTGTCGTCACGCATTTTTCTAGTTCATAGGTCTGCAAAACGAGGGACGAGCAGGCAATGCTACAGGTGCTCAACCGCATAATGTCACAAAAAGCAACTAAAGGGTGTTTCACAAAGTAATACCGACCCTTCCGTAGTTCACCAGATGAAACACTGGCGACATAGTGTGCAGTCATGCCTGTGGATGTTTATTTTCCACAAAGTGCGTCAATACTGTAGGCGTCCCGATGGCCCCGGTCGCCTACGGTGGACTGGAAGCCAAGCAGTGACCTCTACAGTTGTCAGGATGCTAGGAAATCACTGTGGACGCGTCAGAAACGCCAAAGAGACATTATTAATTCTTGACACCTTTATTCCTGCCGAGTACAATGTGGCCCGCGTAACACAGGCTGGCTGAGCTTGGTGATATCAACGACCTTCCCCGAGTCCTCGCTGACTCGTAGCGATGACACCAGCTCCGGGCCTCACCAGTCTTGCTAGCGCAGCGCCGCGTGCTGTGACGTAGAGTGGAATGCCCTTACTTTGCCCTTACTTCGGCTGCGCGTGGCTGGCGGCGTCCGACTGGCCGACCGGCTTGGCGGCGGACAGCAGACCGCTGCACGTAGGAGGCTCCGGGTTGGAGTCCCGTCGCTGTCGGCACGAGAAGCGTTCTCGTAGTGCGGAGTGTACTCTATCCCACCCCGTCTTCTTGCCTGCTCCTCCTGGTGGCTCGTCCGCGATGGACGGGTGGAACGGGCTGCAGTCCCCCAGCGTCGTCGTCTCACCCGGTTGTGACGGCGGATGCACAGGGCCTAGGCCCCGTACGGTCTCGACGACGGCTCACTGATGTCAGCATTGGCGGCGAGCGAGTCTGCCGCGATGTCTGCTAATCCTGGGTTGATGATTGACCGCGGCAGCAGAGAGGACCAGAGCTGGTACTGTCCCCTCACGTCTGCTGCTGGATGGGCCGCCCTTACTGCAACATCTCCTTAATAAAGATTAACATGTCGATCACCGAACTGAGCGGTACACAGCGACCCAGTACACATCTAACTGCAAGTCTAACTGAGAGTGTCTTGTTGCTATCAAAGCTGGCGTATTTAACGGAAGTACGAGCGACGTCCTGACGTCATGCTCGTTTGTAATGGACGCATTCGTTCCACTTTTACTGCTGATTCATCTGTCGTACTCGCCCCTTAGGTGTTCTTGTGACAGAGTTACGTGTTGTTACAGCAGACTTACGCGAAGTTGTGAAATGCAGTACAGCTGACGCTATACCTCTGTCTTACTCTCTACGAAAGTCTCCGTCTAATACAAAACCGCGTGCTAAGCAATTCTCTCTCGCCTGTTGTGTGTAACCAGGCCATTGCCCCTGCGTGACGACACATTCTGATATATGTGCAATCCTCCTATCCTCCTACCTCTTGGCTAACCTACTGCCTCTGGCTCTCGGCATAGGCAACGAAACTTTAATAATATTCCACGTTTCCAACTCTTTACTATTCCGTGACACTACAATACTACATGGAACATTGATATGAATGTGTACTAATACTAACCCAAGAAACGCATATGGACAGATTCTAGATAAATCTCTGAACACTGTTGTTATTCATCCCGTACAGCAAACCGACTAAAGCTCGCATTTCAGTTCACAGACTCTATCTCTACAGCATTTCCTGTCCAGTTCTCTTAATAAGTGGATAAATATACTGAGCTCGTACTTACACATCGGAGTCACTTTCAGTTTAATGACTGAATACTTATTTACAGTTCTTAAGTGAGCTTTTATGTAAAATACGTTCCTATAATCAATGGCTGAGAAGTACTCAATTTGTGTGATGTTGTCAGTGACATGTGTGTTGTTGTTGGGAAAGGGACTGGATTGCTGTATCTGGCATCCTGCTGCTGTCCATCATTGACAGCGTACTGTGAAGCCGTATAACCGTGTTGTAGTCGCGTGATGGTAAATTAATGAATGACAAGAAAGTTGCTTACTTCTCTCATCTTTAGCTGCCATACAGGACAACGAGAAATCGATTTCACTCTAACGGTGTAGAAAAGGGTGCGGAAATTTACTCAGAATGTGTCCGTAGGCGTTTCTAGCATCAGTGTTAATAGTATTTTATTGTGCATTCCATCTCATGTTAATGTACTGTTATAAAAAAAATAAAAAAAACCACTTGCGGGCTCCTCTGCACATTATGTCGCTAGTGTTTCATGACGCGGGCTGAGAAAGGGGTCGATATAACTTTTATATATATATATATATATATATATATATATATATATATATATATATATATATATGTGTGTGTGTGTGTGTGTATGTGTGTGTGTGTGTGTGTGTGTGTGTGTGTGTGTGTGTGTGTAAATGTGTGTATGTCTCCGTTCTCTGTGTCACTGTTGAGCAGTCAGTCAGATAGGTGGTAAACAAAAAAGTTGCCACACGCTTCTTTGTCATCACTTTTAAAATTTTGACCACCAGTGACAAGACCTATGAACAATTCTGCGAAGTCAGTTACTTTTGGCGCTATACTGAAAATTCTGAAACTAGAAATCCAAGCAAAAACAGCAGGAGATAGGTGTGGGTTAGGCTAGTTTCATGTTACTTTGGGGACGGGAGCTTGCACCACCTGGGAACAGGCGGCGTGGGAGGAGCAACCCGTTTCTTACAGGGCACGACGCTTACGTCAGCTGAGGTGCAGACGAGTGCAGCACAGAAGTCAATAGCAGAAAGGGACGCGAGGTCGACGATCCAGAAATAGCGGGAACTCGGTGAATGACTGGAGGGGGTGGGGGGATTATTCGATCGCTACGCACGTTGTGTGTCAGGTTAACTAACACGCAGAGAGTAATCTGTAAGAACAAACATAGGACAAAAAATGGTTCAAATGGCTCTGAGCACTATGGGACTTAACTTCTGAGGTCATCAGTCCCCTAGAACTTAGAACTACTTAAACCTAACCAACCTAAGGACATCACACACATCCATGCCCGAGGCAGGATTCGAACCTGCGACCGTAGCAGTCGCGCGGTTCCGGACTGAGCGCCGTAACCGCGAGACCACCACGGCCGGCAAAACATAGGACACTATCTGAATATGAGCGTTACATCGAGTTGGAAAAAAATTAATTCTGAAATATATCAGGGTCACGTAAATCTCCAAACGTATAAGTTTCTTCACTCAGTTCCGATGTAAATACCTTACAAGGTCTTTGTTGTATTTCTTAAGTACCGTGCGATCAGCAAATAATCCGAGTGTAGAGGATAAAGACGTCTACGTTATTGGGCATGCAAATTGGTGAAAATGTAAACTGGAAAAAACTGTGTAGCAGCCCTTCTAAAACGTTTATCTCTGTTTCTTTTCCCACAGTAATAATTGTAAACGCTATGGACATAGAAGCTCAGATGACATATTCTGGTTAGTTTCATTCTCAGACGTCGCTCATCAACACACTTAGGGCTAGATTATTCATTGACAATAAGGCAGAACACACATACACACTACACACACACACATACACACACACACACACAGAGAGAGAGAGAGAGAGAGAGAGAGAACCACATACTTGTCTGTTGTAGCCAAATCTTTTGAGGATACTGACTGCAGTGTTTACTTTATTGATAAACAAAAGAAATTTCTTCCCATAACCTGAGTTTGAACGTAATTGTTATACTTACATATGTATTACTAGAAGGACAAATTGTCTGTGTCGTTCTGTACAACGATTCTTATGTTGAGTAAGAAAGGAGTGAAATAAACGAGTGTTCAAGATCTTTGACAGTTTGCTTCTCCTCCTCAGTCCCTGAGCTTCGAATATTTATGAGTGAAACAATTTTATTGGAGATCAATGCGTTGTTATGAGACAAACTAAGACTACAATGCTAAATTCAATGTATGCTACATCAGGGCTCAAGTCCTTTATTTACGGTACAAAATGTTTTCAAGAGTTGCGTTGAGGGATTTTATTTATAAACTAATAACTAAAATACAGGGTGAGAGACATGACACGTAATACCGCTTCTATTTCGAGAACGGTTGGAAATAGCAAAATGCAGTTTTCAGCAAGGGGCACGTATGTTTTCGTGTGGTTAATATTTTTAGCGCTAGTATCAACTGAGATGTTGGACTAAGTAGTTTCTTTAAGGAACCATATTCTTTTTATAACTGCATTCGGTAGCTCTTGAGACTACAACTACAGTGATATAGCGTTTCTGAATGTTGACTTTGGAATCCGTCGCAAAAAAATTCGAGAAGTGTCCTAGAACCTGAGACCACGGTGGCAGGAAACGGCATTTGCGGTACAAACACTGTGACGCAATCGTCTCGGACCAGGCTGCGTAGTTCTGTACCCTAAGGTAGGCCTACGCTATAACAATAAGGCTTTATTTCCCCTTGAACCAACTTATGACTTAGACACAGGTTCACTTACGGATACTGTATATGGAAATACGACAGAGGCTAGAATCTAGCGTATCACAAACTATTTCGCATTTGCGTACCCTCTCAGATTTACGAGAGCTGAAACAGAGAGATCAACTCTTCATTCTTCAACAATAAACAGGCCTTATACTCTGCAAACAGCAACCACTGTATTAAATATCTAAATGTTAGAAGGAAGATTTGACCTATCTTTTCCTGACCTAGACTGCTCTAAATTACATGATATGGGATATAGTCGTTGAACTAAACATAGTACACCGCAAAATAATTATTATTCTTAACGAAACGTCGTTTCATTCTGAACGTAAGGGCGTAATGCCAGTATTGCCAGCTGCGTGCTATATAGGCTATCGCCTTATTTCACATTGCAATGCAGTTTCGGACGCACGTAAACGAAATATACAATTTACTAACAATGATTTGGTAGCCATTTAAATCACTTAACATAACTTTTGTCTTTCAAAAAAGAAAGAGTGAAATCGGGATACCTCGCAGGCCATTTGGCAACAGAATTTCGTTCTATCCAATGTCCAGGAAAGTTCTTATTCAGTATTTGCGTTGCAACACAGAACCAGTGACCTAGACAACCGTCGTGTTGCAGCCATATAGACTGTCGAATATCCAGTGGTACCTTGTCTAGAAGAACCGGTAGAATATTTTTCATAAAGAGTGCGCACGAATGTCCAATTAGATCCCCTGAGATGAAGTAAGATTCCACCATGTAATTTCCTGATCTGACGCACCATACATTTACGAGTCCACGTCCGTTGATGTTACACCTGACGAAGCCAGTGTGGATTTCCGGCTGCCCAGTAATGCATGTTATGCAAATTTACAGTAGCGTGGTTAGTAAACATTGATCCATCGATAGATGATAGGAAATCACGGTCTTCGAGTGCCTGATGTAGTGACAGATGATAGAAATGGAAATTCTGTAGATGCAGGATGTGAATGACTCTCGTCTGGCTGATGTCAGATTCCTTGACAATATGCCTCGTACCACTGCAGAGTCATTAGCGTTGTAGCCAGAATAGCTTCTTCGTGTTCTCTTTCTTGCAAACTTACATCTTGTCCCCGTTTTGAGGTTCAAGCAGCCTGTCCGCACTAGCGTCTTAGTAATTCGTACAACCGCCTGGTGCGTCGGACATTGGCAATACGGATAAATAGCCCTGAACCGCTGTACTGTTCCTACAACATTTATTTTACATTCACCATATACAAGTAGTATATCCAACTTTTTATCATTTGTGTACATGTCTGCACGCAACGATTGTTGAAACAGAAATGAGCGGCCTGCAGTGAAGTAAACAAGCAAAGGTGTTGCCATTCTGACACAGCGTAGCACGAAAGCTCTGCTTGGCAGTGTTTGCACCACTAATACCGATTCCGGCCACCGTACTCTCAAATTCTAGGGCATTTCTCAAATTTTCTTACTACAGGTTTCAACGTCAACATTAACAAACGTTGTTTCACTGTAACTGTCTTGTCAAGAGCTACTGAATGCAGTTATAAAAAGTACACTGTTTAATTTTAAAGAAATGTACTTGCTTCCTTGTCTTCGTTGATACAAGCGCTAAAAACATTAACCAAACAAAACAACACGTGCTCATCGACGCTCTAACATTTGCCGGGAAACCGAGTTTCGATGTATGTAACTGTTCACGAAATAAAAGGGGTGTTACGTCCTACGTATATTTCTGTAAGTGCCATAAAATGTTATTTTACAATGAGGTGACAAAAGTCATTAATACCTTCAAGCATCGTGCTGGACCTCCTTTTGCGAGGCGTTGTGCCCCAACTCGACGTAGCATGGACTCAACAAGTTTTTGGAAGTCCCCTGCAAAAATATTGAGCCATAATGTCTCTACAGTCGTCCATAATTGTCAAAGTGTTTCTGGCGTAGTATTTTTCGCACGAGCTGATCTTCGATTATGTCCCACAAATGTTCGACGGCATTCGCTTTGGGCTATTTGCGTGGCAAAATCGCTCACTCCAAATGTCCAGAATGACCTACAAGTCAGCCACGAACAATTGTGGTCCGGTGACAAGACATAGTTGTCTGGGAACATGACGTCCATGAATGGCAGCAAATGGTTTCCAAGTAGCCGAATGCAATCACTTCCAGTCAATGCTTAGCTGACCCAGAGGCCCCACGTCATTGTGTGTAAACACAACCCCCATCATTATGGAGCCACCACCAGTGCGCACAGTGCCTTGTTGACAGTTTGGGTATACGGCTTCGTGGGGTCTGCGCCACACTCGATTGCTACCATCCGCTTCTTACCAACTCAAATGTGGCCTGGCCGCGGTTTTCCAGTCGTCTAGGGTCCGACGATAAGGTAAGAGCCCAGGAGAGTCGCTGTAAGCGATAGCGTGCTATTAGCAAAGGCTCTCGCATCGGTCGTCTGCTGCCACAGCCCATTAACGCCAAATTTAGCCGCACTTTCCTAAACGGACATGTTCGTCGTACGTCGCACATTGATTTCTGCAGTTACTTCACGTAGGTCTGCTTGTCTGTTAGCACTGACAACTCCACGTAAATGTTGCTGCCCTCGGTCATTAAGTGAAGGCCGCCGGCCACGGCGATGTCCGTGGTGAGAGGTAATGTGTGAAATTTGGTGTACCGAAATGGAATTAGTATATTCCAGCATACCTA